>NC_132794.1:35986875-36300000 GCF_048418805.1 Vulpes vulpes
GCAATTGCACCCAAAAGCATAAGATACCTAGGAATAAACCTAACCAAAGAGGTAAAGGATCTATACTCTAAAAACTATAGAACACTTCTGAAAGAAATTGAGGAAGACACAGAGATGGAAAATACTCCATGCTCACGGATTGGCAGAATTAATATTGTGAAAATGTCTATGTTACCCAGGGCAATTTACACGTTTAATGCAATCCCTATCAAAATACCATGGACTTTCTTCAGAGAGTTAGAACAAATTATTTTAAGACTTGTGTGGAATCAGAAAAGACCCCGAATAGCCAGGGGAATTTTAAAAAAGAAAACCATAGCTGGGGGCATCACAATGCCAGATTTCAGGTTGTACTACAAAGCTGTGGTCATCAAGACAGTGTGGTACTGGCACAAAAACAGACACATAGATCAGTGGAACAGAATAGAGAACCCAGAAGTGGACCCTGAACTTTATGGTCAACTAATATTCGATAAAGGAGGAAAGACTATCCATTGGAAGAAAGACAGTCTCTTCAATAAATGGTGTTGGGGAAATTGGACATCCACATGCAGAAGAATGAAACTAGACCACTCTCTTGCACCATACACAATGATAAACTCAAAATGGATGAAAGATCTACATGTGAGACAAGATTCCATCAAAATCCTAGAGGAGAACACAGGCAACACCGTTTTTGAACTTGGCCACAGTAACTTCTGCAAGATACATCCACGAAGGCAAAAGAAACAAAAGCAAAAATGAACTATTGGGACTTCATCAAGATAAGAACTTTTGCACAGCAAAGGATACAGTCAACAAAACTAAAAGACAACCTACAGAATGGGAGAAGATATTTGCAAATGACCTATCAGATAAAGGGCTAGTTTCCAAGATCTATAAAGAACTTATTAAACTCAACACCAAAGAAACAAACAATCCAATCATGAAATGGACAAAAGACATGAAGAGAAATCTCACAGAGGAAGACATGGACATGGCCAACAGGCACATGAGAAAATGCTCTGCATCACTTGCCATCAGGGAAATACAAATCAAAACCACAACGAGATCCCACCTCACACCAGTGAGAATGGGGAAAAGTAACAAGGCAGGAAACGACAAATGTTGGAGAGGATGCAGAGAAAAGGGAACCCTCTTACACTGTTGGTGGGAATGTGAACTGGTGCAGCCACTCTGGAAAACTGTGTGGAGGTTCCTCAAAGAGTTAAAAATAGACCTGCCCTACGACTCAGCAATTGCAGTGTTGGGGATTTACCCCAAAGATACAGATGCAGTGAAATGCCGGGACACCTGCACCCCAATGTTTCTAGCAGCAATGTCCACAATAGCCAATCTGTGGAAGGAGCCTTGGTGTCCATCGAAAGATGAATGGATAAAGAAGTTGTGGTTTATGTATACAATGGAATATTCCTCAGCCATTAGAAACGACAAATACCCACCATTTGCTTCAACATGGATGGAACTGGAGGGTATTATGCTGAGTGAAGTAAGTCAATCGGAGAAGGACAAACAGTGTATGTTCTCATTCATTTGGGGAATAGTGAAAGGGAATATAAAGGAAGGGAGAAGAAATGTGTGGGAAATATCAGGAAGGGAGACAGAACATAAAGACTCCTAACTCTGGGAAATGAACTAGGGGTGGTGGAAGGGGAGGAGGGCGGGGGTTGGGGGTTAAGGGGTGACGTGCACTGAGGGGGGCACTTGACGGGATGAGCACTGGGTGTTATTCTGTATGTCGGTAAATTGAACACCAATAAAAATTAATTTATTAAAAAAAAAACACTCAGTGCTCATCATAACACATGCCCTACCCATCACCAAATTATCCCATCTGCCCACCCACCTCCTCTCCAGCAATCCTGTTTGTTTCTTATAGTTAAAAGTGTCTCCTGGTTCATCTCCTTCTCTGATTACTTCCCATTTGGTTTTCCCTCTCTTCCCCTGTGATCCTCAGTGCTGCTTATATTCCATATATGAATGAAATCATATAATTGTTTTTCTCTAATTGACTTATTTCGCTCAGCACAATATTTTCAGGTAAAGTACTAAACGGTATTTTTGGGATAGAAACTTGGCTCTTGGGGATCCCCGGGTGGCTCAGCGGTTTAGCGTCTGCCTTCGGCCCAGGGCGTGATCCTGGAGACCCGGGTTCGAGTGGGCATCGGGCTCCCTGTGTGGACCCTGCTTCTCCCTCTGCCTCTCTCTGTCTCTCTCTCTCTCATGAATAAATAGTTAAAATCTTAAAAGAAAAAAAAAAAAAAGAAAGAAAGAAACTTTGCCCTTACCTCACTTACTAGGAAAAATATGGTGGAATCTAAAGTAAAATAGCCTTTATCTGATACTTTCAGGCATGATGATAAATTCACCTAAAAGAAAGCATCTCTTTGATTATTTATTTATTAGTATCTTAAAAAATAAAATCCTCATGTGATGAGTAAAGTATTTGATGATCTCAGCAAACCTTTGTGCTGTTTTGTTTTTCCACAGAAATATCATTCCATTTTATCAGATATAAAATATCATCCGATAAACATACATTCTTATTTCACATAAAAAGTGTGAATAAATGTGAATCTTAGAAAATATTATATATAATAGAATGGACACTAATATAAGATGTCATCTTCAGGACACCTAATGATATCAACAACAAAATAATTTAATGCACTTAATGTAATCAAATTCTCCCTCAAAAAGCTGTAGAAAGCCAGTTGGTAGCATGTATTCAGGTGGTATATTTTTTCATCATGGACTGATAATTCTTTCCTCAAAATCCATATTATCCAAATAGCCATTTGTGTTTTTAAAAGATTGGGACAATTTTAGCGGGACAATTTTAGATGTAAAGTAAAAATATATCTGTTAAATATTTTAGACAATAAAATGTTGAAAAACAGATTTTAATGAGCTCACCCACAGTTTTCTCATTTCTGAAGAAACTGTTATACCCTCAGCAAGTACCATTACATTAAATATAGCCTTAGCCTTTTGTTTATACAGATATTGACTGTGTTTGATTGAAATATTCAACTTATTTTTAAATTTCTCATGTATTAAGAAAGGTAAATAATGGTATCATCTGATATGAAAGATGTGTTATTTAACCCATTAGTTTCAGTTAATATGAATGAGAGAGATATTACTCCATACTGTTGAAACTTACCTTTGAAGAGGAATTTCCTGTAATAGACTGTTTTTTGTGGTACAGAGCACTGGTTGTAGGTCAATCTTATTTATATGTTTAGAGTAATTACAAGGAAATAATTTAACCAGGATATTCTTTCAATTTTCATGAAATATTAACTATATTCCTTAGTGATTCATTTTTAATTGAAGTAACCAAAAAGTAAAAATAAAATATTAGGTGGCCCAATCCTGCCATAGACAGGACTTCTCTGATGGACTGGTTTAAGGAATCCCCAGTAGCCTAGCCAAAATGTTTTATTAATTGCACTGTAGACTGTATAACTCTCCTTTGTCTCTTTCTTTCATAAGGTTCAGAACTACATCTCCTTTGATGGTTTTCCTTGTCTCTTGCCCCTCCTCTCTGTCCTCAGAGGAGTTTCCTCTGATAAAGTAGTTGGACATCTAATGAGCTCTTGGTTTTTGCCTCTTAGAGGACTTGAACTAATTAATGTAATGTTTATTTAAAAATAGAACAACTACAAAATGCAATAATATATTAAAATCAGAACAGCAAAAAACAAAACAAAACAAAACAACACAAAAACACACTAAAAAAAAAAAAAACCAAAATCACACATTACGTGATTCCATTTATATGAAATATCCAGCATGGGCAACTCAGAGACAGAACACAAATCAGTAGTTTCTGGGGCTTGGTGGAGGAGGAATAGCTGAATGCTTAATGGAAACAGGATTTTTTTTGAAATAATGAACATATTCTGGAATTAGATAATAGTTATGGTTGAAAATTGTGAATGTGCCAAATGTTACTAATGGAATATTTTTGTGTATTTCACTACAATATAAAATACATTACATTGAAAAGGGGGGCTTATTCCTTTAAATTATATTGCTCATGGTATAATATATGGGATTTCATTCCCAAATTATATTTTAGTGGTTTGCTTCTATAGAGAATTCCATGATCAAATAATATCAGAGAATCTCAGTTCAATAATGTTAAATTGGTGCTTAGTTTTAAAATGACAAAAAAAAAAACCTTGAGTATGCCATTATCTTTCTATACCTTCAGATTTTCTTATATAAAAATAAACAAGTCTAACATATTGTTTGCTAGTGAATTATAGAATATAAATTATGTCATATTTTTTCAGATTGCTACTCAAAGTGTAATTCCCCCCTCTACACACTTTGTAATTTTTTGTTATGATATTCATATCATAGACCAAGGGGTCAAATTAATTATTTCAATAATTAGTGATATAGTTTTAGAAGGAACCAGATGTGATACAATAGCACAAATGTCTTTTTCATGTGAAATGGCTTGGTGAAAATTTCAAAATAAGTGATATTCTATCTTTCCTGTTCATTTTTTATTGCACTATGAAATTTGCCAGATTTCTCAAAAGATTTTATATATTGACAACCAAGTCCCAGATGGCCTAGAGGCTATTGGACAGACTGTTTTCAAACACTTCTCAGGAGAAAACCTGGTCTATTTGCTGATTTTGTTATTTAGTAAAAATATTTCTTATTTAGTATTTATTTAGCACACTTAGGATGCTAGCATACATGTGACAGGCACCTGGTTCTCTTCTCGTCCACTATTGATAGTAACTTAATTGTTCTGTTTTAGAGGTTCTTAATTTTTCTAGAAATTCCATTAAAAATTGTTTGAAGAAAAGCTTGATTCATCTCTTTTGAAATGTTTTTTTTCTAATAGGCAGTTGTAATCACAACAATAAATGTTAACCTGAGCATGATAATTCTCTTGTTCAAATATCCCTTTTAAAGAGCTGATTAAGGCCAAGTCATGGCAAATTTTTAATACTTGTTTCTAAAATTCTGATTCAGTTATCAATTGATTACTATGTATAGAGCTGTTTTGATATCTATAATTCTTTCTCCTAACAACTGTGATATGTGTAATCATGAGCTTTTGCAATATAATGATTTAGAAGAAATACATTTGTCAGATATATTTGGTGTTCATCACAGTTCTTAAAAATGTTTCAGAGCCACCCCCCCGAAAAAGTGAAATGGGTACTTTGTTACCAATGAAGATTATTTTTCACCCCAAATAAGGTGAGGGCTGGTTGTCAGGAGGACCAACCATATGATCAGAGAGTTAGAATTTTCAGTTGCACCCTCCTGACCTCCAGGCAGGAGAGAAGGGGTGGAGATTGAATCCACCAATGGCTAATGACTTGGTCAATTATGACTATGTAATGAAGTCTCCAAAATACCCAAGAGGAGAGCTTTTTGATCCATTTTTCAGAGAGCTTCCATGTTTAGGGAACCAGAATGCTTCCAGGTGTCACTGAGCAAGGCCTCCAGTTCCATGAAGACAAAAATCCTTTGTGCGAGACTTTGGCATGTGTGTCTCTTCATTTGACTATTATCTGTGTTAGCTATAGTTTTTCCATACTGCTCTATGTAAGGGAGCACAGAGTTTTCCAAAAATTAGAAGAGAAAGAAAGCTCCCAACTCAATCTCAATTTCAGGTATTTCAGTACCTGAAATAATTCAACATCTTTTATGATTAAAAACAAAAAAATTCATCAAAATGAAAGGTTTCTCAACCTTATATAGGTTGATATTGGCTTGATTTGCAAATAATAATAGTAATTAATAATAATAATAATATTAAGCTATATTATTAAAATCATAAATGAAAAGGGGAACACTATTACAGATATTACAGAAAGAGGAAAAGATTATAAGGGAATAATATGAACAACTATATGACAAAAAATTAGATAGTGTAGATGAATTGGACAAATTCTCTTAAGCTAACTACTAAAACTGAATCAAGAAGAAATAGAAAATCTGAATAGACCTTGTATAACTAGTAAAGAGACTGAATTAATAATTTAAATACTCCCCAAATGAGTAACACAGCCCAGATATCCTCACTGATGAATTCTAACATTTAAGAAGAATTAAGACCAGTTTTCCACAAATACAGTTTTGTGTTTGACTTATTTCATTTGACACAATACAAGAACCATTCGTGTTGTTGCAAACAAAATTCCATTCTTTTTTATGGCTGAGTAGTACCCCATTGTATAAATATACCGTATCTTTTACCATTCATCCATTGAAAAATGTGTAAGTTGCTTCTATATCTTGACTATTGTAAATAATGCTGCAATGAACATAAAGAGGCATAGCATATATCTTTTCAAGTTAGTGTTTTCATGTACTTTAAATTTTTAAAATTCTAATTCCAGTATAGTTATCATGCAGTTTTATATTAGTTTCAATGTACACAATATAGTGATTCAACAATTCTATACATTACTCAGTGCTCATCATGATAAGTGTACTTTTAATCTCCTTCACTTATTTCATCTATCCACCCACCCACTTCCTATCTCATAACCATTAGTTTGTTCTTTACTCTGTTAAGAGTATGTTTTTTGGTTTCTATCTCCTTCTCTCTCTCTCTCTCTCTCTCTCTCTTATTTATTTTGTTTCTTAAATTCCACATATGAGTGAAATCATGGTGTTTGTCTTTCTCTGACTTATTTCACTTAGCATCCATCCGTGTTGTTGCAAATGGCAAGATATATAATATGATGGATTATTACTCAAATATATCCATATCTATCTGTCTATCTATCTATCTATCTATCTATCATCTATAGATAGATAGATAGATAGATAATCATATCTTCTTTATCCATTCATCTATTGATGGGTTGACAGATACCTGGGCTGCTTTCATAGTTGAGCTATTGTAAATGATACAATAAACATGGGGTACATATATATTTTCAAATTAGTGTTTTTATATTCTTTGGGTAAATACTCTTTTGTAGTGCAAGTACTAGATCTTAGGTAATTTTACTTTAAATTTTATGAGGAACCTCAATACTTTTTTCACCACAATGACTGCAGCAGCTTACATTTCTACCAAATGTTCATGAGAGGCCTTTTTCCTCTTACAAACTCACCAATACTTGTTTCTTGTGTTGTTGATTTTAGGCATCCTAGCAGCTGTGAGATGATATCTCATTGTGGTTTTGATCTTTATTCCCTTGATTATGAGAGATGTTGAGGACCTTTTCACGTGTTTGTTGGCCATCTGTATGTCTTTGGAAAAATGTTAATGTCTTATGCTCTTTTAAAATCAGATTCATTATTATTATTTTTTTAAAAGATTTTATTTAATCATGAGAGACACAGAGAGAGAGAGAGAGAGAGAGAGAGAGAGAGGCAGAGGCACAGGCAGAGGGAGAGACAGGCTCCATGCAGTGAGCCTGACATGGGACTCCATCCTGGGTCTCCAGGATCATGCCCTGGGCTGAAGGCAACACTAAACCGCTGAGCTACCCAGGCTGCACTATTATTATTATTATTATTATTATTATTATTATTAATTTGTGTAGGTTCCTTATATATTTTGGATACTATTACTTTACTGAATAGGTCACTTGCAAATATATTCTTCCATTCAGTAGGTGGTCTTTCAGTTTGGTTGATTATTTCTTTTACTGTGCAGAAACTTCATTTTGATGTAATATCAATAGTCTATTTTTGCTTTTGTCTCCTTTGCTTCAAGAGACATATCTAGAAAAATGTTAACACAGCTGATTCCGGAGAAATTACTGCCTGGGCTCTCTTCTAGGATTTTTGTGGTTTCAGGATTCACATCAAGTCTTTATTCCATTTCAAATTTACTTTTGTTTATGATGTGAAAAACGGTCCAGATTCATTCTTTTTCTTTTGCATGTTGCTGTCCAGTTTTCCCAGCATCATTTTTTAAAAGATTGTATTTATTTATTCATGAGAGACACAGAGAGAGAAAGGCAGAGACAACACAGGCAGAGGGAGAGGCAGGCTCCATGCAGGGAGCCAGACATGGGACTCGATCCCGAGTCTCCAGGATCACACCCTGGGTTGAAGGAGGCGCTAAGCCACTGAGCCACCCAGGCTGCCCCCCAGCATCATTTTTTTGATGAGACTGCCTTTTTCCATTACACATTCCTATCTTCTTTGTTGGAGATTAGTTGACCATATAATTGTGGGTTTATTTCTTGGCTCCCTATTCTCCATTGATGTGTGTGTGTGTGTGCATGTGTGTGCCAGTACATGTGTGTTTTGATTACTACAGCATTGCAATATACCTTGATATATGGCATTGTGATACCTCCAGTTTTGTTCTCTTTTTTCATGATTGCTTTGGCTGCTAGGGGTCTTTTAATTTGCATTTCACTATTAATGTTATTGAACTTCTTTTGTTTGTTTTTTTGCCTGCTGGCCATCTGTATGTTTCCTTTGAAGGATTTGTCTATTCAGATCATCTACTCATTTTTTAATTGGATTGTTTAATTTTTGTTGTTGAGTTGTATGAGTTCTTTATGTATTTTGAATATTAACATTTTATTGAACATATGGCTTGCAAATATTTTCTCCCACTCAGTGAGTTGCTTTTTTTGTTTCCTTTGCTGTGCAGGAGTCTTTTAGTTTCATGTAGTCTCATTTGCTTTTACTTTTTTTCCCCTTGTCATTGGAGTAAACACACAAGGATGTCACTAAGAGCAGTTAGCTTATTATCTATGTTTTCTTCTAGGGACTTAATGGTTTTGGGTTTTACATTCAAGCCTTTAATAAATTTTGAATTATGTATATTATGTATGGTATAAGATAATTGTGTGTATTATGTATGGTGTAAGATATGGTGTTCTAGTTGCACTTTTTTGCAAATGATTGTCCAACTTTCCTAGCACCATTTATTGATGAAACCGTCATTTATCCTTTGTGTGTTCTTGGCTCCTTTGTGATATCTATATATCAATATATGTGAGATTTTACTTCTGAACTCCGAATTCTGTTCCACTGTATGTTCCACACACATATCAGTGTGTGTTTGATACATACAACATATCATACTGTTTGATATTATCATACTGTCTCTTTTGGTACCAATATCATACTGTTTTATTTCATATAGCTTTGTAGTATAGTTTGAATTCAGGAAATGTGATGCCTCCAGCTTTATTCTTCTTTTTCAAGACTTTTTTTTCACTGTTTGGAGTCTTTTGTGGTTCCATAAAACTTTTAGAATTATTTGTCCCAGTGCAGTGAAGTATACCATTGGAATTTTGTTGAGTATGGGATTGATTCTGCACATGGCTTTGGATATATGCATATTTTATTTTATTTTTTAATATGGACATTTTAACAATAATTTAATTCTCCTAAACCATGATCATAAAATATCTTTCCACTTATTTGTGTCTTATTCACTTTCATCAGTATCTTATAGTTTTTAGTATATAGATCTTTCACCTCATTGATTAATTTTAATCTTAGGTATTTTATTCTTTTTGATGAATTGTAGATGGTTTGTTTTCTCAATTTCACTGATAGTTCATTATTAGTGTAGACAAACACATGAAATTTCTGTAAGTTGATTTTTTTCCTGCAACTTTAGTGAATTCATTTATTAGTTGTAGCGGGGTTTTTTGTAGATTCTTTAGAATTTTTTATATATAATACCATGTCGTTTGCAAATAGTAACAGTTTTACTCATTCCTTTCTGATTTGGATACTTTTTTTTCCTCCCCTTGCCTAAATGCTACAGCTAAGACTTTCAATACTACATTGAATAAAAGTGGGAAGAGTGGGCATACTTGTGTTGTTACAGTTCTTAGAGGAAAAGCTTTCAGATTTTCCCCATTGAGTATAATGTTAGTTATGAGATTTTCTTATATGATGATTGTCCCCATCCCAGCTGTGGGGTGCATCCACGACCATCATGGCATATTGAAGGTTTGAGCTCTCAGCAGGGCATACCCACTGGTACTAGCAGATTGGAGGGAGAATTCCAATATAGTGTCCATTAGTGTGGATATTATTAGTAAGGTAAGTTGAGATCTCAAAAACGCCTCCTACCAGTACCTCAGTCCCTGCTGCTTCCTTCCTCCCTTGCAGATGCTTTAAGGTTAGTAAATGGATCTCTTATACCTATAGTCTATGCACTTTTCAAATTGATTTTTTTTTGTGTGTGTGTGATGACTTCTAAGTTGAGTGATCTGCACAGGAGCTTTTAAGAGTGAGTTTTCCATTCCCTACAGTTTTATAGTTTTCCTGAACATAATCCCTGTTGATTTTTATTTTTTTAAAGATTTATTTTATTTGAGAGAATAATATGCAGGGGAGAGGGGCAGGGAAAGATGGAGAGAGAGAATCTCAAGTAGACTCCCACTAAGTATGGAGCCTAACATGGAGCTCAATCCCATGACCCTGAGATCATGACCTGAGCCCAAATTAAAAGTTGGATGCTCAACTGACTGAGCCACCCAGGTACCCCTCTGTTGATTTTTAAAGTCTGATGATTTGGGGACCTGACTCTCCTGTGAATTATCTAAGAGTTGGTATTCCTTATGTGGAGTGGCAATCTCTCACTCCTCAGGAAAAGGTTCCATACCTTTTATATCATTCCTGATTGGGACTCACTGACTCACTGTGAATGTGGTGTTGCTTTAGTTTTTGTTTTGTTTTTTGTTTTTTGTTTTTTACAAATTCATGTCTCTTCCTCTCACCTCTTGATGCTGTTTTTCTCTTCTTTGTTGTAGAGACTTCATTCAATTACCGGTCAGTTTTAGAAGTAATTATTCCACATGTAATTACAGATTTTTTTTAAAAAAAATCAAACATCTAATATTTTTATTTGTAAGTCAATAAAAAGTATATGTATATTAAAACTAAAAATTGGGATCCCTGGGTGGCGCAGCGGTTTGGCGCCTGCCTTTGGCCCAGGGTGCGATCCTGGAGACCTGGGATCGAGTCCCATGTCGGGCTCCCAGTGCATGGAGCCTGCTTCTCCCTCTGCCTGTGTCTCTGCCTCTCTCTCTCTCTCTGTGACTATCATAAAAAAAATAAAAAAATAAAAAAATAAAACTAAAAATTTGGACAATTTTTTGCATATGCATGGTGAGTGAAAATATTTGCAAATTTGAATGTTTTGTAAGTAGCATCATCAGTACATACTATGCCCAGATATACATAATGTACATTTAAGTGTCCTAGTCATATTTTTCAAAATTAGATACTTCTCTGAATTTTAAGAAAGTAGAAATCATTTAAAATATGAGGAATAGGAGTTAAGAGTGAGCTATATATCCAATTTAAATTACACTAAAATACAAACAAAATATAAACATAAGTGAAAATTTTCTAGAAGGAAGAATTTACTGTCCCCCCTCCCAAAGTAAGTAAATTGCAATATAGAGAGAACTATACATGTACTGAGATACTTTTGCGCTTTGATAAGTGTAAAATAATTAATTTCATGTGATCTAAAATTTTAGGGTTATATAGTTAGAAATCTAGAATTCTACTTTTAAAAGCATGTCCACTAGGGGAGATACTTTAGCACAATCATTTGGATTGTTTGTCTACATGTTGGACAGGGCTTATTCCTTTTCTTTAGCTTTTTTACACACATAAAGCATACTATAAGATGTCCCATTTTTCGATGAACAACACGACCATTTTTGGGTTGACCTTGGCAAATCACACAAAGCTCAATGGAATTAAGGGGAAAACTAGATTCCATGATTTTTTATTTTTCTTGTGTTTCTTCCCTCTTAACCTCTTTGATGTCTTCTTGGCTACTATAAATGATGCTGTTAGAAGTTGATGGCTGAGAATAGTCCTCACTTCGGATTGGGAGGCTTGTGTGATTTTATCACCATTTTCTTCAGTACATGATTCTCTGGAATCATTCACTGTATATATGTGTGTATATATATATTTTTACAACCACATCAAAGCCCTCTTTTATTTGTTTAGTTTTCTAGCTTAGCTTTCTCAGGCATTTTATCTTTACCTTTCCCTTTATCTTCAGGAAGCTAATTCTCATGAAGGGCCCAACATCTGTTGCAATGAGGCAGAAGAGGAGGATTCATTTCACTGCATGAAGTACACTTCCAATAATCTGCCAAGGAAACTTCAGAAAATTCTTCAAGTGAGTCGTATTATTTTCCCCTGCCTGACACAGAGTTAATATACTTCATCTTCTTCATATGAGAGTTCTTGTCCTTCATGAAGGCTATAATCTTCTGAATTGAGAGACTCACCTTCAAATTCTACACTGAATCGGTCTGATACTGAATTCAACTGATCACCTGAATGTTCACTTACACCAGCATCAACATCTGGATTTGATGGAGTGAGTCTCTGGTGATTCAGTGCTATTGCTTCTTTCATAACATCCTCTCCCTTATTACACACAGAGCAAGGGTTTCATCAAAGGAAAGGGAAATACTATCAGATTTGTGCTGCTTTCACTGTGGTTCACCAGGTAATTCATCTGAATGTTCCTCTGTCTCACTAATTGCTCTCTTTCTAGATGAGGTAGGTGGTCTGGAAACCAAATCTGAAAATGAAAGTTTGTCTTCCTGAAACTCTTGCACAGGGTCCTTTGATCACTCCCTCCTTCAAGGGGACACCTATTTTCACTCACAAGTGTGAGTGAATCTGATGGCTCATGTTGATTGACCAATACCAAGTTTCCTCAGATCACCATATATATATATATTTTTCCTGTTTTCTTTCACAGAGAAATTTGGCACTCCAAACAAATCCCCTAGAAGATAATTGGAACAATATACAAAATGCTATCATTTCTCATCATATAATCATTTAGTCATAATATACTGACCATGATAAAACATAACCTCTTTCATAGTAGAAATGTCTTTTTGTGCGGAGACAGATTTTAATAACTTCAAAAGCAATGGCTTTGCTCTCACCAGGGTCTCTTGTTCTAAAGCTGGAATTTGTGAGGTGCTTACAGCGCTATCTGTTGATACAGACATGTTGGTATTGCACATTTGCCTGGATCAGTGTAGAATAAATGTTCTATGTTGGTGACCACTGATATCTATCTCTAACTACCTGTGAATACAGCTGCTCCCCACTAAGCAGGGGAGGAGTGGGAGGAGCAGGGACCTTCACTAAGCCCACAGAATCCCAATGCCCTGGGCCTCAGCAACTATTCCACTGGTGAGGTCCAGGCCCCTGGGGCCCTTGAGCATGCTAGGTCCGGAGAAGAAGGAGGTTTCTGGTGGCAAAATGGGCAAGACCTCCGTTAGAGGGGTTAAGGGTGCCCCTTGGACTTTGGCTCTTCCTCCATTTTCTTTCCAGCCACCCAGGGCCACACAGGCCCCAGAAAGAGCCCAATCAGCCCAGGGACACCAGATGCATGCCCCCTGCTGCCCCTGTAATTGTAGAATTTTTGTGCCAATGAGAGAAGGTAATTTCAAGATCTTGCTATGCTTCCATGTTAAACCTATCCCTCTCTTCTTTTTTTAAATGTGTTTACAGGTATAAATTTCCTTCTAGCCACTGCTTTAGCAATATCTCATAAATTTTTGTATGTATTTTATTTGTTTTTATTTATTTCAAAATATTTCTAATTTCCCTTTTTATATCTTATAGTTTGTATTTTGTTTAATTTCCTCCTGTATTTAGAAATGTATGTATGTATCAGTATTTATCTAGGTATTTATTCACTATGCTATACTTTATAAATCTATCCTGGATATCCATGGTGCTGAGATCTCTTTTGGAGAACAAGAAGGTATGTTCCTACTTTAGAGAGAACATGTGAAGAGAAATATGATATTTTGTATAAATTTTCCAGTTAAAACAGTAATCAGGTGTAATGAGTCCCTACTGCTCATTTCCAGTGAGGAAGATTCTAAGCCTCTGGCTATCAGTGTGCAATGCCTGCTTATAAAGCAACCAAGAAAGAAAGATTTTGAAGCTTCACAGATTTACTTCATTAAAACAAGTCTAATAGTTTTTTGAAAAAATTCCTTAGAAGTGCTTTCCTCAATGTTGTTTTCAGGTGAGATAATTGATATGAAGCATTCTGCAGATACCAAAATAAGCATTTCGTCCATACTAATTGTTATTTGCATATATCTAAAAAAGGGCTTCAGTATGAATATCCTTCAAAATCATGAACAGTATCAGGATATAACTTTCAAAAGTCCATAAAGGTTAATCCAAAATACATTTGAAGAAACCTTTACATGCCAAAAAATGGTAGTTGATGGTCAACACTAGCAGAGATCCTTGTAACACTTGTTTAATTTTGTTAACTTGAAAGATCTATACTTGCTAGTAGAAAATACCAGGTTAGGGGACATGGGGGACTCCACAGGAAACACTTTAAGAATGTGTAATTTCATAATAATGCCAAGGCAGACTACTGTGATTGCTGACTGGAAGGGCCCATAAGAAGTGGCAGATAAACTGTGGTTATGGGAAACTTGATTGCTTCAAGACTTTAGATGTCATACACTGTTAAGATAAAAGGAAGAGGAGGAGGAAAAATAGGAAAAGGAGGAGGAGTGGGAGAAGCTATTATGAGGAATTGGCATAGACATGAAGAAGAAACTAAGAATTCATGGAGAGTTTTGGGATGGGTTGCATCTAATGCAATTCTTTGCCTTTTAAATTTCAAGTTTGGTACTTTCTCATATTTAATGAACTCTAAATTATAAGAATCATCTTGGAGCTAAAACTGTTCCTCCAGTCATAATTTCAAGGTGGATTATTTTGGCAGGATAGGGCAGTCACCCACTTTCATCTCTTTCCTACTATGAGAATTAGTGGTAATAGCATAAATAAATATATATATATATATATATATATATATTTTTTTTTTTTATCTTGGGGAAATATTTTCTTTTATTCTGGGGAAATACAAGTCTTTCTTGCTACAGATTTGCTTTTTAAAATTTTGAGTTTCTATGGTAATTTTATTTTATTTTTTTTTCTATGGTAATTTTATATCTTCCTACAGTTTTCAACTTAATTTTAGCTTAAAATTTACATGAATTAATTTAAAGAAGGATTTTAAAATTGATTACATGAAAAAAAGTTGTTTTGAATTTGATACCCTTATAAGGTTCATGTAAAGTGTGAGGGACAATTGGATATTTTTAGTGTTCAAATAGAAAATTTTTGTTATTTATATATATATATATTCATTATTTATTTCTAACTTTCCTATTTTTGATATTTAATAGAGTTTAAGGATATCAGTATCATGTGAACATAAAATACACAAAATTTTTATTAAAACAAAGATAAACAGAAAATACTACTTTTGTCAAATTGTCTCACTATATTATCCTTCCCTTGAGAAGATAATCATCCACTGTATGCAGTTTTGTTTATATGTGATTTAAGTTTTCTTGTGCAAAAATATTCATCTGTTGACGTTTGTTTGTCTGCAATCCTACTTCAATGAGTAATCACATATTAGAAATATTAGGCAACTCACCAGTCACATTTTAAATCTTGTACACATACAGAAACTTCTTCAAAATTAACATAATGAGGGATGCCCGGGTAGTTCAGAGGTTAAGCATCTGCCTTTCGGCTCAGGGTGTGATCCTGGAGTCCTGGGATCAAGTCCCGCATTGGGCTCCCTGCCTGGAGCCTGCTTGTCCCTCTGCCTGGGTCTTTGCCTTGGTGTATCTCATGAATAAATAAATAAAATATTTAAATAATAATAATTAATAATAATAATAATAATAATAATAAAGTGAAACAGTGTTTAAAAGTTTGTCGGTCAGGGCCACAAATATTTCTGTGAGATTCAGCAAAGTTTTATATGAAAGTTTTCATATAAAAGTATATGAGGTATGTCTGACTGTTTAAAGATTTAAAAATTATTTTATCAGAGGTGATATGACCAATAAGTCATAAAGTCAGAATGGAGCAGGAACTCAGGATTTTCAACACGTAGTCTAACATTTTCTTTTCCTTTCACTAGAGGCTTTCAGAAATATCTTAGCTCTAAAACTGTTTCTTTTTTTTTTTTTCAAAAGAAAACTAACATGGAAGCCTAATAAAACTAGAAGCACTCTAGCTGAAATCAGAATAACCTATTATTCTACTTGTTCTACTTGTTCTTTCCACATACTCACAACACCTGTTTTGTGGTATCTGGGGATCCTTTGGAGTCCTTAGAGAACTTTTATAACATTGTATTATATGAAGTTGACAATTCAAGTAGGATGGGTTTTCAATTTATGTTCATTATAAATGTATTCACAATTAGTAATATTTATTTATCACAGTTATATGTGGATTTAGCAGTCATAATTTTTTTCAGCAGATAACTGAAAGCCAGACTAACACTGGTTTTAAAAATCTAGATGTTTATTGCTCTCTTCATATAACAAAAATAAGCGAAGGTAGGTAGGTACTGATGTTAGTTCAGTAGCTCAAATTTTGACTATTTCTCACAGTCACAAAATGGTCCTGAGACTTCAAGCTTTGTAACAACCATTTAAGACAAAAGAAACTTCCTTTATCAAGAAGACCATTTCCCCAGAAGCAAACTTCTACTTATGCCACATAACTCCCAACTGTATTATATAGCAACTGTTTCTTGAAAATGGTTACTGACAACATGCATACTTAGCTTTTCCAGCCTCATAATGGAGATGAGATGAGAAAATTGAAACATGATGGTTTTTGATAACCATTTAATAGTGTCTAACATAGTGATATTCAAAATTGAAGTAGAACTTATTAAATAATACAGACTTTTACACTTGGAACTAATAATTTTTTTCTTTAATCTTATAATGGTGAGGATTTTATTTATGGTTCTATCCTTGCATTATTTTAAAATTACTGGGATTTCTGAAAATAAATTTTAAAACCCTAGAATTCCTATTTTATAGTTTTTTGTTTGTTTTTTAGATTCTAGGAAACCCAGAGTTTTATTCCTGAAAAATAAATATAATCCTCAATTTGTACTCAATATATTTGTATAGTCTAACTACTTTTGGGAAATGTCCTTGCACACTATTTACAAATTCTCTATAGACAGATTTGTCATATCCCGAAGATTCCAAGTCTCTACAAATTTGTTTTTTCTTTACAGTTATTTTACTCTCAGGCCTTTATGCAGCCTTCAAATTTGATAAGTGTAATGTCTCATAGGATATGCATATCTGAGTCATATATACAAATCTGAACTATCATGGGGAGGTAAATAATTAACAGACAATTCCAGATGTCACCTTGGTATTTTAAAATTACATTATCTCTTCAGCATAAGACAATCTATAATTCTATCTTTGGTCCTTATTTGATTAATATGGTTATTCCAGTTAAATATATTCCTTCCCTTTATTTTAGTAAGTAACTGCCCAAATAACTAAAATTATTACTCCTAGTCTATCCCAACCTCTGGCATTTGTGTTTATCTTGTTGACAATTCATGTGCTGTAAGTGTTGGCCTCTAGCACAAAGCCATCTTCTGATCCTAGTATATTTTCCAGATTTCTAATTCTTAGTCTCATAAGACTTAACATTGACATCAACTAAATTTGCCCTTCATCAACAGCATGGCCACTTATGTGTCAATATTTGCTTATTTATGAATGTAAGGCAAATATGAATTATAGTATAAGGTTCCAAGAAAAATAGTTGTTACCTAAAAAGATGAAAATATTTTATATGGAAGTAATGCAAAAAAATAAAAGATAATAGATTCCTTGAAACAACATGAGTTTTTATAAAATAATACTTTTATCTCCTCATATTTTTAAAATGTATTTTCAGAGCAGAGTGGTTAATATTCAGGTTCCCAAACAGCAAGTGCCTGAGTTCAAATTCTACTTCTACTTCCTTGGATTGTGACTCCCTTGAGCAAATTACTTAATCTGTATGTGCCTCAGATATCATCTATCAAATAGGTAATACATGTGGAATAATGTCTGGCAAACAAAACAGCCACATATATAATTGGGATATAATGTGAAAAGCTTAAATGTTAATTTACATATTAATACATATATTAGTGAGAAAAGAGTTTTCTTTTTGGCAAGACACAGAGTACCAGTATGGAGAATTTCTTTTTTTTAAATTTTTTTAACATTTAGCATAACACCCAGTGCTCATCCCACCAAGTGCCCTCCTCAGTGCCCGTCACCTAGGCACCCCAACCCCCCACCCACCTCCCCTTCCACTACCCCTTGTTCATTTCCCAGAGTTAGGTGTCTTTCATGTTTTGTCACCCTCACTGATATTTTCACTCCTTTCCCTTTCACTAATTTTTATATTCCCCAAATGAATGAGACCATATGATGTTTGTCCTTTTCCGATTGATTTATTTCAGTCAACATAATACCCTCCAGTAGTATGGAGAATTTCTAAGACTATCCTGTAAACCAGCATCAAAAAAAAAAAATCCTTCTATGCTTTTTGAATTAGTAGCCAATGAAATAAGTGTTAACTCAAAATAATGAGGGATTAAGCAAAAAAAAAGAAGAGAAAATTCAGTAGGAGGAATTAGATTTTTAAAAATGTTGCCTATAGCAGATAGCAAAAAGGAAGGAAGAAACAATGCAAAAACAGTCCAAATTGATATAATATGCAAAAGAAATAATGTGGAATGTGAACTACAAAGGAAAAGCAAAGGAATAAACCAAGTTTATATTCTTGTCTCTTGACATTTTGAATTTAACTGGATTATATGATTTACAATAAATTTTACAAGTAATATGCTTGCACACTTTTAAACCTTGTTGCTCTCTTAAAGTTTTGAAGCACCTCTGGAGTTCTCTGTATTTTATAAAAGATATCTTAATAATGGTGGTTTCCCTATACATTATTTTCATCTGACATATGCAACCCAAAAATAATTATTTTTCAAATGAATATTTTAGAAAATAGACAACAGGATTATGGTACCACTTTTATTACGATACAGTGAACTTCATTAGTGGAATATGTTGAGATATTTAGTTAGTAAGAAACTCCTAATATTTCTATGAGTTGACCATTTGCTCCAAATTCATGACATTATCAATATTACACTGAGAGGATCTTTTGTTACCGTCAGGGCCAAAAGGCTGATGAGCTGATTAACTGGTTCACATTTTCTTTTTCTTTTTTTTTCACATTTTTTCATAGGAGTTTCTTCTCATTGCAAGATTATTAGGTGGTTGGAGTACTTTAATATCCCTACAACCTCTTACCTCCCCCATTCCACTATTTTATTATTTTTACTAGTGCTCTGGTGTAATAAATGTATTTATAACTGCAACACTGTAACACATTTCAAGTATTTTCTCTTCTTTAATACTTCACCTGACTACATTCAAAAAGCTTGGAGCATGAATTCTTGGGCAGAATTCTATTACCACTTTTATAATAGTTATTGTATTATACCAGTCTATTCTCAAAACTAAGATTATTGACAATAGGGTTTGAAGTATTTTTTCATCTTTATATTTCCAGGGTATCCTTCAGTAGCAAAGTTATAAAAGCACCCTAGTATGTATGTCGCACCTTAATGAAGTAATGAATGAATGATAAGATGAAGAAATAATTAATTTGTGAATAAGTATTTGCACAGAACTTATCACACTGACATTGCTCTAGTATCTATGAATATAGTGGGTGTACAAGACACAGAAGGATATACTTACATAGAATTTGTGGTCTTCAGTTTCCTTTCTCACCCAAAGTGCCATGTACTTCTATTTACTTCTGAATACCCTTATTCTAATAAAGCTCATTTCCTTTTTTTTTTTTTAAAGCTCATTTCCCAGTGAGTTGTCCTGGGTTAACCTTGGAAGCATACCCTCACTTACACATACTGAGGCAAATGTTCGGAAATTTGTCGCTTTTTCATTTGTTTTGAGTTAGTTCCTCAGAAAGAAAAAAAATAGACAAAAGTTTTATCTTGGCCTAAAATTTAAGTGCCACTTAATACTGGGGGGGGGGGGAGGGTGTAATTCAAAGATAGGTAAATTTCAATCTTATTTTCATTCTTTACCTGCTCATACTCCTACTGTATTTTTTCACTGAAATTCATAAAAGATTTAACTTCTTAATTGTATAAGCAGTTTGGGTTTTAAAGTAAAGATAATATACATGAAATATTTTTAAAAAACTACATTCATTTGCTCCAATTACTTTAAATGTCAAAAGCTCTGTGCTTAGATGAGCAATACCTGCCTCCTCAATCAGGATAGAACTTGATAAAAGTAGAATAAAAGTTTTAATGTTGATCTGTTGGCAGGAGGTTGGGGGTGGCACTATTGAAATAAAACTTCAGTTTCAATTACTCAAATTTTTAATTTAAATTGAAAGATACATTGAAGCAAGAGTGTGATTTTTAAATGAGAAATGTGGTATCATGAGCATGATTTTAGCATTCTTTCATCTCTAATAATTATTTAAACTTATAAGCCAAGAGTCCTAATAGCATGGCTCCAGGCTCAGAGCCCTATATATAAAAGGAAAAAAAAAGTAAATAAGTAAGCACTGTATAGAATTCAAAACAATCTTATATCATATTTCTAGAATTCCAGGATTCTCAAGTTCTTTGACATAAGATAACATTCAGATAACATTCCCAAAGAAACTATTGCAGACAAGTGTTTTTCCTTAGGGTCTACTTTCAGGGAACTTGAGCTAAGAAAACAATCTTATTAATGTAATTTTTAGTGTTGAATAAGTAAACAGAACATTTGCTGCTAAAAAAACATATGGTAACAAAAAAAAAAGGTAATGATGCATTTGGGCATTCTGGGTTACTTTGGGAGAAAAACGTTATATATGTGAAGATGTGGGCAAAGGACAAATCAGGACACATAATTACTGTCTGCCTCTCTGGATTGAACTGACCTCTGATCACAAGATGCTTCATAAATTAATACATTTATTTTGTGTAATTTTTAATAGTTTCAGTAAGAACGGTGAAGGCCATCATTTAATGAGAAACTCACCCACTTTGGCCAAAGACAAGACTATTTTGTAGCCTAGGTGAAAATGTTTGCAGGGGCACCTTTGACTCAGGTCAGGATCCCGGGGTCCTAGGATCCATTCCTGCATTTGGCTCCCAGCAGGGAACCTGCTTCTCCCTCTGCCTAGCTCTTTGCCTTTCTCTCTGTTCCTCTCATGAATAAATAAATAAAATCTTTAAAAAAAGAAAACATTTTCTGGAAATTGTCAGGCTGTTCATTTTGCCATTCTCTGATGGAGAGCTATTTGATTATTTGGTAACTCTTAGCTACATGTGCCTATTAAGCACTTCAAACATGGTGAACCCAAGTTGAAGGTGCTCTGATTGTACAATTACACTCAAATATTGTTGAAGTTTCTTGAAGGTTTTCTTTTTCACTTTTTTTTATGTTTGACTTTTTTCAAAAACAAATACGGGAAACTTTTTAAACACAAAAGAACATCAAAGTAAGGAAAATTAAAATAGAAAACTAAAACTAATGGCATACATTAGGTGAGAAAATTATTAAAAATCCATGTCAAGACTACTAAGAAGAAGACTACTAAGAAGACACTACAGTGCCACAGCTAAGAAATATTGTGCTTTCTCTTAGGTTCTATTATTTGATTTTTACAATAAAATTCTATATTGATATGTTTACTATAAAACAAGTAGAAAGAACCTATGACATTTAAATTCCTGAATTTCATTTCTTAAAATCATTTTTATGGTATTTGAAGTGTTAATATCATTTTCATTTTCATAGTTTGTAAAACTGAGACTTGCCTTTTCTAAATATATGCCCACTAAACAACAACAACAACAAAAAATGACCTTGTAATGAATAACTTCATTTTCAGCATTCATATTCCAAAATATTCAATATTTTATATAGAATATATGCTGACATTTCCTAATTCATAATTCTATCATTCTGTTTCCATTAGGCAGCATGCTTCTACATGGAAGAATTATTTTGAAACCTGAGTATGCATAGTTTAAATGTTAATAAAACTTTTCATTTATTAAGGTATTAGAAAAATACTAAGGTACAAAACAAGATCATTTCAAATATCATTAGAGAATAGTTTTTTTCAAGGTTACATAGAAGATACATAACAGTTACTTTGAAATGTTCTTAATTTCTATTAAATAAAATATACCATTCTTAAGTTTATTTGTTAAATTTAGAAGATAGGAAATTCAAGTTTAGTTATACTGAACTATCTTTTTTCTTCTTTATTTCTTCTCACTCTTGATTTTTTTAAATAAATCCAAGAAACCCATTCATGTGCTTCACGTATAATATGTAAAGTATGCAGTGGTTCTAACAAATTATACATTTTTAAAACTAAAACATAAGCCCATAAAGCTACTAAAGTAATATTACTATTGCTGCTGCTAATAATAATAATGATAACAAATTATTCCACGTAGAAAAATACTGGTTAATGGATATAGAAATAATGGAATTATGGAATTATACATTTCATGTAAAGAATAGAATGAAAAGCATATCCTCTTTCTTAGTTCCCATTCCTTCAGTACGAACTCAACCACTCTTCCATGGGTAATCTTTCTTAACTGTTAAGAAAGTTTTATATTTATAAAGCAAATATGAGTAAAGCACCCTTCTTCTTCTTACAAAAAAAAAATAATATCCTATTGTATATGTGAGATATTGCCTCACTAGTTCACTGAGAACTTTCCCTTTCTCTAAGAAGATATTTTTTTTATTTATTTTTTAAATTTTTTTAAAATTTTTATTTATTTATGATAGTCACACACACAGAGAGAGAGAGAGGCAGAGACACAGGCAGAGGGAGAAGCAGGCTCCATGCACCGGGAGCCTGACATGGGATTCGATCCCGGGTCTCCAGGATCGCGCCCTGGGCCAAAGGCAGGCGCCAAACCTCTGTGCCACCCAGGGATCCCAAGAAGATATTTTTTTTAAATGAAAATACCATAAAATCGATAATCATGTTGATTTCCAATTTGACATTCCAATGGTTTCAAAGGGTAATAATATTTGTATTATATTTATTTTATACTTCTGTATGTCTGTAGGACAACTCCTGTGTGTAAAATTTCAGAGTAAGTGTATTAATATTTTTAAATTTTGATGTGTATTTCTGTCTTAATAGAGACCATACTATTTACACCCTAATCAGTCATGTATGATATTATCCATTTCCCCACACTTCATTAACTGATTGTTTTCAAACCTTTGAATTTTTGTTCATTTGAAGGGGAGAAATGGTATCTCAGTATTTATTTATCTTATTAAGAATTAAGATAGGCATCTTTTCAAAATTTTGAGAACAGGTGAACCTATCTTGCTTAAAACTTATATTTTTGAATTGTCCATCTATTTTTAATACATTTTTCTGCCAAAATCACTATTAGAACAAGTATTATGGAGATTTGCCTATGGTGTGGATGAAATTGTCAATAATGTTCCCAATTTGTCATTCAAATTATGTTTGTCTTTTCATTCAGAATTTTAGAATAATTCTTAGCCTTATGTATAAATATCTTCTTTTGGGTTTTGAGTCATAGTTAGAAAAGCAATTTCATGATCCAAGTTCATAAAAGATATTTCTTCTACATTGCCTTCTAGTACTTTAATAGGGTTTCGTTTATATCATTCAAACATTTGCAATTTATCCATGAATGAGATGACATATTTAATTAAATAATTATTTATTTAATTGTTTGTTTGTTTGACTGTTTTGTGGGGAGCTACCCATGTTTACAGATAGGATTTATTTAATTTTCCCTCTTTTCTCCACTGATTTCACATACTACTTTTACTACATAGTTAATTTGTCCTTCGTTTATATATGCCCTGTTTTCCTTTTAATGTTTCAGTTTATTCATGAATCGTTACTGTCAGCACACCAATTTAACATTCATCACAATAAAAAGCCAGGGAATATACATCTTTCTTGGCCTCCTTCAAGTTCAACCTGTGATTTTCTCTTCCTTTATTGAGTGCTTCATATATATTTTTTGTGTGTTTCATCTTATTACCTTATCTGCTACAGATTTAATATTTCTGAATTACAACTTTTTGTTACACAAGTGAGGATTTCATTGAGTTTTACTTGTTTTGTTTAGTTGTTTACTTAATTGTAAACATTTGATTATTTTCGCTTGCTGCTTGGCAGCAGCTTGCTAGTAAATGCTGTTCGTCTGATGTAAGATCTGATGCTTAATCATATTCATATAGTTTTTCTCATAATACTTCCATTGCTTATATTTTTTAACTCATAAGTACAGTAAGAACATTTTTTGCAAGCTAGTAATTTTCCGGAGGTTTCTGTTTGTACTTGTGTGTGGAGGGCATGGTGGACTTGTTACTAGGAGTACATTTACATTTTCTGTGTAATTCTTTGGGAAGGCCCCCATTTTGCTTTTCTGAAGTATTTTTTTTATAGTCAATGATTTTTTTTTTTTTACATTTTTTTAAAGTTAAATTCAATTTGTCAACATATAGTATAACACCCAGGGCTCATCCCATCAAGTGCCCATCACCCCATTCCCCCACCCACCTCTCCTTCTGCAAATCTTTGTTTCCCAGAGTTAGGAGTCTCACGGTTTGTCTCCCTCTCTAATTTTTCTGGCTCAGTTCCCCTCCTTTTCTTTATAATCCCTTTCACTATTTCTTATATTCCATGTATGAGTGAAACCATTTGATGATTTTCCTTCTCTGACTGACCTATTTCACTCAGCATAATAAATTTGTTGTAAAAATGCTTTTAGCACGAGCCCTACCCATCCCAGTTTCCACATTCATATTGCAAATGACAGACATGTTTTGCACTAGGAAGTGAGGTCTTCAACTTCAGAAAGTATTTTCTGGTACTTTGTAGGATGTAATGAGGCTGAGCTCTCCCACACCCCTCACTGTTTCTTCCTTTCACTTCTTTCTTCAAGTCTAAACAAATTTCCTTGTTTTTGGTAGCCCTTATGCTTATTTTGGAATCTGAAGTATTTTCTCCTCATTTTGTTTTGTGTTTTTCTTTCAGATTGAATTATCAGGGTTTCCTTGGTTGTTGTTTTTCTTGTTCTTTTTGTTGCTTTTTTGTATTTTCTGTGAGAGTAAAGAGAAAGATGCTGAGCTGCATGACCATGTTTCTGCCAGAAATTTTTGAAATAATTGGAACATATATAAATGCTTAAAAAAGTAAACAGACATATAACTCTTTCCATCTGATATGAACTTAAAAATTGAAAGAACATTCTTCAAAACAGAAAAAAAATATTATCCTGGGTTGTTGAATTTTATAATTATACAGTTATATAATTTTATAATTATAATTATATAGTAATAAAAATCATTAAAAATAGTTGGCATATGGTTTTAAAAACAAAGAACTGGGGGCACCTGAGTGGCTCAGTCCAGTTAAGAATCCAACTCTTGGTCTCAGTCCAGGTCTTGAACTCAGTTCGTAAGTTCAAGCCCCATGTTGGACTGTACACCCAGCATGGAACCTATTTAATAAAAATAAAGAGCCCCAACTAAATGATTATACTGGAGGCAATACATGTCACTCTGTTTCCATGCACCATGGTTGCAAAATACTGAAGGAAAATGTGTGATTTAAAATTAAGGAATAAATTCTAGTATAGATCAGCATGAGGTGAAACTAAATACCCATAGGATCATTTTTCAGAAATCATGTATTGTTCTTCTTTCAAAGTAAAATAAATTTTTAAAAATGTTTTGTTTGTGAATTTTTTTATGAATAATATTAGGTCCATCCTTGATAAGCATTAGAAATACTGGCCTTTGGCAAGTTTCACTCTACATTTCATTTCCTACCTCAACTCTCTGAGCTAATAAATATTCCTTATGCACATATAAATGGAGTTGCTCACTTATTTAACCTATGTATTTAAATCTTTTGGCATGAGTGGGAGATCCCTGGGCATTTCTACTCAATTTGTGGCTTCTGCAACACAAAGCATGATCCCTTGCACAATGACATTACAGAGTAAATCTTTGGGTGATATAACAAGTAACATCAACTACAGTATAGAAGACAGTATGTGCCACTTAGGTCAAATTGATTGCTTCTACTTCTAGGTTCACGTTTGAGTTTTTCTTTTAATTTAGTTAAGTAAAACATCTCATTCCTTTTCTTGTTTTTAACATTGCAACTAAACTAAAGAGATGAATGCAGGATAGGAAAACTGCTAAGAACACAGATTTGAATTGGGCTTAGTTATAAGTGTGTACCATAAAGATTACGGAAAAATAAATCTATGATTTGTAATCACTAAACATAGCTTAATACATTTGATAGTGTTGTTAAATATTGTGACTACTATGAAGAATCAGTTTGCTGAACAGTGATCAATAATTAAACCACAGACAGCCTCAAGGGTTAATTAGAAACTGCCAAAGTAAACACTATATTCATATTGTCCACCGCAGAAAGCAAAGACTAGCCATCAAAGTGTGATATTTGCTTTGGGAAGGATGACATTCCATGATGATAATAACAGTGATAATAGTGACAGACAAATCTAAAACCACTGACTTCAAAGGTAAGCAAATCGATAAAGTGATAAAGATCATAGAATCTTAGTAGAGCAAAACATACTGGGCCTTGGGGAACAAAGTCAGGAATCTGTACTCTCTGATGCTGATTTGCCCGGTGTGCATGAGGATGTCTTCCTTTAAACTAGAAAATTAAATAAATAAATAAATAAATAAATAAATAAATAAATAATAAATAAAATATAAAAATAAAAATAAAAATAAAAATAAAAAAATAAACTAGAAAATTAACAACAGGCCAGGTATAAAAGAGACAAACACAAAAAGTGGTTTTCCTCTTAGAGGGCTTGGGAAATTTAAGATTCACCCCTTTCAGGGTGAGCTTCTTCTAACAGGGCACTTGCTATTTATTGTACTCTTCAGGATTGAGAGAATTTTTATTATGAGAAAGTAGGTAAAAGACTTTTCTGCATCTCTTCCAGGAAAATCAACCTTTGTTTAAAAGGCTGTATGCTGAGAGTTCCCTGGATGTGGAGAGTTTTAAGAAATTCAAAAATCAATCAAATCAATAAGGGAATTTCTCCATCCAGATATATTCTTTTTGTATTGAGGTGCTTGAGACAACTGGTTCGGGAGTAGGACACAAGTTCTCAACTTTGTAGCAAGTTGCCAAATACTTTAGTAAAGCAAAAGAGGACATACAAATATTTCAGCAATAAACATTTGTCATTTGTCACGTGTAATTTACAGTGCTAGTACTGGGACTTCAAGAATTTATACTATGTATCTGATCTCATGCTATTTCCCTAGGAAGAGACACAGGACTTATACACAAAAAGCACATGGAAGTCCAGAAAAACCGAAGCCATCTGCCAAGTCATCAATACCTGAGGTCAGGCCTCTGATTTTTTGTTGCTTGGCATTTCATTGCTCTAGATTGTTCAATAAAAGGAAACAGCATCAGCAGCAAAGTCAAGATGATTCTAAGCAGCAGTAGAGTGTTTGCATGTATGTGTGTGCTACATAGAGTTTGGTTTTACTGGAGTACAAATTAACACATTAAGAAATTCCAAAGAGTTGAGCTTAGAGACAGTGTTGCACAGCATGTCAAACAGAATTCATTCAGTACTCTAGCAGCAGGTAATAGTGAGTGAGGATGTGTTGCAGGAGAAGAACCTTGATTCAGAAGACCCAATATGATCTAAGAGATGCTGTCAAAACCTATCCCTTATCCTCCTCCGGAAAGAGACATCCATTATCCTTATTGCCCCAGAATGTAAGCAGATCAGCTCCAGGAAAATAAATATCAAGACTATTTGTGTATACAAACACAGTTAAAAAATAGTCTGGAGTATATTAGATGTTAATGCCTGATGTACAGAAAGGTGGGTAAGGAGAATGGTCTTTCAAAAAAAGATTCTTCTCTAATCTCTCCTAATCCTACTCATCTGGTTTAGATGTTTCTCTGTGCACACTGCTCCCTAAAATAGAGTAGATTTACCAAATCTCCATGACACTGACAGATAAAATAACCAATACACAGTTAAAATGGAATTTCAGGTGAACACTTTTTTATGAATAAGTATGTTCTATGCAATATTTGAGACATACTTATATTAAAAATATTCTTTGCTTATCTGAAATTAAAATTTAAATGGGCATTATGTATTTCATTTGTTAAATCTGACAACCCCACCATGAAACAAATGAAATATATACTTTGGTATCCCTAATTTGCAGAGGTTCTTCTGAGGCCCTGATTGGGAGTCTATTAATTTTATACTTGTAATTTTGAATCAGTTTTCTTCAAGAGGGATTTCCAAATTCTTCTAGCAATGGAAAACCTGTATATTTCCCTGGGTCCTATAATAATCTTCAAATATACCTATAGTAATGAGAAAATACATTCTTTAGTAGATAAAAAAGAGAACCATCTAAGCCTGAATGTCTGAATTGCAGATCAGAACTTTTTTTTAGTGTGTGTGCGTGTGTGTGTGTGTGTGTGTGCGTGCACGTGCACGCATATGTATGTGACTTTTTTTATTTGGTAAATTCTTTTTTCTTCTTTTACAAATTCAATTCTAGTTTTTAAAATCCTACTTTACAAAACTTATGCCAAATATATACATTGAATGAACTATGGTACAAGTTTGAAACATTTTCAGAAAGTTAAGAATAGAAATTTCTTGAAAACTTACCATTGGGTCTTTGGGTCTATTTTCTAAAGAAATAAAAAGCAAGGGGTTCTCTAATACCTACCTATCTTGTATGGATTACTCTAATCCTTCAAGAATCAACTCAATACTACACTTCTAAAATCATGTCAAGTCTTTCATCCCAACTGGCATTATTCTATTAGAACTTATTACAAGATGCAGAGACAACTATTTATTAACATGTTTGCCTGTTTTCTTACACTAGAATATAAGCATGAATCTTGTCTTGAAATTTGGTAGGCTGTCAAATATTTATTAGAAGAATGGATGGATTAAATATAATCATTAGGTATTTTCTTTGTGTTAGGCACTATGCTAAGGTCTGGGACTCCAGTGATAATAAAATTGCTCTAAGTTTAAAATTAGGTCAAAGAGATAGTAGGAGAAGTCTGATAGCCCATTCAAATAATAAATATATAGAACTTTGGGATCACAATGTTTTAAAGTATGAGAAAAGTAAACAAGAAGACCCTCAATTTATATTATTTTTTTTGGTTGAGGGAAGCTGCTTGGGTTTCTCTTATTACCAACTTTCCCTGGGTCTTGGTTCTGTAGAGAGTCTTTCTGTGATTTTTGTCATACATTTGTAACAAACATTAATCTTTAAAAAATATTTGACTAATTTTAATTAAACTCTCGTAGTTGTAAACTCAGACTTTCCACACTTTTCAATTGCAATGTTCAATCAACCCATGCAAAATGGTCTACCTAAGGAGACCAGATGCTAACTCAGACCCTCAAACTAAAGAATATATTAATTTGCTCTTGTCCTGCTATCTTGATTTATGAAAATCAAGTCAAATTACTGAGATTAGTGCCTGTCTTTATCATTGTACTTGTTCCTTTGTGATTAACCTAATGTCAAGAACTCATACTTGAAAGTACCTGTAGCTAGTGCCTGAAAACACGTTTTTCCATGCATGAAAACAAAATCTTACCTGTGTAGACAGAACACTTAGCAATGAAGAGAACCTTACTCATAAAAAGACTGTGAATGTATGTAGGAACATGCTAAATGGCCTGCACAACTACAGCCAAACTATAAGATTATCAACAAATCCATTTTGAAAATTCACACTATAAATGATCTATTCCTGGGGAAAGAACCATAGCTAAATATAATCCATTTTTAAAAAATCTTGTACATACAGTACATACAATAGGACTTACAAAGGCTACATTTTGATTTATGATATACCAAGACATTTAGTATTTGAAAACTTTTTTGCTACTATTATCTTTAAGAGAGAAATCCCTGGTAATATTTTAACATTTTCTCTTCAGACTCTAAAAGAAATCAATGCTTCTAGTCAAATTTGAAAGTAAAAACTAATCAGCCATAATTCCATCCTACTAATTAAAAGATAATTTACAACTTCTAGCATTCTGGTAGAGCTGATAACTTTTAATGGGTTTAGAAATGGTGTGTTATAGCTGGCTCAAATTAATTCATGAGAACCACTTTGAAACTTATTTGCAGCTTTCTTTTCCTCTTTCTCTTCTCTTCTTTTCTTTCCACCTACCTTCCTTTCTACCTACTTTATTTTGTAAAAAAATTCTGCAGTGTTGAGCTATTCCACTTTAGTTTTTCAAATTTATTGAACCATTGCTTTCCTCTTGATAATACTATAATGAATGCTTAGTCTGGTGATGTTGACTTTTAGCACAGCCATAGACCTACTGTACAACACACATAATACTGTCTGAATCGTTTTCTTCAGGGGAAAAAAGGAGCAGGGTGGTTAAAGATACTTATCTTGTATAGATTATTTAACCTTTTATTAACTACTGCCATATAATTTCATAATAAAATAATGCTTACTCCACTATACCTTAAAAATGTGACTTTCAAAGTTAGTTTTTCTTCTTCCTTATTTTGACATGAAAGACATGCCCTAACAAAAAATAATACCAAAATGTTGTGGCATGATATTGCTTGAATTAAATTGAAACTGTCCATTTTTAACCGTCTTTGCAATTTGTAGTGAGCTGGACAGCAGTGTGAATTGATAAGAGCATCATATATTTTCTGTTGCAACTCTTCAATCCCACTGTACTGCCAAAATAGCCATAAGTAATATGTAAACAAATAAACATATTGTGTTCTAGTAACTATTTATGGACACTCACATTTGAGTCTCACACAATTTCACATCTCACAAATATCTTTATTCTTTTAATTTTTTAAACTTTTAAAAATGTAAAAATCATCTCTAGTTTGCAGGCTAAACAAAAACAATTTGAAGACCAGATTTGATCTGTTGACTCTATTCTAGATGCATCTGTTTTTATATTTCCAGATATTGATTAGTGCTTCATTATTTTTCAAATTTAATGAATAGTTTGCTCAACTTTCACTACTAGCCATTTCATTTCTGTTATGGAATAAATTTTTGTGTTCTTCATCAAGTCTTTGGATATGAATCAGTTCTTATGATCACAGTCTAATCATTATGAGGATATGAGTCCTCTTAAATTGTACAGTGCCACCCTCAGCATATCTAACAAATTTTTCTCAATATTTTTTAAAGCCACTTGTGGCCAGTTACAGGATACAGGATATAATCCCTCAAATTATACTTTGAGGAAAGCGACATAGATATTTCTAGGATATTACAATGATCAAAGGATCTATAAGGGTACTGTATTTTTTCTTGTTAGGGTGGGGTAGATGAGAAAATAGATGTTTTTTTTTTTTAATTTTTTTTTTTTAATTTTTATTTATTTATGATAGTCACAGAGAGAGAGAGAGAGAGAGGCAGAGACATAGGCAGAGGGAGAAGCAGGCTCCATGCACCGGGAGCCTGACGTGGGATTCGATCCCGGGTCTCCAGGATTGCGCCCTGGGCCAAAGGCAAGCGCCAAACCACTGCGCCACCCAGGGATCCCGAGAAAATAGATGTTAAATAGAGTTCTATCCAACTTCATCATGTAGCCAGAACATAGTATTCACTGGTTCACTATATATACATTTCTGCAACCCCCAGTACATAATTGGTAGGCAGGGTAAAAAGAATTGAGATAAATTAGAAATGAGAACCATTATGCTAAAAATGACTGAGAGGAACTCTTGAAGCTGCCCACTTCTCCAGCCAAGAAAATAAATCACAAGTAATTATGTCATTTTGGGAGGAATGCACCACTTTAAGACTTTTAAGACCTATCTTTTTTTTTTTTAAGATTTTATTTATTTATTCATGAGAGACACACAGAGAGAGGCAGAGACACAGACAGAGGGAGAAGCAGATTCCCTGCAGGGAGCCAAATGTGGGACTTGACCCAGGACTCTGGGATCATGCCCCTGAGCCAAAGGCTGATGCTCAAACACTGAACCACCCAGGCATCCCTAAGACCTATCTTCTAAGGCTTAAAAGAAGTAGGAGTGGTTGTCTCTATCTTAACCCATTTTATTTACTCTCTGGCCCCTGGAGAGTAAACTGTGGCACATGATAGATGATGATGGACCATCATAAATATAAATAAGAGTAGATCTCATTGTAACAGCTGTTATGCCAGAAGATGCATATTTACAACATCAGATCAGCACTGCCTCTGGCATTTGCTATGATGTTATTGATCTGATGAATGCAATTCTTTACAGTTTCTATTAGTAGAAAGCCTAAACATTCATTGCTCTTTGGGGGAAGGCCAGTAGAAAATTACTTTTATATTCCATTACATCACTGAGTGCAGGGATTTGATATTCTTGACATTCCAGAGAGCATCACGATGGTCCACTCTATGATGACACCATGCTATTAAAAAATTTAGAAAGTAAATAGCAAGTTTTCTGGATATAGTATAAAATATATGTTCCACAGGGTGGGAGATGAATGTACACAGATTTAGGGGCCTGTCCTATTGGTAAAATTTTAAAATTTTTTAGACTCCAATTATCTGAGGCTTCCCGAAACTTCCCTTTTAACATAAAGACAGTATATTATTTGTATCCTGCACAATTAAGAAAGCACACTGCATTTGGTGAGCCACTTTAGATTCTGAAGGCAAAATATATACACTAAAAATATACTGCTCTGATTTTTGTTGTTGATGTTGCTGTTGTGTGCCTCAAAATGCTGTCAGTTTTGAGTGGGGTTTATATTATGTTAAGATACTTCAACATGTCACTCACCAGTTGAGAAGCAGCTCCTGGCATATGAGTAAGTCCTAGTAGAGATGGAATGCCCTGCCACTCATCAGGTGTATACATGGCTGAAGCTTCTTATTATGAGTTGGTATAATTAGATACATCTAGTCATAAAGTTGGTCCATACAGAAATATTACATTCAGGATTGGGCCTGAGCAATATATAGGGGACACAAGTAAGTTACATGAACATGGCCAAACCACCTAGTCACATATCTCTTACAGAAACTTTTCCATCAACCTACACTGGGAGTGGCATCATTAGGGTTTACTCATGATCAATTATCACAGGAGAAATAAATTTGGCCTGGTTTACACATGGTTTAGCTTAGTGAGTGAAGGCAAACAGCTGCTATAATACAGCTCAAACAAACAAGGTCTAGAAAAAAAGTTTTGAAGGGAAACAATTCCGTGTACCAGAGCTGTGCACAGTACATTTGGACCTTCTTCCATATGAAGGAAGAAATGGCCTATAGAATGAATGTTGATGAACACCCAGGAAGTTTTGAATGATTTGGTTATTATTCATGTACTTCTTAGTTTTTTGCCTTATATTATAAACCTACTTTGTAGAAAAATATCAACTTTTTTTTTTTAATCTTTCCACACATTTCTTTATTAAGGCCTAAGAGATGTAGCTGATTCCCAGGGCTGCCATAACAAATTACAAATTCAGTGCCCCCAAAAACCAGCAATTTATTCTCTCATAAACTAGCGGATGAATGTCCAAAATCAAAGTGTTGGTAGGGCCACTCTTTTTCCAAAGGCTTTGGAGGTAGATCCTTTATTGCCTCTTTTAGTCTCTGGTGACTTCTGGTGTTTCTTAGTTTATGGCAGCATAACTGGAATCTTTTCTCAGTCTTTATGTAGCCTTCTTCTCTGAGTCTATTTGTTTCTATCTCTTACAGGGATACTTTCATTGGATTTAGGTCCATCTTACTCCAGAATGATCTCATCTGGAATTTTACTTTAATTACACCTTAAAGCCTCTACTTCTAAATAAAATCACATTCTGAGATTATGAATAGACACAAATTTGGGTGAGGGGGAGAGAACTATTCAATCTACAACAAGGTATTAAACTAATATTTAATTATTGATAATTTGTTTTTCTGACACAATTTAGAGTTTCAAAAGACAAATTTTAAGAAGTTTATTCTTTCAAAGAGATCCCAATATTTTAGATGACATACAGTATAGCTATTATTTAACTGTTATTCATACAATTTATAAGCTGCAGTTGCTCTCATGTAGTATCTTCAATAATGCTATTTTAACATAGTATAAAAGCTCTTAAAAATAATTTTAATGTTGAAAATTCTTGGACTATAATCTAGTGCTACCGTTGTAGACCATTATTATGTCTTGATATGTTTTTCCTCAAAAAAAAAAAAAAAAAAAGATGTTGAAGCTCTATCCCCTACTACTTCAGAGTGTGATTGTATTTGGATGTTGCTCTTCATACAGGTAATAAAGTTAAAATGAGGTCAATAGATGAAAACAGAGCTACCCTGCAACCCAATAATTGCACTACTGTGTATGTGCCCCAAAGATATAAATATAGTGATCTGAAGGGGCACCTGTACTCCAATGTTTATAGTAGCAATATCCACAATAGCCAAACTTTTGAAAGAAGTCAGATGTCCATCAACAGATGAATGGATAAAGAAGATGTAGTGTAATAAATAAATAAATAAATAAATAAATAGATAAAGAAGATGTAGTATTTATTACACTACTAGTATTACACTTCTAGAAAGAAGAAAGAAAGAAGGAAAGAAAGAAAGAAAGAAAGAAAGAAAGAAAGAAAGAAAGAAAAAAAGAAAGAAAGAAAGAAAGAAAGAAAGAAAGAAAGAAAGAAAGAAGAAAGAAAGAAAGAAAGAAAGAAAGAAAGAAAGAAAGAAAGATCCTGCCATGTGGAATGATGTAGAACTAGAGGGTATTTTGTTAATTGAAATAAGTCAATCAGAGAAAAACAATTATTGTATGATCTCACTCATATGTGGAATTTAAGAAACAAAACAGAGGATCATAGGGGAAGAGAGGAAAAAATAAAATAAGATGAAATCAGAGAGAGAGAGACAAATCATGAGACTCTTTAATTATAGAAGTCAAACTGAGGATCGCTGGAGAGGAGGGGTTAGAGGGATGTAACTGGATGATGGATTTTAAAAAAGTAAAAAATACAAAAAAATGAGATCATCAGAGTGGGCTAAATCCAATATAACTGATATCCTTATGAAAAGGGGGAATTTGAACACAGATACACACAAAAGAAAGATAATGTGAAGATACAACAGGCAGAAAATAGCCATGAATGATGCATCTATAAACTAAGGAATGCCAAGAATTTCTGGCAGGCACTAGAAGCTAGAAACAAGGAAAGATTCTGCCCTAGAGACATTTTAGAGAGCATGGTCCTGCTGTTATCTTGATTCAGGCTTCTAGTGTCCACAACCATGGGGCAATATTTCTGTTGTTTTAAGCCACCAAATTTGTGCTACTTTTTAAATGGAGTCCTAGGAAACTACTACTAGTGCATTATATCATGGACTATTATGCATGTTCTTATGATATAAAATAGTTTATATGTCTTTATAATGCATTTTAAACTATTTAATATGTGAGTTTATGGACAGTTTCAGAATTTTTCAATGATTGGTTGTTAAAATATGACTCATTCTTGAAAACAGGTAGACAATTATAGAGATTTTTAAACTTTTTTCCCCTGTAGCATCATGGTTAATATCATTCTCACTTTAACTGCAAATCTACATTACATAACTAATTGGATTGAGGAGTGAATTGATGAATGAAAAGTAAGTCTTCCCATATAATATTTAGCAAATAATGAAGCAAATAATGACAGAGTGATTGCTATTGAAAATCAACATATATTTTCTAAGTTGTATTTAATATGAATACTCCACACAATTAACAAATATTTTTACAAGGTATCATTGGTTCATGTGACTTTTTTTTTTTTTTTTTTTTGGTTTGGTTTTAGTTCTATGCATACCACATAGACCATTTATTGACTGATGTCTTAGAAATCCCATTGCTTAGTCTTATGACACATGTACATTTAGGTTAATGAAAAAGGATTCATTGACTTAGTTGCAAATTTCTTGCCAACCTAGTATATTAGGCATCAACTCTCATTGGCAACTATTAGAGATATATAAATGTCAACTTTTCATAGAGAGATGAATTCTCCATTTTTTTAGATTTTTGTATAATTAAACCAAATTCCAATCTATTACTACACTTGGCTTTTTGACTAATAAAATAGTGATTGGTGTTAAATGATAGCTTTCATATTGTGATTGTTAATGTCAACTTGATTTTAGATAGTTAGTTAAATTTGTTCTAATCATTTTTAAAAGAAACAAATTGAATTTGTACAATTTTTTCTATCTAATATAAATTGTGTTTCAGCAAGGCTATGTTAATTGTAGGAATTGTAATGATATTAAAAGTATTCTTTTTTCAGACATTTTCCCACTCATTTTAGATCCAATTTAAAAAATTTTAATTTTAATTTTGGTAAATACATAGCAGTAAATTTACCACTTTAAACATTAAGTTCAAAGATCAGTAGTGCTTAGTTTATTCACAATGTAACAGATTTCTAGAACCCTTTCATTTTACAAAGTTAAAACTCTATACTCAATGAGCACTAATTCCCCTTCACATTTCCCCTAGCACTTGGCACCTTTCTATTTTCCTTTTCTTTTCTCTATGATTTTTATTACTTTAGATATCTCAGTTGATGTAATTATACAGTATATATCTTTTTGTGATTCACTTGCTTTACTTAGCATAGTGATCTTAAGGTTCATCCATATTATAGCATGTGACGGAATGCTTCTTTTCATGACTGCATAATATTCTATGGTGTTCTTGCATGTTTCTGTGCATGCACCACATTACCTTTGTTTTTGATCCAATTTTTTAAAGTTTACTTTGAATATGATGCTGCTGATTTAGAGTCTAGGAATCTTACTCAAGGAATCTAATAGATAAATTCCTTCCAGTCCCTTATATTGATTTATGCAATTTTACTGTAAAAATGTTTCCCATTCTCCCTAACCAGCAACTTCACATCATAAGTTAGATATCAGTGCAGTATAGAAATCCAGGCCCTATATTTTCCTCCAGTTCCCCTAAAATAGGAAGGGAAGTAAAGGTTTCCCAATTTAGGAAGCAAAACTTCTAGAACCAATGCTAATCCCAGGTATGGAAAAATACAACTCTGCATTTGTGGTGGGTGGTGAGACATAAAATTAGTGAAGCACCAACTCAGACAGCAGTTAATACCTGAAACACTGAGATTCATTCATATGAATTATACCTAATAACTGACTATATTTGTTATGGTTCTATAGAGAAACAGAACCAGTAAGCTCTAAATAAAACCAGTAGGATTTATATAAAAGATTTATGACAAAGAATTGGTTCATGTGATTATAGAGGCTAAATCACATGGTCTGCTGTCTGCAAACTGAAGAACCAGGAAAGCTGGTGATACAATTCAGTCTGAGTCCAGAGACCTGAGAATCAGGGAAATTGATGGTTTAAATCCCATTTTGAGGAGCAGAGAAGATGAGACCAGGTATCCCAAGCAAAAATCTCAAGTAGACATGCAGGAAGCAAAAAGGGGGAAATTTCTCCTATCTCTGACAGTATTCTATTTACATCCTCAACAGACTGGATGATGCCCACCCACACTTGAGGGCATCTACTTACTGAATCTGCAGATTAAAATACTAATCTCATTTGGAAACTTCTGCACAGCCACACCCAGATATACTGTTTAATCTGGGCACCTTGTGACCAGCCAAGATGACATAAAAGATTAACTATCACAAGTCCACTTCTTTTCAACTTGGCAATCATCTGCATCCCCATAAACCATACTTAATCTTCAAATAAAATACTAAAGTCATAATTCTGGTTTACATGTTAAAACTATCCTCTCCACAACAAAAACATATTAACCTCGTGCCCAGAAAAGTAGATCAAGTCCTTGAGTGGGTTTACTACCCTCCTCCATATACCAGAACTAAATACTATGATATAAAAGTAAACACTCTTAAATATTATGATATAAAATCAATATGCTTTATGCTACATGATAAGGAAACAAGAGAGGAAAGAAAACAAAGACAGTATAGCAGGAATGGGGACCATGGGCATTTGGGCTACTTCTTATAAGGTCTTGTCCCTTCAGTCTCTGCTCAAGCTTGATAATTTACATATCACTTTCACTTGATCATGGAATATTGCTGTGCATTCTAAACTTTATGGCTTGGTAGGTCAGTTTACCACAGGCAGCTCAGGTCACATGGTAACTTTCTGTCCTGTGGTTAGGCATTCAACTTCTACTGAGGCCCAAGAGTAGGTAAGTACTGTTTCTCAAAAGAAAATTATCTGTTGATGATGATAGGGCCTTGCTCCAAAATTCTATGTTGCAATTCCCCCATAGAGGCTCTCCAAACGTTCCAAATAATATCCTTATCTGACACTGATCCTTCAAACACCATTGGATCAAATGGCCTAAGAGGCAGATCAGCTTGCACCGCAGTCTGGACCTGTCACAGAGCCTTCCTTGTCTTGTTCTGTTGTTTATAAGCCATCCAGTTTATGGTATTTTGCTATAGCAACCTGAGCTGTCTAAGACAGGGCCCTGGCTGAGGATAACAGCTTTTTGGTCATTTGGTAAATGGGTCAGAGTGACATACCCAGCTGAGGAATATATTGCTTCCAAAATCTGAAGAAGCCCATAGACATGTTGTCTTTTTCTTGGTTGTAGAAGGGGCCAGATGCAACATTTTTTTTTTTCACCTGAGAAGGTATATCTCAACATATCAACATCACTGGACCCCTGGAAAAAATTAACCACCATACTTCCCTACCCAAACATCAATCCCCATCTATAAAACATCTGTTCCACTATTTATTTGATTCAGGCACATTGAGGCATCTCTTCAAATGCTTAAAATTCTTCTAATTCCTGGCTTCCTTTTAGGTTTATAAATTGTTTACCTTTTACTTCTGAGATCATGATTAATCATTCCTTTCTATATATTTATTGATAAAAAGAATATCAGTTACCTGTCACATTTATATATTGACATATACCTAAGGTGCAACACTTCCAAATTCAAACAAGGAAGTCATTATTGATGAGAACTTTGAAATTCTTATTTGGATTGCAACATTGGTGAGCATCATCAGCAGACCTGGGTGACAAAACAAGCTTAAGAATTAAAGTGTCGGGATCCCTGGGTGGCGCAGCGGTTTGGCGCCTGCCTTTGGCCCAGGGGACGGTCCTGGAGACCCAGGATCGAATCCCACGTTGGGCTCCCGGTGCATGGAGCTTGCTTCTCCCTCTGCCTGTGTCTCTGCCTCTCTCTCTCTCTCTCTCTCTGTGACTATCATAAATAAATAAAAATTAAAAAAAAAATTAAAAAAAAGAATTAAAGTGTCATACAAAACTAGAAAAAATCAAAATCACAACATTTTGCTGTTTTTGTTGTTTTGTTTTGTTTTTGAGATATTTCTCTTATACATCTTTGAGATGAGAAAGAAGATTAATTTTCTTGTTATGGAGTAGGTACTCTGGAGTTGAACTTCCTGCCTGAGTTCAATATCTGCCTCCTCATTTACTGATTTTAAAATCCTGAGAAGTTATAAATATACCTCAACTTTTCTATCAGTAAAAATGTCATAATTATGTATATAAAAGTGCTGTTGGTTAGATAAGACACTGTTAGGGACATAGAACAATGCCTGTCAGAAACTAAAAACTCAGTAATTATGAGTTATCCATTATTATTATGATTATTAATGCAAAGGGAAGGAGCATTCAAAAAGTATCAGTTGTTGTGAATGTATATGCATAAGCTGAATCTTTGAAACATGGTGTGCACTTATGGAGTGGTTTTGAGAATCAGACTAGACAGTAGAAGAAAGGGCATTGTAAATTGTAAACTGCTATATAATATGTAGTCTTGTATTATTAGCATCACACAAAATACAAGTAGGATGGCTTATAAATTTCTTAGGCAGTGCATTTTTTACTTCTTATCTTGAATGCCTTTGGCATTCAGTTGAGACTGATTTTTCTTCATGAAAGTTTCCAGGAGCAAAGGAGAAATACAGTGCAATTTGTTCTTGATTCCTGGAGCTCTCAGAAGCTCTCCAAGGAATGTGTAAATAAAACTTTAAAAGTTTTCCTAAATTTTACTGCATCCTCCTTTTAATTCTATAAAATGCTTATGGGTACATCTTAAATTCTAACTTATGCATAGATAGGGAAGAATAACTTAAGTTTTGATATGTTCATGCCAAATATACATCAGGTATATATGTTCTGGTCAACAAGGATATATATCTTAACTTTCAGCCATGTTTTCTGAGTCTTTATCAGGCATTACAATGTTTTGTTCTGGACACACTGATGTTTGATAAATGATCATATTGGATGTTAACAACATTGAAACCATCCTTAAAAATGCTGAAATTAAAATACTTTAAAACATTTAATTATAAAGTAAGTTCTTCCTATTAAAAATCTTATTAATATTGAGCAAATAGCAAAATTTCTCAAGGCCCTGTTTTATTATGTAAAAAATAAAAATGATGAAACAACTATTAATTCCTGAGTCTTCCATATAATGATATTCTTTCATTCAAAATCAAGACAAATATTGAAGACAGAAATATATCTTTCATTGTCCTTATTCCTAAAACTAAATCAATTTTTTCTGTTACCTTTTATAAAATTTATATATGACTTTTAAACATGCAGGTATTATTTTATTTTTTTCCTTAACATTATGAAAGTATCTCTATCTGCTCCCCGTGCCCACACTCAAATCATTATTTGCAAGAATCATCATCACCAATGAGCCATTATGTCAAGATAAACCAGTATTGTTCTTAAAAGGGTGAGAAGAGCAAAAAGCATATATAGTACTAAAATGCTTTTATGTTAAGGCTCTGCTTTTGAAGCTGAGCTACATACTCTCGCCTGTGCAATTCTTTTTGTTTCAAGTGAAGATCTGGTTCCCTTATCAGATAAAATCTCTTCTATGATTGCTACATGTCTTGTATGTATTTAGAGAAGGGAAGATGACATATACTATGATCATTTCTTCTAATTTGGTTCTGTAGTTATTTTATTTTGCAATAGGTCCGTGATTTATTGGCTTTTGATTCTCATTTGCCTGGCATCTCTTGAAAATAATTGCAGGTTCTGGCAGCTGGTGAACACAGGCTCCAATCCCATGTTCTGCTACTTACAAGCTATGTGCCATTTGGCAAGTCTCTTAAAATCTCTGGCCCTTAATTTAGTCCTTTATTAAGTGATTATAGCAATTCCAAAATTTCTGTAAGGATTGTACTGGATACTATACATGAAATTGTGGAGTACCCTAGTAGGTACTCCAAAAATATTAAGACAGAAAAGGAAAAAGGTACCATTTTTCCTGGTCCCAGATTTTTGGCAGATTCTCTTAAGCACAGTCCATCAAGTTGCAAACCACTAAACTTTTGTTAAATGTTTCTTTATCTATATCAAATTAAAAAGACATAAATACACTAGGCCAAGTACTCTGTGATGAATCAATTATAAAGTTGGTGATTAATTTCTAATTAAAATTAAATTAATTTCTAATTAAAATTTTTAAATGTCTAATTAAAATTCTCTTAGAGCAGACTTTTTCCCTCTGACCTGATACTCACTACTCCACTACTTTTTGTCATTAATGTAAAAGGACTCACATTTTTATGAAGGGCAGTTTTACCTGCACCACTTCCCTTCCCCAAATACTGACTTCTCAGCAATGGGATCAGTGTCAATTAGGCCATTTAATGCAGTTACTAAAAGTAGCAAGAGTAACACAGCTGAACTATGCCAGTGGCTCTCAATGATTTAATGACACACTTGGTTTGATCACTAGTTGGTTGGTTGGTTTCCCACCCATACCACTCATCATGATTGATGATGTCCAAATGGATTTATGTCTCTCAAGATCTAAGAAATTCTCAGGATATTACTTTTTTTTTAGTACATGAAAAATTAAATTGATATAACTGAATGTCATCCAAACTATTATTTAAAGTTTTCTGAATTTTCAGATATTTAGTCCATATTAATCAAATAAGGACCAAGTGATAGAATTATAGATTGTCTTATGCTGAAGAGATAATGTAATTTTGACACTACAAATTATCAGTACAAATTTAATGTCCCATTAGGACTTCTTGTTCTAAAAAACTAATTCCTCTGGACTATTTTTAAAGTCAAAATCACCAGTGGAAACTGTCAACAAAATGAAAAACAACTTATTGAATGGGAGAAGATATTTGAAAATTACATATCTAGTAAGGGGTTAATATCCAAAATATATAAAGAACTTATACAACTAGCACCAAAAAAAAAAAAAAAAACCCAAACAATATGATTAAAAAATTAGCAGAGGATCTGAATAGACATTTTTCCAAAGAAGATATATGGATAGCCAAGAGATACATGAATATGTGCTGAACATCATCAATCACTGGGGAAATGCAAATCAAAACCGTAATGAGATAGTTCCATATACCAGTTAGAATTGCTAAAATCAAAAGTACAAAAAATAATATGTGAGTGTGGATGTGAAGAAAAAGGAACACTTGTGAACTGTTGGTTGAAATGTAAATTGGCACAGCCACTATGGAAAATTAAGAATGGAAATACCATATAATCCAACAATTCTATTACTGGATACTCATCCCAAGGAAACAAAAACACTAATATGGGAAACATATGCACCCATGTTTTTACTGCAGCATTATTTACAATAGCCAAGATGTGGAAGTAACCCGAGTCTCCATCAATAGACAAATGGATAAAGAATATGTAGTGTATACACACACAGACACACACACAGGATCCTGAAATATAACACAGTTATGAAAAAGGATGAGATTATGTCATTTGAGGCAACATGGATGGACTTAAAAGATATAATGCTAAATGAAATAGATGAAGACAAATACCATTAGTCCACTCAGGTGGAATCTCAAAAAATTAAAAAACAAAAAGCAGAATCAGTATTATAAATATGGAGAACAAACTAATGATTGCCAAAGGGGAAGCAGGTAGAGGGTGGGCAAAATGGTTGAAGGGGAGAGGGAGATACAGGCTTCCAGTTATGGAGTGAACAAATCAGGAAATAAAAAGCACAGCATAAAGAATACACTAGTATTCTTATGGTATTCCATAAGATAGTATTAGCTATGGAGCTACACTTGTGGTGTACATTATAGCATAATGTATAAACTTGCCAAATCACTAAGTTATATACCTGTAACGTGACATTATGTGTCAACAATACTCAAATAGGAAAAAATAGATTAAAAAATAATAATGGTCTTTACAATAATCAATAACAATTTTTGGCCTCTGTTGACCACCCTTACATACCTTCTCATGACTAAGACGTATTTAATCAGATACAACATGATGGCAGTATTTACTGAGGTAAAAAAGAACTATATAAAATATCTGGTGGAAGTTTCCTATAAAACACGTTACTTTTTCCCTTCATCAAATGTATTTTTAAAATCAATATAGCAATACATACATATTTTACTTAGAGCATTTGAAATTTTAACTACACAAATAATCATGGAGAAGTACAATTTTAATTTCTCTTCTATGCTTTAAGAAGCTCCCCATTCCCTGGAGACCTGGGATCGAGTCCCATGTTGGGCTCCCTGCATGGAGCCTGCTTTTCTCTCTGCCTATGTCTCTGCCTCTCTCTCTCTCTCTGTGTCTCATGAATAAATAAATACAATCTTTTTTTAAAAAAGAATCTGCCCATTTACAAGAGTCACAATTAACTCTATGATAAACAAATTATATATATATATATATACATATATATACATATATATGTGTGTGTGATATACAGATTATATATGTATATGTTTAAATAAAATTTGTTTTATTTTACTTTAAAAATATTCACTATGTGTTATATGTATATATACTTGAGGATCACCTGGGAGTAATTTTATTTATTTATTTATTTATTTATTTATTTATTTATTTATTTATAGATTTAAATATTTAATTTATTTATTCATGAGAGACACAGAGAGAGAGAGAGAGAGAGAGAGAGAATGACAGAGAGAGGCAGAGACACAGGCAGAGGGAGAAGCAGGCTCCATGCATGGAGCCCAATGTGGGACTTGATTCTGGGTCTCCAGGATCAAGCTCTGGGCCAAATGCAGGCCCTAAACCACTGAGCCACCCAGGCATCCCCTGGAGTAATTTTAAAATTGAATGCAAAATTAAGATCTTAGAGCAAAGTTCTTCTAGATGAAATGGTAAAATCGGTAAAATAAATGAACAATGTAAAGCAGAGCATTGATTGGATATAGCTAATAGAGTATAGGTCAATGTCTTACCCCAGGATTTTAATTTGATGGTAGTCAGACATTATTGAGGAGAAACTAACATATTCTCCACTTTCAGAAAATTTATTTGCTGATTTTGTCTTGTTTTTCAGATGTCACAGGCACTGTGAGGTTTGTTTGTTATAAATGTTTCCTACAAATTTTAAAGTGAACTTCTGCAGATGTGTCTTGCAAAATGAGGTGTATATGACCACTTACTGATACAGAAATCTAATTTACTTGATCTTCTGTTTGTATCTGTCAATCAAAGATAAATTGAAGAAATGCTCCATAAGGAATAGAATCTATTTATATATTGAATAGCTTGGCAATGATCATTATAAATAAACTAAAAATTTCTGGGAAGTTATAGACTGTAAGGACTTCTCTTTCCAAAAGAATGTGTAACAAAGTCATAGCTCATAGAAAAAAAGATCATATTTAATGCAATGGCAGATCATTGAAATAAGTCATTGTCAAATACTTTAGTTGAAAATTTAGTAGTTATTTATCTCCTCTGACTGGTAAACTTTGATTCATCTTCCTAAAATGATCAAAACAGTGAGAAGAGTATCATACTATTTTGTCTCTTCTATGATATTATGGAACTATTTGTCACTGTCATACATCAGATATTAGAAAGTGATCAGATAACTTCATGTCCAAGTATGAAGTTAAATTTATAAGTGTAATTTTTCTAATTAGTCTTATATTGAAATTTCAAAGAGTATTTCATACTTTAACAATAATATATTTCCTTTAATATATGAAAAGTTTAAATTAAAATAGTTATACTAGATTAATTTATAGCTCATCAAATTACTAAAAAAAGCATCTCAAATTTTTTCACCATGGGCTTCTTTGTTCTGTTTGCTTACTGTTTCATGGATGACTAGTATTAAAACATTTTAGTTTCACCACAAAATTATATAATTATGTCTTACTGGAAAGAATAAAAGTTAAATGAATGGTTTTTAATTGGGAGACTGAGTTTAAAAAACTTAAATACTTTTTTAAAATGAGCTACTGCTTTCCTTTCTCAGGGCCTTAATTCAGTAAAGTGCCTATTAAAACGTTTCCTTTTAAAAAATCTTACCATCATTAATTTGAGTTATAATATTTCATATATATTTTTATGTCAGTGGAAAACCATTTAATGAAGGCTGGACATCAAATGTAGTATGATCCAAAAGCAAATCATGCTGCAAGCCCTCAAGTGCAAAAATGCACCAGATACATCCCTAAGTGATGGATTACTAAATTTGGATCCTGTTTAAACAAAGGACTCTTACAAATTTGAATTCACTATAAGATATAAAAAATGGAAAGTTATTTGACATTTCACTTTCACTTATAATAAATTTCCCATCAAAAACCTGTTACTACTGTAAAATTAATCACTAAAACTTTTAAAATTTAAACAACTTTTCACCAAATTAAAGAGTCAAATAAAAAGTGTTGCTTTATATAAGGTAAATTTTTAAAATCTAACAGTTATTAAGTGTATTCAACATGCTTGTCACTGATTTAAAGGGCTTTAGGTATATTTTTTCTTTTAATTTTCATATAGATTTCATTAAATTGCTATGAGCAGTATCTCCAGGTTATAGATAACACGACTGAGGCACAGAGAGTTTAAAAAACTTGTCAGAGGTTGCCCAGATAATAAATAGCAGAGCCAGATTTTGGATCCAGGACCCATAGCTCAAGAACTTATGTGTATTAACAATACATAGCAGAAATAAAATTTTTAAGCAAAAGGCAGCTAGTAACCAGGGATGGGAGGTGGGGAGCAAAGATAAAGTAATCTGAGAAGTGAGTGTAGTATTTTTGTTAAATTGAAAAGATAATATTAGGCATAAACAGAGGATAAAATAAATACAGGATAAAAGTCTATAACACAGCCACAAGCCAATTATTAATACTCTAAGTACTAGAATACAATTATCCACAAAACTACGTTCTTTTTGAGTATTATAAATATAACACATTAGTTTATAAATGTTAGGTAACATTAACTCCAATTTGATATAGTGATCAATAATAGTTACAAAATAAGGAAAATTAATTTCAAAGCATAAAATACTCTTAAAACATCTACGTTCTTTTCCTGAGTACTGTATATTTTACTTAATCCTTGGAAAGAATAAGAAGGCACATCTCACTAACAAGCAGAGGGAGAAAATCTATCTGATGTCATGCATTATTCTCTTTTGGCAAATGAGGATTATAAACTAAAGGATTTACTTTTCTATAGATATGTATTTAATATAGATTCAGTTGTCTTTTTCTCATTTACTTAATTATGCTTTGGGACATTCAAACTACTTACATAATATCAATCTATATCACAAGAATTCTAAATCTCTCCTGTCTTTCCTTGCATTAGTACTAAATCCTTTATCTCTGTGTGTCTATAAAATATTGCTGATTTCATCATTTCATTAAATTAAGAATTTATAGTAATTTTCAGTGAATTATAATCAATTCCTGGTTTCTCAGGTAGGAATTAAAGGCTTTCTAAATAGTCAAAATCAATCTACATTCCTTGAATCCCAGATATTGCTATTAAGTACTATAAAGTTGGATTGCTTCAAGTGGCCCTACAAAATATTATGCTGCTATTAAAACTTACTAAAAAAATAGGGAAACCTGGGTGCCTCAGTGGTTGAGCACCTGCCTTCAGCTGTAGGGCATGATCCTAGAGTCCCAGGAGGGAGTCCCATATCAGGTTCCCTGCAAGGAACCTGTTTCTCTCTCTGCCTGTGTTTCTGCTTATCTCTTTCTCTGTGTCTCTCATGAATAAATAAGTAAAATCTTTAAAAAAAAAAACTTACTTAAAAAGCAATTGCTATACATACATATATTTTATGTACAAACATATACCTAAAAAAGAAAATGTCAGTATTATGTTTTAGCTGTTTTGAGATCTCTAGACATTTAAAGAATGAACTAGTTGGTATTTATATCAAAACATTGCATATTAACAAATACAATTAATATATCTAAGCAATAATTCTAATCAATATTTTAAAATATTTATTATAATAATATCACTAGAATGAAGTACTAGATTTCTCTAGTCTATGTTAGGAATCCATTAAATAGCTGTTGAACAAACAGACGGGAATATCAGTGAATGTGAAAGGCATATATTTTGAAACTTGAATTCCTAAAAACAAAACAAAACAGTAGCATCTCATTGCTTCAAAAACCAACTGTAAAATCATAAGGGATGGCAGTTTTAGGATCTTATGAGAGGTTATATAGTAAAACAGCAAAAACAAGGATGATCAAACATATTTCTCTCAAAACCATGCTAGGCATTTGATCCTAGAGAACTTTTACACTGAGATGACATTTTAGATAAAATAATATCTTACACAGGGCTTGTAGTTTACAAACCATTTCTCCATAGCTCATATTCAAATGAAATGTATTTACTACCACTGATAAAGTGAATTGCATTTAGGATATCACAGTGCATACTGTGCAGTGTATTTTATCTGTTCTGAAATTTTATTTTTATACATTTGCTGTTACTGAAGTTTCAAGTTCAGTTTAAGTCTCAGGAACTAGGGCAAAGAATAGACAATCTTTTAAAGAAATCTCTAGGGCATAACCTTTCTCAACTGCATGCTTTTATTTTTGTAATCAGGGACACAACTGAATCAGCACATGCTGACAAGTCTGCTTATACAGGCTTCATAGACACTGTCCAGAACTACACTGAGAGAGTAAGTCTGACATAAAATATGTAGGCTTTTCCTTTAACTAGTTTTTTCCATGTTTGTCCATTTTGCCTATCTTGTTTGATCATTAGTCTTTGTTCAAGGATGCTAGATAATCAATGAAAGTAGAAGAGCCAGGAGCTCATAGCCTATAGTTAGTTAGTCAAGAAAAATACTATATCCCGCAGCACAAGTACAAATCGACATTTCAAATAGCCTCTGTTAAATTGCTCACTGGAAAAATAATCATTATCAGTGCCAGAACTGGACTTTACATAGTAAAAACTTAATGATTGTGTATACATAGTGAAGGTGGAATAAGAGGTCTTAAGGAATGAAATTTCTTTCTATGACTTGAACTAAACACTAAAAAATAATTTAATTTGTCAATTATGATGGCTCAGTAGTAAAAGAAAGATTATGTCATTTTAAAGCATTTAACATGTAAAGATATATGTAAATAAACGAGAAATTGTTCAGCTTTTGTATTGTTTTTCCTCAAAATGCCCTATTCTGACATGAAATACCATAGGTTATTTTTCTTGCTTTTGACTTTTGTATAAAGAAACATGCATTAGTCACCTTTTATGTTTGTCTACTTTTGTACAGCATTTCTTCACATGTGAGATTCACTCATTAATACAGGAGTGATTGATTTATAACTTTATCCTTTCTGTTGTTAATGTACACTTTGATTGCAGTTTGGAGCTATAACAAGTAAGGACATTTTGAAAAGTGTGTATATTTCTCACATTTCTTTTTGACTCATACCCCATGTGTAGTTCATGGGGCATCTACACTTTCATATTAGCAGATAATGCAAACTTAGTTTCCCAATGTAGTTGCAACAGTTTATACCACCTTAAGGCAGTTAAGAAAATTCTAGTATTTCATATCCTCACTACAACTTGGGATTGTTTAGTCTTTAGAATTTTATCCCTTTTGATGGGTATAAAGTCATATTATATGGGGCACTATTTTACATTGTTTTTATACTGATGGGCATGATTTCACATGCTTATTGGTCATTGGGCATTATCAGTTTTGAAGTTACTGTTCAAATGTTTTGCTCATTTAAAAAAATTTATTTTCTTTGTTTCTTTTATATAATTCACTGAGAAATGTGTATACAATCTTCTGTCATCATAGTGTTTCACTATTATATCCATTGCACTTTTATTTCTCTTTTTTGTTCTTTATATATTTTGGGTTATTGGAAGCTGAGAAATTAAAGATTGCTATATCTTGCTGGTAGCACTTTCGTTTTTATCATCAGGACGTGCCCCTCATTTCTGCAGTATCCATTTTGCTTTACCTTATCTGTTACCAATATAGTACATCATGTCCCTGTTAGTGTTTTGTAGTATTAGTTTTTTCATTGTTTTGTGTGGTTTTTGCTATTGTTTTGTTCTTTGTTTTGTTTTTATTCAGTCTGCTAGTCCTTGACTTAGATGTAGTTCATCACTTTTTTGAAATTAAGATAGCTTTTATTGTGCTGTGACACCTTTATCAAATGTGTTAAATGTATATTTATTATTGATCATCATTAAAAATATAATATGAAAACATATTGTAGTGTGATTTATTTCCTGTAATATTCTATATTTTATGTTATGCTTTTAAAAACATAAGTAGTCCAAGAGTTTACCAGACTACTTAAAAAAAAAAAAAAAGTCCTCCAAGCAGTCCCAAATGCTCAGCTAATCTCACTGAATTTCCTTCCCCTGATTTCAACCCATAATTCTTCACTGCTTTGTTAGTACTCTGCTGCATTCAATCATATAACTCCTTTCCCCCCAAGGCTTAATGGTTGTTTTTGGTGGAGGGATTGATCTGACTTACTTTGTTCAATATGACCAGAGATAAGCCATTCCATTTGATTTTCATATTGGTCACTAATCATACATGAGTCAATCATTGATTTTTGGAACTAACCAATCTTCCTGAATTCTTGTAATATTTTCAAATTTTTTCAATTGATTCTTTGGGGAAGGGACAGAATTACATATCTAAAAAATATTTCCTTCTCATGCTTTTTTTCATACCTTTTCTTATATGTAATTGTTTTGCCTAGTACTTTTTGAATATCACTTAAAAACATTGATGGAAATGAGGATCACTTTATTGTTCCAGACAATACTGTAAATATTTTTTACATCATCAATTACTATGATTCTGACTTTTGTTTTTAACGTTAATAAAATATCAATCTATTTTTTTTCTTTCTTGCTTTCAGAAAGGGAGTGGGGTGGGGGAGAGGCATAAAGGGAGAGGGCGAGAATGAGAATCCCAAGCAGGCCCCACACCTAGCACAGAGCCTGATGGAGGGCTGAATATCATGACCCTGAGATAATGACCTGAGCTGAAATCAAGAGTCAGATTCTTAACCAACTGAGCCACCCAGGTGCTCCAATTCTTTCTATTTCATTATATGTAATCAGAAATGAATGCTAAAATGCATCATTCATTTTTAATATCCCTGAAGATAACTTTTTATTCATTTACTTGTTGGGTTAATTTACCTAATATTTCATTACCTGTGCATTACTTCTTGAACCATTTTGACCACGTTTTATCATTCTTGAAATAGAGTTATGGATTCTTTATTAGCATTTTTTTTTTTCATTTTTCTGCATTTGCTTATGAGTGGGGTCATTTGCTAGATTTTTTCTGTTTTTTATCTTAGTTTGATAATAATCTAAATGGCTATATTTTTATAAATAAAATAAAAAATATTTGTAATCCTTCATACTGTTTTTTGTTTCCATTTTTTTTAATGTTTCAAGATTTTATTTAAATTCTGGTTAGATAACATATAGTGTAATATGAGTTTCAGGAGTCGAATTTAGTGATTCATCACTTACCTACAACACCCATGGCTCATCACAAGTGCCCTCCTTAATACCCATCACCGATTTAGCACATCACCCTGCTCACCACCCCTCGAGTAACTCTCAGGTTTTTCTCTATAGTTCATAGTCTTTTGTGGTTTGGCTCTCTCTCTTTCTTCCCCCTACGTTCATCTGTTTTGTTTCTTAAATTCGTGGCTCCCTCACTTTTTTCCCCCTATGTTCATCTGTTTTGTTTCTTAAATTCCACATCTGACTGAAATCATATGGTATTTGATTTTTTTCTAACAAGCATATTTTACCTAGCATAATATACTCTAGCTCCACCCATGTCATTGCAAATGGCAAGAGTCCATTCTTTTTTATGACTTAGTAATATTGTGTTATGTATATATACTACCTGTTCTTTATCCATTCATCAATTGCTGGACATTTGGGCTTTTTCCATAATTTGGCTATTGTTCATAGTGCTGCTATGTACCCAGGTGCATGTACTCCTTTGAATCAGTATCTTTGTATTCTTTGAGTAAATACCTAGTAGTACAATCGTTAGGCTATAGGGTAGTTCTATTATCAACTTTTTGATTAACCTGTGTAATGTTTTCCAGAGTGACTGCACTAGTTTGCCTTCCCACCAACAGTGTAAGAATGCCCCCCCTTTCTCCAAATCCTTGCCAACGTCTGTTGTGCCAACGTCTAATATTAGCCACTCTGACAATGAGGTGATACCTCACTGTAGTTTTGATTTGTATTTACCTGATGATAAGTGATGTTGAGTATCTTTTTATGTGCCTTCTATATGTCAGCCATCTATATGTTTTCTTTGGAAAGATTATTTATGTCTTCTGCCAATATTTCAATAGGATTATTTTTTTTGAGTTTTATAATTCTTCATAGACTTTGGATACTAAATCTCTATCAGATATGTCATTTGCAAATAACTTCTCTCATTCCAAAGGTTCTTTTAATTTGTTGTCTCTTTCCCAGTGCAGATGCTTTTTTATTTTGATGAAGTCCCAATAGTTCATTTTTGCTTTGCTTTCCTTGCTTCAGGAGACCTGTCTAGTATGAAGTTGTTATGGCCAATGTCAAAGAGGTCATTGCCTGTCTTCTCTAGGGTTTGGACGGTTTCCTGTCTCACACTTAGATCTTTCATCCATTTCGAACTTAGTTTTGTGTTTGGTGTTCAGTTTCATTCTTCTGCATGTTGCTGAACAGTTTATCCAACACCATTTTTTTAAAAGACTATCTTTTTTCCATTGGATACTTTTTCCTTTTTTATTTATTTATTTATTTTTTAAAATTAATTTTTATTGGTGTTCAATTTACCAACATACAGAAAAACACCCAGTGCTCATCCCGTCAAGTGTCCACCTCAGTGCCCGTCACCCATTCCCCTCCAACACCCGCCCTCCTCCCCCCTTCCACCACCCCTAGTTCGTTTCCCCGAGTTAGGAGTCTTTATGTTCTGTCTCCCTTCCTGATATTTCCCAACATTTCGTCTCCCTTCCTTTATATTCCCTTTCACTATTATTTATATTCCCCAAATGAATGAGAACATACACTGTTTGTCCTTCTCCGATTGACTTATTTCACTCAGCATAATACCCTCCAGTTCCACCCACGTTGAAACAAATGGTGGGTATTTGTCGTTTCTAATGGCTAAGTAATATTCCATTGTATACATAAACCACATCTTCTTTATCCATTCATCTTTCGATGGACACCGAGGCTCCTTCCACAGTTTGGCTATTGTGGCCATTGCTGATAGAAACATCGGGGTGCAGGTGTCCCGACGTTTCATTGCATCTGAATCTTTGGGGTAAATCCCCAACAGTGCAATTGCTGGGTCGTAGGGCAGGTCTATTTTTAACTCTTTGAGGAACCTCCACACAGTTTTCCAGAGTGGCTGCACCAGTTCACATTCCCACCAACAGTGTAAGAGGGTTCCATTTTCTCTGCATCCTCTCCAACATTTGTTGTTTCCTGCCTTGTTAATTTTCCCCATTCTCACTGGTGTGAGGTGGTATCTCATTGTGGTTTTGATTTGTATTTCCCTGATGGCAAGTGATGCAGAGCATTTTCTCATGTGCATGTTGGCCATGTCCATGTCTTCCTCTGTGAGATTTCTCTTCATGTCTTTTGCCCATTTCATGATTGGATTGTTTGTTTCTTTGGTGTTGAGTTTAATAAGTTCTTTATAGATTTTGGAAACTAGCCTTTTATCTGATATGTCGTTTGCGAATATCTTCTCCCATTCTGTAGGTTGTCTTTTAGTTTTGTTGACTGGGATACTTTTTCCTTCTTTTTCAAAGATTAGTTCTGAGTCCTTTTCTGGGTTTTCTATTCTGTTCCATTGATCTATGTGTCTGTTTTTGTGCCAGTACCACACTGTCTTGATAATCACAGCTTTATAATATAGCTTGGAGTCCAGAATTATAATGTCTCCAGCTTTGCTTTCTTTTTCTTTTTCAGGATCGCTTTGGCTATTCAGGGTCTTTTGTGGTTCCATACAAATTTTAGGATTGTTTGTTCTAACTCTGTGAAAAATGGTGGTGACATTTTGATAGGGATTGAATTAAATGTGTAAGTTGCTTTGGGTAGGAGAGACATTTTAACAATATTTGTATTCTTCCAATTTTTTAAAAGATTTTATTTATTTATTCATGAGAGACACACAAAGAGAGGCAGAGATACAGGCAGAGGGAGAAACAGGCTTCCCTGCAGGGAGCCTGATGCAAGACTCCATCCCAGGACTCGGGGTTCATGACCTGAGCCAAAGGCAGACACTCAATCACTGAGCCATCCAGGTACCCCTGTTCTTCCAATTCTTAAGTATGGGATGTTTTTCCATTTCTTTTTGTTATCTTCAATTTCTTTCATAAATGTTTTATAGTTTTCAAAGTACAGATCTTTTACCTCTTTGGTTAGGTTTTTTTTTCCTAGGTATCTTATGATTTTTGGTGCAATTGTATTGCATCAAATGAGATTGATTCCTTGATTTCTCTTTCTACTGTTTCATTATTGGCATATAGAAATGCAACAGATTTCTGTACATTGATTTGTGTCCTACAACTTTACTGAATTTGTGAATCAGTTCCAGCAATTGTTGGGTGGACTTTTCTGGGTTTTCTACATAGATTATAATGTCATCTGCAAATAGTGAAAGTTTGACTTCTTCCTTGTTCATTTGGATGCCTTTTATGTCTCTTTGTTGTCTGATTACTAAGGCTAGGACTTTCTGTACTATGTTAAATAACAGTGGTGAAGTGGACATTCCTGCCTTATTCCTGAACATAGAGAAAAAGCTCTCAGTTTTTTTCCCATTGAGGATGACATTAGCTGTGGGTCTTTATATATGGCTTTTATCATGTTGAGGCATCTTCCCTCTAAAACAACTTTGTTGAGGGTTCTTATCAAGAGTGGAGGTTATACTTTGTCAAATGTTTTTTTTCTTAATCTTTTGAGAGGATCACATAGTTCCTATTCTGTCTTATTAATGGGGCATATCACATTGATTGATTTGTGAATATTGTATCACTCTTACAGCCCAGGAATAAATGCCACTTGATTGTGGTGGATGATTCGATTTGCTAGTATTTTACTGAGAATTTTTGTATTCATGTTCATCAGGGATATTGGTCTATAAATCTCCTATATAGTGGGATCTTTGGTTATCGGATCAAGGTAATGCTGGCCTCATAGAGTGAGTTTTGATGTTTTCCATCCATTTCTATTTTTTGGAACAGTTTGAGAAGACTAAAGAATAGGTACTAACTCATCTTTAAATGTTTTATAGAATTCCCCTGGGAAGCCATCTGGCCCTGAATTTTTGTTTATTGGGATATTTGATTACTGGTTCAATTTCTTTGCTGGTTATCAGTTTATTCAGGTTTTATATTTCCTCCTGTTTTAGTTTTGGTAATTTATATGTTTCTAGGAATTTTATACATTTTTTCCAGATTGCCCAATTTGTTGGCATATGATTTTTCATAATATTCTTTTAAAATTGTTTGTATTTCTGTAGTGTCACTTGTGATCTCCCCCCACCCCCCATTGGTGATTTCATTTATGTGGGTACTTTCTCTTTTCTTTTTGAGAAAGCTGGCTGGAGATTTATCAATTTAATTAACTCTTTTAGAGAACCAGCTCCTATTCCATTAATCTGCTATAGTTTTTGCTTGTTTCCATATCATTTATTTTTGGTCTAATCTTTATGATTTCCCTTCTGCTGGATTTAGGTTTCATTTGCCATTCTTTTTCTAGCTCCTTTAGGTGTGAAGTTAAATTGTGTATCTGAGATTTTTCTTGCTTCTTGAGGTGAGCCTGTATTGCTATATAATTCCCTCTATATCTGCTTTTACTGTATCCCAAAGGTTTTGGACCATTGTGTTTTCATTTTCATTTGTTTCCATTTATTTTTCTTTGTTTCTTCTTTTATTTTCTGTTTAGTCCATTTATTCTTACTCAGATGTTCTTTAACATCCATGTATTTGTGGTCTTTCCAATTTTTTTCTTGTTGTCAACTTCAAGTTTCATAGTATTCTGGTCAGAAAATATGCATAGTATCATCTCAATCTTTTTTATTTGTTGAGGCCTGATTTGTGACTTAGTATGTGACATTCTGGAAAGTGTCCCTCATGCCCTTGAAAAGAATGTGTATTCTGCTGCTTTAGGATGAAATGTTCTGAATATATCTGTTAAGTCTACCTGATCCAGTGTGTCATTCAAAACCATTGTTTCTTTGTTGATTTTCTGCATAGATGATCTATCCTTTGATGTAAGTGAGGTGTTAAAGCCCCCTACTACTACTGTATTACTATCAGTGAGTTTCCTTGTGTTTGTGATTAATTGTGACATATATATCTGGGTGTTCCCAGGTTGGATGCATAAATATTTACACTTTTTTAGATCTTTTTGTTGGATATACCACCTTATTATGATATGGTGCCCTTCTTAATCTCTTGTCATTCTTTGGTATAAAATCTAGTATGTCTGATATAAGTATGGCTACTCCAGCTTTCTTTTGACATCCATTAGCATGATAAATGGCTCTCTATCCCCTCACTTTTAATCTGCAGGTGTCTTTAGGTCTAAATGAATTTCTTGTAGGCAGCATATTGAGGGGTCTTGTTTTCTTTTATCCATTTTGATACCCTATATCTTTTGACTGGAGCATTTAGTCCATTTACATTCAGAGTGATTATAAATAGATATGAACTGAGTGCCATTGTATTACCTGTAAACTTGTTTCTGGATATTTTCTCTGTTCCTTTTTAGTCTTTGTTGCTTTTGGTCTTTCTCACTAAAAGCATCTCCATTAACATTTTTTCAGGGTTGGTTTAGTGGTCACAAGCTCCTTTAGTTTTTCTTTGTCCAGGAAATCCTTTATCTCTTCTATTCTGAAAGACAGCCTTTTAAATAAAGTATTCTTGGCTGAATATTTTCCCTATTCAATATGTTGAATATATCATGCTATTCTCTTCTGGCCTGTCAAGTTTCTGGAAATAGGTCTGCTGCTATCTTTATTTCCCTTGCTGCTTTTAGGATTTTTTCCTTATTTCCGTATTTTGCAAATTTTACTACAATATGTTGGTATTGGCCTGATTTTGTTGATTTTGATGGGTGTTCTCTGCGCCTCATGGGTTTGGATGTCTGTTTTCTTCTCCCTCCTAAGGAAGTTTTCAGCTGTAATTTGCTCAAATATACCTTCTGCCTCCTCCCCTTCCTTCTCTTCTTCTGGAACTCCTACAATACCAATATCATGCTTTATGGAATTGCTGAGTTCCCTAAGTCTGCATTCATGAGCCAATATTTTTCTTTCTTCTTTTCAGCTTCATTATTTTTTATAATTGTATCTTCTACATGACTTATTCATTCCTTTGCTTCTTTCATCTTTGTAGTCATTACTTCCAGTCAGTTTTGCATCTCAGTAACAGCATTTTTTATTTTGTCTGTTTTTAGGTCTTTTGTCTCTGCTGTAAAGGACCCCCTGGTGTCTTCTATGCTTTTTTCAAGCCCAGCTAGTATCCTTATGATTGTTGTTTTAAATTCTGGATCAGGCATATTACTTGTATCTGTTTCCATTAGATCCCTGTCCATGATCTTTTCATATTCTTTCTTTTGAGACGAATTCCTCTGTCTTGGCATTTTGTCTAGGTCTCTCTCTTCTTCTCCATGTTATGAAAGCATGTATATTTTCTGTTCCTGAGAGTAACGGCTTTATGAAGAACAAGTCATATACTGACACTTCAAGAAGTATTTCTGGTATATGCTGTGTGTACTTTGCTGCTGTGTCTTGGTTGCTCTTTCTCTCAGGTCAGTCCTCTGCATAATTTCTAATTGCCTGCAGTGGGGAGTGTTTGGATCCTGTCCAGTGTGTGGCAAGTTTTAAGTAGGTGTGCTCTGGTCTGTTTGTTAAAAGAGGCCTAATCCTATTTACTAGAGCTGAAACTTTTGCAGCACTTTATGGTCAGTAGACTTGGTGCATGCAGGGAGTTTGTGCCGGTCTTCTGTGGGAGGGGCCCACTGCTCTGGTTCTCAAGCACAGTTGCTCTAATAAAGAAGCACCTGCAGAGTGCAGGGCTGTAGGGCTTGGTGGCTTGCCCTGTGGTCACTGTGCTAGTCACCAAAGTCATACTGCCCTCTCTTGCACTCATCTCTCTCTCTGTTCTCTCTGCATGATAAGGGCTCCCTCTCCTCCACAGCACCAGTGATTCTTTTCTCCCTCAAATCACATCTCCATACTTCCTACATTCCACCATGTGACCTTTTCTCTCCTAGTGGTACAGTTTGTTCCTAAGGTCAATTTCTTGGATGTTCAGAATGATTTTATATTTATTTAGCTGTTTTGGAGGGACAAGGCAAACACATAGGGACCTCCTACTACACCATCTTAACCCATCACTTTCATACTCTTTTAATATAGAAGGTATTATTCAAATGTTCATTAAATGACAATAAATTGGTCCTGGAAGAGAACATATTAAAAATGAATATTAAAAAAAATAAAAATAAAAATAAAAATGAATATTATATCTTATAAGAATACTTCTACATAAACTAAGTCAAAATTGTAAAAAAAAATATCAGACTACTGAAATTTAAATATTAATACTGTTTGTCTGTGAGATCACCTATGGAATAAACTAGAGGCCAAGATATTTTATTTTTATGTATTTGTATTCATAAAAGGGTTAGAAGTACTTTCAGAGAAAATAATAATAAAATAGTTTTTTTTTTCAAAATCTTAAGATAACAGTACCCAGGCATCATCATATATATACATATATATACATATATGTATATGTATACATATACACATGTACACTTATATACATGTATACATATATATCTATATACATATGTGTTTTTTATTATTATGTCTTAAATTTTCTTCTATTGTTGGAATGAAATCATATTAATCCATAATGTGATTTAGGTGAACTATATATATATTTTTAAGATTTTATTTATTTATTCATGAGAAACACAGAGAGGGAGGCAGAGACATAAGCAGAAGAAGAAACAGGCTCCCTGCAGGGAGCCCAATGCAGGACTTGATCCTGGCACCCCGGAATCAAGCTCTGAGTGTAAGGCAGATGCTCAATCACTGAGCTACCCAGGAATCCCTAAGTGAACTGTGCTTTTAGGATTAGGAATATTAACCAGGAATTTGAGGATTATAAATTATCAGCAAACAACTTAGTGATCAACATATAAAGTAGAATACAAAGTTTCCTGACAGGTATTCCTTAATTTTCTTTATGAATTCAATGTTTTCTGTAGTTCCACAGCCTTTCTATCATGAAAAAGAGGCATTTGAGATTTCATCTCTTACATCTACCATTAACCTAGGTTAGAAGAGCAAAATAAGAATATTCAGAAAAAAAAAAAAAAAAAAGAACAGAATATTTTAAGGTAACATCTACCACATGTAAAGTGAATTTTTTTTTTTGGTAAAGTGAAGTTTTATTATGTGCTTCAATAATCTTAGGAAAGAAAGAAAACTAGAGATAAAGCTATCCTTTTATTGACTCTTCCCTTGTGCACTTGACTACCTAGTTCCAGCTTTAACCTGTCACTATAGAGTCCTCACTTAATAGCAGTTTTCTGTAAGAGTCTTCAATGACCTTATTGAGCCATATTAAAAATTCCAATTTTCTCTTTCATAACATAGTGGATATTTTCATTTATCTTAAATTATTCTGTTTATCTTAGTTAACTCTTACAGATTTCTTCATAAGATACAGTGTATCTCAGTGTGTTTCCTTGCCATTCTCTTCTCCAAGTTTCATAGAGTGTGCGCAGAAATGTCACTACTATCAATATTTAACAGAAGATTCCATTACATGTGTTATTTAGCCACTCAAAATTGTCACAATTAAGCCTAGTTAGCTGATATTTTCACTTTTAAATTCTTTCTCTGGGTAAAATTTTACCTTTGGGTGTTCAGACAAATTCTTCTATAGTCTCTTTGAGAAAATATATAATCTCATTGCATGCAAGTAAGTATAATTTATGTTGGTAACAAATATATGTCAGTCACTAAATTTCACTGTTTATTTCATCATATTTTGCAGTTGAAGAATAGATCACAAATTAACACAGTCAAGGCAAGCATAGTCAACAGCACAGTTCAAATTGAAAAAATATTTTTTCCTCATAACAATATACTAGCACATTCTGTATTTACTGAAAATAAATTCAGCATGATTAGAGATTAGTGTCAACAGTTGGACTGTGTGATATTATCTTCTCAAATTATTTACTAAATTATTATATATTGGGCAGCCCAGGTGGCTCAGCAGTTTAGCACCTCCTTTAGCCCAGGGCCTGATCCTGGAGTCCTGGGATCGAGTCCCATGTTGGGCTCCCTGCATGGAGCCTGCTTCTCTCTCTGCCTGTGTCTCTGCCTCTCTCTCTGTGTCTCTCATGAATAAATAAATAAATAATCTTTAAAAAATAAAAATAAATTATTATATATTAAAAACATTATGCAGCTCTTAGCTAAATGTCATAAATAGCTCAATAATTACTATTTTAATAAATGAATGATTAAGTATACAAAGATGAAAATGTAGCTTGCTTTGACATTCAAGCTCTCTGTTACTTAGCTTAGTATATTCTTATGAGCTCTGACAATCTGCAAAACTGCTATAGAAGCAATAGGAAAAATGGATCCCAAACTATATTCATACAAGATCTCATAATATAACACATTTAAGACATTAATCTATGTTTATGTGACTTTTTCGTATAAATATCTACTTATTGCCAAAATAATAAAGTAAAACCCCTCCTTATAAATCGCAGTATTCTCTACAAGTTGAACCAGCAAGGCATGTCACTCTTTGCTTTACTTTTCTTTACTCTGCCACTCATAAACACAAAATACAAAACCTGCACACATTTATTTTTATAAAATTCAGATACTTTAATATTTCCTGAGTGTGCATGCTAACTTTTGATGTTATTGCATTTGATCGTATTACTCTCTGATACATATTTTCTTCCCTTCCATTTATCTTAGAAAAAAATCCCACCAGCTCTTATAAAAACCGTCTCAAATAAAAGTATCTTCAAATACTCAGTAACAACTGATTTCATTATTTTCTGTGTTTCTATAAGTTCATAGTAAGTTTAAGATGGCACTTGTATTTAATAGCACTTTTTGTTTTAAACCTTGATTTACAAATATACATGTATGTACATGTGCACACACACAATCTCTCAAAATAGATTAGTGAAGACTGCAGTTCTCATATATAGTAGAATCACCTTGGAAGGTTTTAAAGAACACTAATGCTAAGGTCTAAATCCCAGAGCTTGTTATTTAATTTTGAGGGTGGGATCAAGATACAAGTAGCTTTAAATACCAATCTGGGCATTTACAGTCTATAGCCAGGGTACTGTCCACTGAAGTAGACATGTTTTTGTAAGAATTAAAGAACTGGAATGACTAGGAAAAGCTATTATCTTATTATTATCTTCTGTAGAGTGTTGCATAGCCATCTACTCTAGTAAGGTATGTTTTAATGCAAGTGTTAGAGTTATCTAAAAGTGAGTGCTTAAAAAGAATATGGTGTCTTCTTTGACTCCTCTGACTCTCAAGGCTTCCAGCTCAACACAGCAACCACACCAACACTTGCCTTAGGTAACAGAAATACACAAGCAAAGGAAGAGAAAGAAAAAGAAGAGAGAGAGAAAAAGAAAGAAAGAAAGGAAGAAAGAAGAAAGAAAGAAAGAAAGAAAGAAAGAAAGAAAGAAAGAAAGAAGAAAGGAAGGAAGAAAGAAAGAAAGAAAGAAAGAAAGAAAGAAAGAAAGAAAAAGAAAGAAAGAAGAAAAGAAAGAAAGAAAGAAAGAAAGAAAGAAAGAAAGAAAGAAAGACAACCAAAACCATGGAGACTTCAGCATCTAGCCAAGATGGAATAACAAAAATGTCCTCTTTTACCTAAAACAAAACATGTGAGCAATTGACAGAACATTTTGCCTGAAGAAACTGTGCATGCTACAGACACAGGAGAGGAAATAAAGCAGGATCCAGAAGTGTCTCTGACATGAGAAGATGGAGCTAGTAGTTCAAAAAGTGTGAAGTGATATACTCCACAGAACAGAGCACTAGAGAGGAAAGAGCAGCACAAAGAAAGAGCACTGGGCATCTGCTGAGAGTCCTCAATTCTCTAGCTGAGAGCTAATCACTGCATGCATATTAGGAAAGTATCTGAATCTGGGGGAAAAAATCACCCAGAAGAATAAAAGAGAACAATCACAGAAGTTCACTTATAGCCAAGAATAATTTCTCTTCCCATCAGCCAGAGTAGAAAAACTCTAACTGATTGGGAATCAAGTAGAGTGCTCAGAAGGGTTTTCCTTCAGTACTGGGGCAAAAGTAACCCTAGACTAAATGTTTTCGAAATGTCTTAACATAGCCTAAAATAAGACCCAACTCTCAAGCACCAAAGGTGGAAATGAAAATGGTATAGCAACTTTGGAGAAAAAGTTTGTTAGTTGCTTAAAAATGATCCAATCATTCTACATCTTGGTATTATTCCAAGAGAGATTAGATTTTACATCCATACAAAGTCTTAAATAAGAATATTCATAGCAGTTTTAACTCTATGAGCTAAAAATTATAGATGACCCAACATCTATCAGAAAGGTAATGAATAAAGAGATTATGGTCTATCAATATAGTAAAATACTTCCTCATCAATAAAATGGAATGAAATATCCACACATGGAACAATGTGGAAGAATCCTAAAATAATTATGTTCCATGAAGGAACCAGAAAAAAATGTTATACAGTTTATGATTCTACTTACATAAAATTCTAGAAAATAACAACTAATCTACAATGGCAGAAAGCAGATTATTAGTATTGTCTGTAGTTGGGAAAGGAGGATAAGGGAGGGTGGGAGAGAAAGTTACAAATTGGCATGAGGAAATATTTGTGAATGAAAATCCCCAGAAGAAATCAAAGTCATCCTATAAGTGTTTTACGTAGAAAAAAGTCTTTTCTGGATTAAAATGTGGTCTGCTACTTCAATGAAAATTAGTCTTGTGCACCTTTAGAATCATCTTTTACAAGTCATGTTGAAATACTACTGATTTGTGTTCTAAACTAGAAATAGGTGTCATATATCAAGAAAAGTGTTTCATTCTTGCTTTTGTTTTTTTCCTAAAGCACTTCTAAACAATCTATTTTAGTTGTTTCGCTTGTTCTCTCTTCCAACAAGGTAAAATAACAATGTTTCTTAGGATAAGCCATTGTTCTTCTGGAAAAATTCAAAGGCAGTCTTTTAAATCCCTGGCTTTCTCTTTTGCACCATTGTTTCTTCCTTTATTTGAAAGGTTTTTACAATTTTTTTTATCATTACTAGGTCAAGTTATCTTTCAATACCCAGTAGAGCAATTTTTATTCTATACAAAATCTCACCTTCAAGTGACTTGCCATTGGTTTTATTACCTATAAAGGCTGCTATTTTTCAAAATAAAATTAAGAGGTTTAATAAATCTTTAATTACTGTATAAAATACAAACAAGTAGACTGCATATAATTGTGTCTTTGACCCTTTGTTGAATACTTTCACTTGAGTATTAATTTATATTTATATTATATTGACATTTATATTTATTTAAGGTATTTTCTCCAAGGGAAAAATAAAGATAAATCAGTAGAAAAATAAATGTTTTCCCAGTCACTACTCATATCAACTCTCCTATTTGTTAAGTGAATTAACAGAAGACATAATGATTTACAATTATAAGAGATCATTTTTGAAAGTAAAAACAAACAAAACTTATAATTAAGTAAATACTATTAAATGTAAGAAGAGACTCAATTAAGAGGTTTCTGAATTCCTTATACTCCAAAGTATGATTTCTAATATACAAGATAAAGAAATCATTTCATTTAAATGATTTTAAAGAACTTAGAATTGATTAAAAATAAAAAGGCCACAAACATTCTGGGCCATCAGCTATAGATAGACAATGACAGTAATTTGGAATATTCTAGGAGAAACCCAAAGTGAAATTAATAAGCTTAAAGACAGAAACCTGGCTTAAGAAAGAAAATACAGTTCTCTACCAGTTCAGGTATTCTTCTACAGGATGACATAATTTATACTTCCAGCAATAAAATAAAATAAAAGAGTTAGCTAATAATTATATAATACTTCCCAGAAGATAAGTATTTTGTCTAGATGTTATACTATTTTAAAGAATGCAGTGACTGGTTATTATCATTCCCTTAGTACTAATGAAAGTGAAGTTTAGAAACATGAAATAAATAGTTCAACACCAGAAAGCTGGTAAGATTAACAACAGATTCACCAACAGATCTTCAAACCTGCATGGGCAGGGAAGGCTTGGGGTCGTTGGGGATGTAGGAGGAAGGCTGGATGAAGTTCCCTGTTAGGTACAGTATTGGACACTGATTTGCATTAGTGTTAATCAAAGCCTAGATATATTACTTCCAGTACTTGTTGAGGGATTTCTTTAATAATTAAAGGGAGGGAAGGAGAGAAGGAAAAAAGAAAGGACAGGAGTGGGGAGGAAGTGAGGGAAGGAGGGAGATGGAGAATCTCTAATGCTAAATATTCCTTGATAGGTTATGCCAACATCTACATATTCTTAGATGATAGGTGAGTATCATAAATGAAAAAAATCAGAAGAACATGATTTTTAAAGAGAAGTAATACTTACTGAAATATACTCTTGTGCATATTCAGAGGTATTGAAGTGTTTCTTTGAATTTGCCTCACCATAGTTGGGAGGCTGATAATCACTTTTATAATCTTACAGTTTCATCTTAGGTGGAAAGCCATGATGTTTAAAGTTACTTAAAAAATACATACATTTATGGTATCATATTTTCTCTTTTGTTTCTTAATGATACTATGGAACCAAAGATGTAATTATTGTTTCTTACATGGCTTCCCAAATGCAGTTTATTAAGCCCAACATGACACAGGTCACAAGGCTAGAATGGATTTTTGACATATATTGCCTTTACATTATGAAAGGACACAGAAGCTGACTATTTGAAGACAAATTAATAGGGACTTTTAATACAATATGAACTGAGTATAGCAACCAAACACAGGATTTTGAGGCACATAAGCTCTAGAAATTGCATAACATCATTGCCCCTGTAACCCCAAAGGAACAGAGGGAACGGAAGGGGTCACCAGAGTCCAGTGAGAGCTGGTGTATGGTAAGGAAGACTACTTAATGGGAGACATAGCTGAAAAGCACCTTGGACCTTATAAAACCCAGACTAGAAATGAGCAAGAAAATAAACAATCTGGCTCTATTTTCCTCCTCTCCTGTAATCTCTTGTCATTTTTTCTCTTTGATTCAATCCATCTCAAAGCCAGAAGGCAAGGGCACCCAATTGATTCAGTTTCTAATAGTCAGTCTTCTGAGACACACAGCAGGGCAAAGGAGGGCAGGAAGTTTAAATAGACATTTCCCAGTTTACCCCCATTATGTACTGTGATGTAAAGTCATCCAAGAAGGCTGGAATGTGAGAATGTGTTGATCTGGTATTGATGTGCTTGTGTCATGAGTAGATGAGTTCAATTAGTGTAGATTCTCATTAAGCCATATATTTTTGGATTTCAAAAAGAGAAGACCTTATGTGAGGAAACAAATGATAAGAAAGAGTTTTTTCAAAACATTTTTGAAGGAAAGTTTGAGAAAAGAGAATGTGTTTCCTGTGTTAATGTGTTAGCCTGTAACCATAGTTCATCAAATGCTGGACTTGCTATTTTTCCAAACTCCTGAGGGGGAACCAACTCCAGTACTTTAGAATAGCCTAATGTTCAGTTGTATTTTAAGTCTTCAAACATCTTCTGAATTACTGCTCCTTAAGCTATTGATAGCTGTGTTTGGAGGACAACTTTAGCTCTTCTCATCAACCCTATAGTTGACTATTTGCTGCTCATTCATTGCTCTAAGATAATTTGGGCAATCACTCAGTTCTTCACTGCAGAAGCACCCTGCATTATGCTTATGTCTTTTATTACTTCTAGATTTAATATAGAACAATAAATTATTTCTACTATTACTCAGAATATAAAAACATTACTACATTACGTATGAACCTCATTACTCAAATTTGAATTATTTTATTTTATTTCATCTCATCTTATTGCCTGGTTGGTTAAGTGGGAGAGAGAGAGGGAGCTAGAAAACTCTGAAAGCCTTCCAAAATTTAGGAAAAATATGGTTAGCCATGATAGACTTGTATTTACTGAGAATATAGTATGTTAAACAAGAAATATTTGCCATATATTCTGCAGCTTCAGTCTTTCTAATTAAAGGGTTGTTCCCAAATTCTTTCTTTCTTCCTCACTACCAAGGTCCCTTCCTCTTAGTTTCCTATTTTTTTAAAAAATATTTTATTTCAATACAATTTGCCAACATATAGTATAACACCCAGTTTCCTTCTCTTCAAAATTTTTCTCCCATTTACCTTTCCTAGGTCTCTCTATTCTTTTTTTTTAATATTTTATTTATTTATTTATTTGAGAGAGAGAAAGTGCATGCATGAGTAGGGAGAAGGACAGAGGGAACCTCCAGCAGACTACCTGCTGAACACGGAGCCTGATGCAATATTTGATCTTAAGCTTCCTAATAGTCAAGAATTTTTTTAAGCTACTTATAGGACACATAGTGTTTACGATTTAAAATAAAAGCCAGCAGAAATTCCAAAGAGTGACCCATTGATACATTCATTCTTTCTACAATGTATATTAAGCACTTATATGTGCCAGGAATTGGTTTAGGTTCCAGGATAAAATCCTGGACAAAATCCATGCCTTTGTAAAGGTTCCACTTTAGAAGAGTAGAAAAGCAGCAGTTGTAATAAATATAAATAAAGTATGTGGATTGTGATAAGAGATATAGAAGAAATATAAAATGTGAAAACAGTAATTTGTCTTAATTACGAACAAAATATGGTTTCTCTAAGGAATTCTTGGACACCATGCCCTTTAAGCATTTTTATAGAATGTTATTTTTTGTGCAGTTTATTAATAAGAATTTAACTCAGCCCCCAATGTTAATTTCTGCTAATTAAGAAAAAAATTTTTTTTTAAAGAACAGTTTGTCCAAACATAAATTCTGGGATGTGAGTTTTGGCTCCTCCTAGGGAAAACTTAGAACTCTAAGATCCAGGCCTATATTAATGGCTACCTGTGTTTTTAAGAAGGTAACCATCTCTATGTTCTAGAGATCTGATTTTTATCCACTGCAAAAATTAATAGATTTAATAACTGTTAATTCTTTTTCAAGCAAATTTTTAATGTTCCTTATTTACATGCACCATTTCACAAAAATGTAAAAGCAATAACATTAACCAATACACTTAAAGTATAATGTGTTTTTCCAATCATTCAAAGAAACATAAATTTTTCATAGGTTTCAAGTAGAGTGATATTTTTCAGACAAAGAAACTAATGCTTGTCTTACTTCTCTATTCTAAAAATATACGTTGATTCATATTATTAAAAACCCTGGTAAATAAAAAAGTACTTCTTAAGAGGTTGTAATTTCTGCCTTTACAAGATATAATACAAGTGCACATGAGACTGTTCCAGTCTCCCGATTACTGAAAAGGAAAGTGGTACCAGGAAACATACACCCTTTTGTCTTACACTTTTTAATTTTTGTAGTAAGAATAGGCATATTTTTCTTTATTCTTCAGTTTGAGATTAGGGTTTGAGGAATATGTCATTACTTTATCAAACTTTGAAGACCAGATACATAATTATGAATAATGCATTGTATATTAGTATAACAACAAAGAATAGTAAGTTCATGTGGTAAGGGGTAAAAATTCTCTCTGACTTCTCTTGGCTCTTTCAGTTTAGAGCCCGTACACAGTTCTTCAGGCTACCGTTTCCACCTACACATCTTCATGGTTCTAGTGAAAGTACACCAAATATACAGGCATTAATGTACAGAAAAGCTACTTTGTATTTTCATTAGTATCATTATTTTCAAACTACCTGATTTCATATATGGGATGTTGTAGATATATTGACTCTGTTGGAAATGGTCAGTAGAAGAAGTCACTGAATACAGAGTTTCAGGAGAAAAGTAACAGAAATTACAGGATGTGAGACAAAGGCAGAGCATGTCTTTAGTCATTTCCTTGTTCTAATAGTGAAAATTATCCACCCTGGGCACTGAGTTTAATTGCTGCAAACAGCTCCAGAAGGATGCACTTTCATCCCCATTGTAGGTCAATGAGCATATTTGCATGGTAGAAATTATTAGCAACTAGTCCTGTCCCCAGGAGAGTATCCATGATGCTATTCACAGACCATTAACAACAGAGTTCACCCATGACCAACAGAGGCTGTGAAGAAATTCTCTCTCCTTGGGAACAACCACTAGTGGACAGATTCCATTCTCTTCAGACATATTTATTATTTACATGTGCAACTAAAACAGATTTTTTGAAAGCTGTAATGAACCTAAGATATGCACAAGCAGGCATATTGCTGGAGTATATCCTAAGTGTTCATTTGTCCATTTCTTTGTTTTTTTTAATAAAGCTGTTTCATAATCCTTTTGATATGGAAATGTGTTTGAATCTCTGTGATTCATCCTTTCTTTTTTGATCAAAATTTTTAAGTAAAATTACTGGATAAAAATATTTAAATAATTTGAATAAATCTAGTAATGGCCTGTTCTTTAATAAGGAAATTTCTCCTAAAAGGTAAGCCTGAAAGCACCAGTATAAGACTTCTTAAGTAGACTGAAAAATAAGCAAATTTAGTCTCCTGAGAAAAAAATATTGATCAATACCTAATATCCAGAATATATCATACTGGTTTATGAAATATACTTCTCAAATTGGTTCTTTGCAAAGGAATATGCTTTTTGCAACCCTGATATTAAGTATGTAGGGCAGGTAATTTATGTCCTGCAATATCACATCAATATGTGGGATGGAAATTTCCTGAGAAGGAATATTGTCATTTTAATCAGTTTGTTGAATACAAAAGGAAAGAGAAAGTATGATGATAGTTACCTAGAAAAAAAGAAGTGGTGGGGTGGGGGACAGTATATACTCATTACTAAAGTTTGACAATCAAGAGCTGGAATTAACTTTCAGAGTTCAGCTATTCCCACCTTGCCTTAGAAAAATAAGTGTAACACCTTATAAAGAAACAAATTAATGTCTTTTTTTTCTAGTCACTGTCTGGCTTTGAGGAGACATTGCCATTTACAGCTCTGACTTGAATTTTCACTTAGTATATTGAAAATCTTCCAATTAAACCACATTAATGTTCCTATTTATTGCCAGACTCCTTTGTAGAAAGCCATGATTTTTCAAAATGACAAGATATCATCAATGTGCATGTTTCACTTGCTTTGTACCAAATTATGGTTCAGAGTTTATTGTGTTGAACACTTTATTTTTTAAATATTTTATTTTTAAGTTATCTCCATATCCAATGTGGGGCTCAAACTCATAACCCCAAGATCAAGAGTCATACTGTCTACTGACTGAGCCAGCCAGGTGCCTCCATTTGAATTTAAAGAGGTTTTACTCCAAACCAAATCATGAGGGACCCAACTTTTTATTTATCTTGACTGTATAAAACAACTACAATGCTCCTTTTGTTATTACTAGACAGGGCACCGAGATGGCATTCTTCCACTTCTCAGCATCCTCTGGTCCCTTCCGTCTCCTTCCTGACTGCATTGTATAACCATATTCCCCAGAGCCTCCTTGGTAGTTAAGAAAAACTTTCCTATATACCATAGCTGCATTACTTTTTTCCATTTACTCAGTGCCATGAGAATAATAAAATCACAAGATAGATATAACTAAAAATTGCACAGAATAATTATTTTAGGAGGTGTATAGCACCAGTATTTTTTAAAAAAATCTAATTAATAGACTCAAGAATCATGAGAATGTGAAATGTATCCTCATATATAATAATAAATATTTCTCTTCTATTTCTTGTTTCCAGGACCTACATGATCTGAGAGTAAAATATATTTGGAACATACACTCCATTCTATAGAGAGTATCTCAAATTCAAAGTGTGTTGTCTTTCAGCCAACACCGTATTTGAAACATCAAAAAGCAACATAAAGGGATACACTGAAGGAACTCACATTAGTGACATTTGAAGAAGGAGAAAGGGCAATAAAATTTAAACCAAATTAATGGTCTTTTCAGTGAGGTTTAGCCAACCTGACACTGGGGGACTGGTTGGTTACTGTGAAATATGATAGTATATTAAAGGACATGAATGTTGATGCTGACATGTGGCACCTTCAGTCATGGAAATAGGCAGAACTAACCTGATGAAACCATACGTAGTGTTATATGTTTTTAGATACTTGATCTCTGAAGCAATGACTGCTTTGGAATAGGATTATGTGCTTCCACAATCTTGAAAGGGTGTTCACCAGAACTCAATCCAGCTGGCACCTGGAATTGGACCTTTAGCTTTTAGAACTGTGTGAAATAGATTTCTGTTGTTTGGAAGCTACTGAATCTGTGATATTTTGTTATAGCACCCTGAAAGGACAAAAAGAATGGACGTTCATGGAGTAGGTGTTTCTCCTTCATGTGGTTACTAAGTGTTCTACCACAAAAGCAGCTTCTTCTGATACTCAAAATACAGAATAACTTTTAGTGGCTCATCTACTCATTCCCAAATCTCCTTTGTTGCTTTTTATTTTTCAAGTAGTAGGAGCCTCATAAACTATCTCAGATACATATTTACTGACATGATGAGCTGTCATTGTCACTCTAAAATAAAATGTAATATAAAGGCAGATAATTGACATACAGAGATAACTGAGGAAGGATTTCAAGTATAATGTTTTTGGCCTTTGCAGTGAGAAGGACACTCTTTGTCTTCCTTATCTTAGAATTCTAAAAGGAAGAGGCAAAGGAAGGGCAATAAAAACTAGAATGACTAATGTTCATTACATCAGATTTTATCTTTAATAAGTAACTGAAAATCAACAGTAGGGCTTACATACTTATTTTAATATATCCTTGGTCTATTCTAATTTAAACCATTTTATCTCTTATTTATCAACTTTTTAAAAATAAAAATCTTAACCTCACTCTTATGGTAGAGCAGTCATTCATCTGGCCCCAGAATAAGCATAGATAGCTTTCTTCACCTGAAGTTGAAAGATAAAATTCTTAGATGTGGAATATTCTTGGATTTGAAATTTAAAGCACATGCAAGAAAAAGAAAAATTTTATATATAGTGAGATGAACAGAGAAGACAACCAAAATACAATATGATCATGGCAACCAAAGAATTCTATCTAAATAGTATCAAACAAGATTGATTTGTTTAATTATATTTTCTTAACATTTCATCAATACCTTAGTCACCATATACTGGTGATATCATTTGTGCATTGAATATGATCTATAAATTTTTATACATAATACATATATACTTAAATACATCTAAAATGTATACATGCATATATACACATGTATATGTATACACATCTGTACACATATATACCATTTACATACATTTTTTGAATGCTCATGTATGCTTTCAGGTAGAAATAGCATAAGGACTTTTGTTGTCATTGTTATGGTTGCTCTAGAAATATTCTGATAGGTGGTGAAAGGTGAATTGAATCACTCATCAAACCAATGTTACTACTCACTCTGGGACAAAGTCTTAAGTAAAAAGGAAAAACAAAGAGAGTAAATTATTTTATATAAAAATAACTATAACCATATTTGGGAATTATTGTTCACGGTAGCTGCAGATTTGTGTGTATAGTGCTTGGTAGATGAGGAGATTTATAAGGATAAAGGAAGATAGGAAAAGGAGCCAATAGGATAATAGAGGGACAGGGGAGATAATGTCTTTGATTTGAAAATACAGGTATATTTCTAGAATGGGAAGAATTTAAAATTGTGTATGTCCTGTGTTGTAATTTTACTCTGCCATCTGGAAACATTCAATATGTTTCATATAGACAAGGGCAGTATAGAGGGATGAAGAAAAGAGATATATTCTGAACATGAAGAAGGAAACAACAGAAAACGACAGTCACTAGAGATGAATTACTGGATTCGGGATTGCCAATGATTATTGTCATCAGAGGAACAGATGGCTGAATGGATCAATCAGGAAAAATTTTAGTCACTCATTCCTATTTTCTCATCCTCAAAACTCTTAGAAATATGGATATGATATGTGCAACTGCTGATTGTATAGAATAAAAGTTTATGATGTTCTACATAAAATTTGAAGAAATATATGTCCCTAAACTGGAAGTTTGGTGACAAAGGCATGTCTTTTTATGCACATGACTACATGGGTATATGTGTGTTTATGCTGATATTCATTTCAACAAACACATCTCTTTATGATTGGGTTAACTATTTATCTAACACACTTATTTCTGTTCACATATACCATTTCGAATTTAAAATATTCTTTTGGAATTTGTGAAGTAGAAGGAGATAATAAACAACTATTGAAAGAGTATTAAGTGAAGGATTATCATACATTTTCTGATTCAGTCCCCACAGGAACCTAAATTTTGAGACTCTTCCAGAAAATTTAGGTTGTAATTTAGCACTATTTGTATTAAGTATTTATTGCCATAATAATGATCTATAAGAAAAAAAGCCTCGGTGGCATACAATAATAGTACCTACTGATCATGAAACTAGAATTGTTGGATATGTGAGTCTGCTGATATTAATAGCACACCCACATGTCTGTAGGTCAGCTGGCAGTTAACTAATGTTACAGGCCTCCATTGAGACACTGAGGTAATATTGACTGATCTATGTGGAGTCTTGTTGGTATGCCATTTTCATGCTGATAACAGAGGGGTAAAGTGCAAATAAAACTGTGCAAATGGTTTATCAAGTCTCTGCTTGTATCATACCTTCCAGAATTACATTGACTAAAGCAAATCACATGAGCAAGACAAGAACCAGAATGGGGGATAGACTTGAAAAGTTAAATGACAAAAGGTATAGACCCGGGAAGATATGAAAAATACAACCTTTAAGGAAATTAATCTACCACACCATAAAATATATTTTTTCTTTATTTCTTTTATCTCTATTTCTCTAGCCTACAAAGAAGAAATATAACAGCACTCAGGGCAGAATTTATGACACCAATGTCTTTTGAAAATGCTTATGTTCTTTACAATGTAAACCATAAATAATTGAAACATAGTCGATGTATAATAAGTATTATTGGTCTTCTTGGAATTCAGAACATTTTATAAAATTTATCTGAGCCTCAGAAAGTGGAGGTAGATGCACCCATACTTCCGATATTGTTGGATGCTGGTTCCAACAGTAGGTTCCTTTGTACCTGTTCTCATCTTAGCCATTCTAGGTCACTGATTGAAAAAAAAAAAAAAGTTGAATATCACCAAACTGATCTTTTCTAATATCAGCATCAAATAGACTGGAAAAAAAAAAAAAACTGTCCAAATTTAGAAGACGTAGTTCAGCAAGTGACTTCTCAACATTTTAACTTTCAAGTCAGGTTATTGTTCTCATTTATCCTACCAAGAGTTAGACTGTTAAAAATGGAGTAATGCTCCATATGTGGTGGATCTTAATTTAAGATACCTTTAATGCATTCTCATGACAAATCGAAGTATGTCAGGAGGCTTGTTTTAGGATTATATTTTCTGCCTTCAGCAGTAAATTAGGTCTTTTTAGGTAACTCAACTTTAAAAAACAATATAGTCAAAATATTTTTTAAAAACTTCTACTGAAACTGCAATGGTCGTTGATATGGGAAATGAAAAGACAGACATGGTGAACTTAAATGATGTTTTGAATATTTATTTGACTGTCTCATTTCATTTAAGAGCTTGAAAAATAACACCAATTAATTTGTTTATCTTCTTTCTTTTCAAATATAGAATTTAATATAATATTTCAATAATAATTATAACTCAGTTTAACCCTTATTGTTTGTCTTTATGTTTGTTAGGTTCCAGGATAAAATGGAGGGCTAAAAGAAAATAAAAAAAAATAAAACTGCAGCAGTATTTTAACTTAGTATTATATCACTAATCATAAACAAACACTAAAAATACAGAAAAGTTAACTGTTAAACTTGGTAAAATTCAAATTAGATGATCATAAAGAACATATAAAAACTGCTAGAACAATTTTGGAAAATTTCATGGGAAAAAATTAGTGCAAAGTTGAGAGTAATCTTCAAAGCCACCTAGAATTCTATAGTCACTTTAATTTATGTAGTGGGAAATATATTTTTATAAAGGAAAATTCAAGATTGACAAATTTGACTAAAATGAAACAGACATTTAAAGAAATAAAACACATACTTTCAAGTATTTTACTGAATGTGCAATGTCAGATTAGTAAGTAGGAAATTTACCATGCTATTCTCTTTGATTTTTGACACTTCTAACTTTCTTGAACCCCAAGAGCCACTTTTACTGAACTTTCAGTGTCCACACCAAATACATCTCTTCTAAGAGATAATTCTCAGACAGAAAAAAAAAAAAAAAAAAAAAAAAAAAAAAAGGCTGCTATCTATTGTTTACTTAGCATTGTGGAGCTTGCCAATATTTCTCACTACTAAATTTGACACGGAATTACCTAGAAAAATAAATAAAGTATGAATTCTTTCTTCATTTTATCTACCTTTTGCTTTCATATATCTTTGATCTATTTACTGAATAATCTAGCTTGTAGAAGTAGTTTATCAGCCTTCTAATATTCTTCCCTAGTCTGCATAAAAGCTGGAAGTATATCATTGGTTTATTCACACCCACACGATTTAGGATTCTAACATTTTCACTACTTCATACTTTAGCTCAGGATCTGGGATACCACAAACAAGTATGGATTTTTACCTCTCTGAAGTCTTCTATATTATATTTTGTTACTAATCTAAGGACACATTGACTTTTTTGCTTATTGCACTGTGATTATTCCCCAGTTTCCCTGCCTGATGCCATTTTATTCCATTTTAATCCTAGGAATAAAGCATTGTTCTAAACTGTAGACAATGGGTAGAACATTGCCATTAATGAAGAGGAAAAAAATGTTCTTTAATCGTCAAGATTCTTTTGGCTGTTCTAAGAATGAAATTGATATGAGATAGATTAACTGGAGAAAAAAATAAAACAAACTTTAATTATATGCACACAGAAGCCTAGTAATGAAACAGAGACCAAAGAAATGAGCAAGGCATGCAGTTCTTATAAATATGACAGGGGCAGCCCGGGTGGCTTAGTGGTTTAGCGCTGCCTTCAGCCCAGGACCGGATCCTGGAGACCCGGGATCAAGTCCTGCGTCAGGCTCCCTGCATGGAGCCTGCTTCTCCCTCTCTCTCGCTCTCTCTCTCTCTGTATCTCTCATGAATAAATAAATAAAATCTTAAAAAAAAATAAATATAAGACAAAAAAAAGAAACATACATCTGTGAGAAATTGATGGGACAAAGACAACTTACGTTTGGGAGCTTCGATCAGTAAAGAGAGTTTGGGCTAGTCTAGTAAATTAGTAAAAACTTCAAGGTTTGTTTATATAGACTTCCTTAGCCCGCCTGTGACACATAAGGATGTCCCTCTACATCCAGATACTTCTCAGATTCTTCTCACATAGAGACCTATTGCCTGCTTTCTAGAGACAAAGAGGGATCAGAATTGCAGTTAAGCAAGTCAGAAGAGTTTCAGCACTACTTGGTCAAGATTCAGAACCACTCAGAAGACATATCAAGGTTGGAAGTCTACAGAGGGAGTCTACCATACCAGAATAATTAGCTAAGAATATGTTATGCTAGATGAAATTAATATGCAAGCACTTTGTTCCTAATGTGGCAGAGCTATGATGGGCCCCTAATGATAATTCAATCCAATAAGTACACCACAAAGACTTTGATCCACCAATCTCTTACCTTTACAAAGTAGTATACTTTTCTATTCTTAATAAATAATACATTTTTAGTTAAATATTAATTTTTACTATATATGTATATACATATATCCATTTTACATTTTGACTTTTTCACCTACATATATTTATATATACATAGATATGCACATACACACACAAACTTAAAATTTATTATCTAGTTAGGGTTTGGCAAACTATGACCCACTGGGTCAAAGCCAGGCCACTGCCTGTTTCTATAAATAAAGATTTATTGGATCATAGCCACATCCATTTTTTAAATATATTATCTATGGCAGCTTTGGTGGTATAATGATAGAGCCAAGTATCTGTGACAAACACTTTATGGTCCACTAAACTCCAAATATTTGCTATCTGTTTTTTTTGTTTTTGTTTTTTTGTTTTGTTTTGTTTTGTTTTTGCATAAAAAGTTTGCCTATTCCTGGTCTATTTTTTTTTTTGAAAACCGGTATTTTCTTTTTTTTTTTAAGACATCATTTTTTATTAAAGAAAGAGAGATAATGAGGGAGAGCATGAACAGAGGCAGGGGAGAGGGAGAAGCAGGATCTCTGCTCAGCATGTGGTGCTCCATCCCAGGACTCTGAGATCATAACCTGAACCAAAGGCAGACACTTAACTGACTGAGCTACCCAGGCACCCAAAAAGTAGTATTTCCATACATGTTTAATGATTATAGACTTCAATAAGTTTCATTGTCTTATTATTGTTTTTAATTACCCTGACATTAATTTGTGTAATTTGTCAACAACTAATGCTTATTTCTATTAATTAAGTAAAAATGCCAATTAACTTTAATTCTGTAATGATTTTGTTTGTTCTCCTACTAGTAGTATTCCAACCCCCGAACAATCTGTAATTTCATTAATGACAAAATTGCAATAATATGATATAGTGACTTTATATATTATTAATTTAGTAAGGATGAGTTTCAGTCTATTTTTCCTAATATATAATTATATTAGATTTTATATTTTAGAGTAATTTGTTTCTATACACTAGATATATTAATAACTTAAAAGTTTTCCAATGGACAACAAGAAAATATTACCCTTCCTTGTATAAATCTACTTAAAATCAGTAAGAGTTAATTTTTATGAATAGTATGAGATAGAGATCTACTTTCAGTTTTCCTCATGTGATTATCCAGTTTTCCCAACATCAATTATTGAAGAACTTATCCTCTCCCCATTAAATATGCTTACTTCTCTTGTCAAATATTAGTTGATAGTATATTAAGGGATTATTTCTGGGTTCTTGATACTGTTTCATTGATCTATCAGTTTTTATGATGATGCCTTACTGTTCTGATCACTATAGCTTTGTAGTATAGTTTAAAATTAGAAAGTGAAGTTCACAGTGCTCCACACACAGTTTGAGAAGACTCCTGCTTTGTTCTGTCTGAGGATTGCTTTGGATATTCAGTCTTTTGAAGTTTGGTAAAAATTTTAGTTTTTGTTTTTTTGTTTTGTTTTGTTTTTGCCATTTCTGTGAAAAGTGTCATTAGAATTTTGATAGCGATGACAACTGAATACCCAAAACTACACATTGGATCTTGATAGGGATTACACTTGCATATATAAGGTGGCTTGAGGTCATATAGACCTTTTAACAATATTAATTCTTCCTATCCTTGAACACAGAATGTCTTTCGATTTATTGTTTCCTCTTCAATCTCTTTCATCAAAATCTTTTATTTTCTATGCTATGGATCTTCCAACTCTTGATTATAAATCTATTCCTATATATTTTATTGTTTCGATGTTATTGTAAGTGGGATTGTTTTCTTTATTTTTTTAGATATTTTGTTAGTGTATATTCATGCAGCTGATTTTTGTATGTTGATTTTGTGCTCTACAACTTTACTGAATTTGTTGATTAGTTCAAACTTTGGTGAAGTCTGTGGTTTTCTACAAACAACATCATGTCATCAGCAAATAAACAGTTTTACCTCATCCTTTTCATTTGGCATGTCTTTTATTTCTTTTTCTTAGCTTATTTCTCTGTTTCAGACTTTCAATACTATGATGAACACCAATGGTGAGAAAGGGCACTTTTTCTCATTCCTGATCTTAGAGGAACAGCTTTCACCTTTGAGCGAGGTTAGGTGGTGTTTGTCATATACAGCTTTTATGTTGAAGTATGTTTGTTCCATACTCAATTTGCTTAGAGTTTTGTCATGAGTCAGTGTATTTTGTCAAATGCTTTTTCTGCATCTATTGACATTATCATATGGTTTTTATCTTTCATTCTATTGATGTGATATATCACATTTATTGATTTGGGTATGGTGAAACATCTTTACATCCTGGGAATAAATTCTACTTGCTTACAGTATGTGATTATTTAATGTTCTGTTGAATTCAGTTTGCTAATATTTTGTTGAGTATATTTGAATCTACAGTAATATATTGGTAGAATTCAACAAGGAAGTCATCTGGTCCTAGTCTTTTCTTGTTGGAAGATTTTCATATTAAATATGCTTATTCAATTTCCTTACTAATAATTGCTCTGTAAGATTTCCTATTCCTTCATGATTCAGTCTTGGTAGATTTCTTATTTCTAAAGCTAATCCATTGTTTTCTAGGTTGTCTAATTTGTTTGCATATACTTGTTCATAGTAGTGTTTTATGATCTTTGCATTTCTGTGGTACCAGTTGTAATATGTCTTGCATTTCTGATTTTGTTTTTTCTCTTTTTTTCTTAGTCAAGCTAAAGGTTTGTGAATTTTGTTTATCTTTTCAAAAAAAAAAAAGCTTAATTTCATTGATCTTTTCTATTGTTTTTCTGGTCTCTATTTCATTTGCAACTCAACAAAGATTAAAGTCTTAAACATAGAACTGGAACCACAAAGTTCAAAAGAAAAATAAGGAAAAAGCTCCTTTAAAAAAATATAGAAAGAAAGAAAGAAAGAAAGAAAGAAAGAAAGAAAGAAAGAAAAGAAAAAAGAGCTGCTTGATATTAGTTGTGGCAATATCTTTTTTTAAATATGACACCAAAAGCATAAACAACAAAAGTAAAAACAAATAAGTGGGACTGTGTCAAATAATAGTTTTTGTACATCAAAAGAAACAATCCACAAAATGAAAAAAGCAGCCTACGGAATGGTGGGAAATATTTATAAGGGATCATTTCACACAATGAACTTATACAACACAATAACAAAAGACCAAACAACCTAAACAAAAAATGGACAGAGGTATAAGTAGACATTTTTTTCAAAGACATACAAATGACCAACAGATACATAAAAAGATGCTCAACATCACTAATCATCAATAAAATGCAAATCAAAAGCACAACATACATACCTGTTAGAATGGCTATCATCAAAAAGACAAGACACTACGAGTGTTGGTGAAGATTTGAAGGAAAGGGAACTCTTCACACTCTTGGTAGGAATGTAAATTGGTACTGCCATGATGAAAAGCAGTATAGAGGTTCCTCAAAAAAACTAAAAATAGAAGTACCATATGATATAGCAATCCCAGTTCTAGGTTTATATCCAAAGATCATATTACTATTTTGAAGAGATATCTGCGTTCCCAAGTTCAATGCAGCATTACTTATAATAGTCAAGATATGGAAACAATGTGTCTATGAACAGATGAATGGATAAAGAAAATGTAATATATACATATATTGGAATATTATCCAGCTGTAAAAAAGAGGGAAGTCTTGTCATTTGCGACAACATGGGCCTTGAAAACATTATGCTAAGCAAAATAAACTAGACAAAGAGAGACAAATACTGTCATTTTTTTGTAGAATCTGATAACCCAAATGCATAGAAACAAAGGGTAGAGTGGTGGTTGTCAGAGTTACGGGTGGGAGAATTGGGGAGATGTTGGTCAGAAGGTATAAACTTCTAGTTATAAGATGAATGAGTCCTGAGAATCTATATACAGCAAAGTGATTATAGTTAACAATACTACATCATACACTTCAAAGTTGCCAAGTAAATAGATCTTAAGTTTTCTCACTACACACACAAAAAATTTTGATTATGTGAGGTGATAAAAGTATTAACTTTTTGTGATGATATGGCAATTAACTTATGGTGATATGGCAATCAGTTTGCAACACAGAAGTATATCAAATCAATACATTGTATATCTTATACAGTATAAATTATATCTCAGCAAAGTTGAAAAAAATTTAAAATATTAAAAAAATTAAGGTAACTGTTAACCTTAATGAAATGTCTTTGTAATAGTACCAAAAGAGAAGATTTATATTTAAAATACTATTCTATTAATGGTTTTCTTATGTTGTCTGAAATACAATATTGATGGGCCCAAACAAGAGAATAATTTAATAAAGTTTAACTTTTCCTATATCTTCTTAGCATCTAAAATAGTTCCAACTAATAAAACAAATTGGTGACTTTTCTGAGTATAAATTTGCACAGGGTTGAATAAGTTGAATATTTTGGAAAATATCAAAATAATCAGATCCCTGTTCTTGAGTTCTTACATTTTAATTATGGGGGATTGGTTATTTACACATCACAACATAAAAAATGGTGAAAGTGGAGAATAAAATATATTCAATAAATTATCAAATAACTACAACCATTCTGAAGTACACATACCAAATCAAGAAAGTCTGAGGTCAGGCTATGTAAAAAGGATTATTTCAAAACATTAAGGGGGGAGAGCAAGAATAAATAAAGCACATGGGTGAATATACTTATGGAATCTTCAAGAGAGAATGCATAGATAATATAGGGGAGAGTGAAATAAAGTTAATGTAGGAAATAATGTATATCTATTGGTTTCTGGTCAGCATCCTGCTGTGGTAAAAATAACTCTAATTTTCCTTGGGAAATTGCTTCTCTTCAAATTCTCAGTCATGAGATTTACGTGTAACTCATTCCATTCATGGTTATGGTGCTCAGTCATAATTGAATTAAATAAAAAAGGATAGTCTGCCTTTGTCCACGTGGTGATTAATTTGTAAGTGAGTATATGACATAAACTGATTTCAGCTGTGAGATGATGTTAACCCAGTGAGAATGGCACAAGATATAAACTTGGGTGGTAATGATTGAGTATACATCTAATTATAACTGAACTAGCTATTTCTCTATAATTTACAGTTAAATGTACAAATAAACTTCCCTTTCTAGTGTAAGCTACTTACAGCTGAACCATTTTCACTAATATTAACTTAATATATGACTAGAATTATTTTTCACAAAATAGGTTTCAAGCCAGACTCTTCTAAAATCGTAATGCCTAGAAAAGTTATCTAAAACAAATAATTAAAAAAATTGAAGAATTATGAACAAAGTGCTTATAAAACTACAGTAGTATATAATGATCCTTCTAATAGCATTTTGCCAATGAATTAAATAGGAAACAGACTAGGGACAAAAAAATATTATTCATGTATAAAAATAATGAGAGACTGAAATAAATGATGGTTGGAAAAATAATATGAGATATGTAAAAAAATACTAAAATTGTACAAATTGAAATACTTGGATTATTTGTTAAATTATTATTATTTTCTTTGTTCTGAGGGACTTGGCAGTCACAAATCCATTTTTATGTTTACAAGAGGGGCAGAGGAGGTCTGTGAATTTGAGGATCACACTCAAGTGACCACCTATATAGGTGGTCTGCCTATAGCTTTCTGCCTCCAGCTCCTCCTCAGAGTGCTCTAGTGGAGACAGAGCAGAGTCACCCACTGTCCTCTCTCTCAGTCTGCCCGTGGCTGTGGATAGTTTCCAGTGCTAACAGAACACAGTCCCACTTTGGGCATGCCCAATCCTCTCCCTAAGGCTGCAGGGAGCCCCATTAGCTGCTGTCAAGCCTTGATCAGATTTGGTTTCATCTCAGACTTCTGCTCAAGACAAGGGACATGGTCAGCATGCCCTTTCCCTCAATCCATTGGTACATTTTTTTGAAAAAATCAAATTACCTTTTTCCTTTAAAAAATTGCCCTCTATTCCTTGATTTTAGCCAATTTAGAAATTTATCATGTTTTTTAAGCACATTTTTTCCAGGTTTAGTTGACATATAACATTGTATAAGTTTAAAGTATACAATATATTGATTTGTAGCAATACACTTATAAATGGCAAAATGATCATCACACCAGTATTAGTTAACATCTCTATCCCCTCACATAATTACCATTATGGTGAAATATTGTGGTGAAAATATTTAAGGTCTACTCACTTAGCAACTTTCAAGTATATAATACAGTACTATTATGTATAATCACATTATATATTAGATCCTCAAAACCTGTTTTTCTTATAACTGTACTCTCTGACCAACTGTACTTATAACTGTACTCTTTGACCAACATTTCTCTATTCCCCCCAATCCCTTGGCTTCTGGCAATATCCACTCTACTCTCTGTTTCTATGGGTTTGGTTCTTTAGATTCTATATATAAGTGATATATATTATTTTTCTTTCTCTATCTGACTTATTTCACTTTGTGTAAAGCCTTCAAGTTTTATCCAAGTTGTAGCAAATGATAGAATTTCCTTCTTTAGCATGATTGAATAATCTTCCATTGTGTAATCCTAAAACCATGTAGAGCACATGCCTTTGCCAAAAACAGTTTATCAATTAGAGAAATTTGCTCTTTCAATATTTGCTAATGCTGAAGGGTCTCATTATGGCATTTTTAATAATTAATATTTCTTTTTCTAGCCAAATATGTTGATGGTAATTATACAGAGAAGAAAATAGGCATTACCAAAGGCCTGTCAGACACCTTCTCAAATATGCATATGTTTGCATAACCTTCATGGTAAAACATGGGAAACTTAAGAGCAAACAAACACAGGTATTGCAATGATTAGGTAATTTTTAAAAAGATTTTATTTATTTATTCATGAGAGACACAGAGAAATAGAGGCAGAGATATAGACAGAGGGAGAAGCAGGCTCCATGCAGGGAGCCCGATGTGAGACTTGATCCCAGGACTCCAGAATCATGCCCTGGGCTGAAGGCCAAAGTTCAATGGCTGAGCCACCCACGCATCCCAATGAGTCAGTAATTTTGAAAAACTTTCATAATGACAGAATTCAAGTGCTTCTTCATACCACAGAGCATTAAAAAAAGCTCCATTTGCTTTTTTTCCCTTTTGTTCTTTTGTTTTTGTTTTTGGTTGTTGTTTTAGTGGTTATGCTTTTTTCTTTCCATTTCTGTTAGATACTGAAAAGATAAAGGGCAACTCTCTAATAGTCTCTTGTTTGATGACATCAGAAATAAAGAAGTCAGATGGGAGGAAAGGAAAATCAGAGATGAGACATAAAGAGTCTCATACAAAAATGCCTAGAGACAGGGGAAACTAATATTTTCTTTAAACTATAAAGTCAAAATGAAAACTTGAAGTCACAAATAATTGGAATAGTACAATTGCACAAGTTTATGAAACATTTTATTACATCAACATATATCACACAGCACATGATTATAATGTGTGTTTACAATGAGGTAGATCATCTCTAAGGAAAGAAAGGTGAAAGTGAGATTAGGCATACATAATTTTTAGTATGTCTCCCCTTATGAGATAAAATCATCTCTAAATAATTATAAATGATTAAATGCTTATTTATATATTATTAATAAAGTAATATATTTACTGTTGATATTTATAAATAAGTTATAAATGATTAATGCTAAATAAAAATGACAACATTATGAAATGATTCAACCTTATATGCAAACAATTATCAAAAAGATCTGCACACGAAAATATAAAGTAGATAATAAACAGCATAGTGATTAAACCTGAGGAAACAGTAAAGGTAGCTGATCAAAAGAATTAAGTACTAAACAGAAAAAAAAGAAGTAATATTGTGGATTTAAATGTCACAGCCTATGTGGCAGAAAGCCCTGGTTTGAGTGTTTGGAGGCTTGGACCCTTGGACTTCTTCCACTCACTGACATATGGCTCTTGAAGAGTAACATAAGACTAGAGAACAATTTTCTCATCTCCAATATGAAGTGAGTAAATGATATAACTAGATCAATTTTTTAAAAAGATTTTATTCATTTATTCATGAGAGACACAGACTAGAGACACAGGCAGAAGGAGAAGCAGGCTCCCTCTGGGGAGCCTGCTGTGGGACCCAATCCCAGGACCTCTGTATCACAACCTGAGCCATAGGCAGACACAGCCACTGAGCCACTCAGCCATCAATTTAAACCGACTAGATCAATTTAACAATGATTATCTATCTATCTATCTATCATATCTACATATCTATCATATATGTATAGATGTATATGTATATCTATCTATCATATCTACATATCTATCATATATGTATAGATGATATCTATACATCCATCCAGCTACCTGTAATTCTTTCCAAAAATGCCTGTATACCCAGAGTCTGAGTGTCATGGGTTGGCTTCCCCAGAAAGCAAAAGCTGATACTCAGTTTAGTGTTCATAAAATCACCATTCATGGAAGAAGGGAGTATGGCAAGATTGAGCAGAGTGTAAGACTTGTGGTACAGATGTAAGCCATCTTTGGACCCTACAGGGAACATCAAAAGGTGAGGTGGCTCTTTAGAGTGTTCCTAACCTGAGTGAGGGAGCTGAGACTGCAAACTCTGTCTAGAAGTCAATTAAAACAGACTGCTGGGGCAAAAGACGTGTCTCTAGAAAAAATAATCCCCAGTTTTGGCAATTTCTAAAGAGGATTGATAGTTAACAATTACCAGAAAAGAACCTTCTCAGTAGTTTGGATAAGTTCTTCAGTCCTGAAGAAGGGGTATGCGTGGTGCTGCACAGTACCATGATGTAGATAATGTTGAGATGTCCTAGCTTTTCAAAGGGATCTACTCATCTCATTGAATATTCAGGGTGTGAGCAGCAATAACCAGAGTGCCCAGAACCATTTTAACAAAAACCAACTCCATCAGTGGAGTATGATGTGACAAGTTAATTTCTATGTTAAGTTTTGTTATGGTATAAATTCCTCAGAATTTATAAGGTTTATGAGTCAGAAATCTCCCATATCCTCCCAGAGAAACTTCTCTATTCCTTTGAGGAAGTAGTTTTCACAGACCCAGTACATCTTTTTATTAAAAAAATAATAATAATTTTAATGCCTTTTTTATTACCCTGAAATTAAATTTATAGATAATATAGCCTATCTGTAAACATAATTTCAAAAGATCAATATAATACTATAACTATAATATAAGAAGTAAGAAGAAAGTCATTTATAATAAAATACCATGCATTTCAATATGTAAATACTCAGGAATGACAATATTAGAGGACATGGTAAAGTACTCAGACACATGCACTGTAAGTTGACTGTCACAAATATCCTATATTGGAAAATCAATTACCACTAGAAGACTTGCTATCAATGGTCTAACTCTCAAAATTAAGAATAACTCTAAATTCTTGAACAAAGCAAATTAACATCTTCTTTCCAATCTGCTAGGATTTGCATTTCCTGGAAACTTAACTGTTTAACTTAATCATAAACTGTAAATAAATTGTATTCATATGCAAAGAAAGTCAAATTCCAGATGAAGTTCATTATAAATATGTTGTTTATCCTTGTGAATGGCTGGTAGGACATTAAAAGTACATATGAAACAAGAAATAATTATCTTTGTGAGAGCACAGTTACAGGCTGCATTCCTTGACAACTCATTAAATACCAGTATCCCTCAATCACTGAGATAAAACAAAATAATGCTCCCTACACTTGTTTAATGCCTCCAAGGACAAATACTCCCCAGTCAACCATTATACCAAATTGTCTGTTCAGCTCTAGAGCGCATGGAGGAATTGCTAAGTACTGATTGTTTCTGGTGTTCATATGTGAAATTTCAGCCAAGTCTGTATCATATCTTTCAAAGAGCTGGGTACAATTTATTAAGAACTACTTTATTTGTTAAGTTCACAAGCATCCCCTTTTTATGATTTTTTTTTTCTCAATAGACATGAAGAAAAGGCAAATTGCTTGAGACTTGTGAGGACATGGGTGATGCTCACACAGATTGGGGACCTACTTTTCTGCTTAGGATGTTTACAGTTATTAGAAATTAAACCATTATGAGTGTCAATTCTCAATCATTTGATTAAAGATACTACCAAAGGGACACCTGAGTGGCTCAGCTGTTGGGCAGCTGCCCTCGGCTCAGGTCGTGATCCTAGGATTGAGGATCAAGTCCCTCATTGGTCTCCTGCATGGAGCCCCACTTCTCCCTCTGCCTGTGTCTCTGCCTTTCTCTCTCTGTGTCTTTCATGAATAAAAAAATAAATCTTTTAAAAAAAATGCTACTAAAATCCATGGTTGCCACAAAAATTAAAAGAAATAATGTGTAGAAAATCCAGCAATTAGCTTAGTTTGTGAGCAGCATATTGTTACTGATGTTGGAATATTAAGCTACAGGATAGAGGAAATAACATGGTAAATATAGATAGAGAGGTACCTAAATAGATTTATATACATATACATAGATCTCTGTATTGATGAAATCCACTGATAGATGGGAAAATGCGGAGGGAAAAGAAAATTCAATTCTAATATTGCTGTGTGACAGTATTAATTATGTCCTACATCCTGACTCTGGCAAAGCACTGGGATATCTCAGAGGTGAGGAGACCATACAATTTATCATTTATCATGCAATGTTTTGGAAAGGAAAAAAGATGTTATTAGTAATTATACTGGAAAAATAGATACAGCCCAAGAGGGCACCATGCAAATTAGGACCAATGGACCCCCTAATCAAAAGTTTTATCATCCAATTATATTGGTGAGCATGATTAAAACAATCTTGACATATCTGATTTTCATGTTTTCTTTTTAGCTATTTAATTAATAATTTATTTTCTTTATATTTCTTCTTTTTAATTTGCTGTTATTAGTGCCGTTTTAAATATTTTTTGTCATGATATATTCTTCAATGAAAAAATTGGTAACTTGAAAAATTAGAATCCTTAGTGCCTGCTTTCCTTATCTTACTAAATGTAGGCATATTTTATTGTTCACCCTTGTATACATCACATATAAACCATTACCTTCAATTTTGTCCAGAAATTATATTTAATATTTTTAGATTTAACCATTAGGTAAAATTTTATTTAAATTTGTCATTTGTTTTTCCATATAATACTTTGTTAATAATAGAGCTGTCTTTATAAAGATTAAAGTCATAAATTATATAATCAAAGCACTATAAGTTTGGAGTCAATACTGACTTAAGATAATACTTCTGGCCCTCTACTTTCTTGTGAGCTGCACAACTTTGGTCAAATTGTTTATCCTCAAGTCATCTGAATTCCCTTATCTGGAAAATGAGAATCATAAACCTCTACCTTGTAAAGTTGTTTAATATGATATTAGATATTTGTAAACAGATTATTCTTTTAACCATATGATATCTTCATTCTTTAAATGAAGACATGAGCTTAAGGCAGAAGCTTAACTGACTAAACTACCTAGGTGCCCATATCTCCATTATTTTAACTTATTTCCTCCAAACTCAACTTCTGACTCGCTCTTCAGTAAGTTGCCAGAAAAAAAATACAGGAAGCCTAGTAAAATTTGTATTTCAAATTGTGACATGCTTATACTAAAATATTATTCATTGTTTTTTTATTTGTTAAATCTGGCAAGACTTTTCCAAAAAGAAGCCTTTCCCAAGAGCTTCTCTAGATTAGTTTCCATGCTCATGCAATAAAAGTACCTCTATCAACAAATAGTGTTAGGAAAACTGGACAGTTAAATGCAAAGGAATGAAAATAAAATACTTTCTCCATACACAAAAATAAATTCCTAATGAATTAAATACCTAAATGGAAGATCTTTAACAATCCTTGAAGAGAGTACAGGCAGCAGTTTTTCTGTTATCAGCCAAAGCAGCATTTTTCTAAATATGTCTCCTGAGGCAAGGGGAACAAAAGCAAAAGTAAACTATTGGGACTATACCAAAATAAAATGTTTCTGCACAGTAATGGAAACTATCAACAAAACTAAAAGACAACCTAGTAAATGGGAGAAGGTATTTGTGAGTGACATATCCAATAAAGGGTTAGTATCCAAAATGTATAAAGAACTGATACAACTCAACACCCAAAAAACAAATAATCCGATTAAAAATGGGCAGGAGATATGAACAGACATTTCTCCAAAGAAGACATACAGATGGCCAACAGACAGATGATAAGATGTTCAACATGATTCAACATCAGAGAAATGCAAATCAAAACTACAATGAGATACCACCTTATGCCTGTCAGAATGGTTAAATTTAAACTCAATATACAAGTGTTGGTGAAGATACAGAGAAAAAGGAACCCTCGTGCACTGCTGATGGGAATGCGAACTGGTGCAGCCACTGTGGAAAATAGTAGGGGAGCTCCTCAAAAAGTTAAAAATGGAACTCCCCTATGATCTAACTGCACCACTGGGTATTTATCCCCCAAATGCAAAAACCCTAATTCAAAGGGACATATGAACCTCTTTGTTTATTGCAGCATTATTGATAACAGCCAAATTATGGAAACCACTCAAATGTCCATCAGTAGATGAATGAAAGAAAATGTAGTCTGTACACACACACAGACACACGACACACACATACCACAATGCACCCTTTTTTAGCCACAGAAAAGAATGAAACCTTGCCATTTGCAACAACATAAGTGGAGTTAAAGAGTATAATGCTAAGTGAAATAAGTCAGTGAGAAAAGGATAAATACCATATGATTTTATTTATATATGGGATTTAAGAAACAAAGCAAATGAACAAAGGGAAAACAGAGAGAGAGAAACACTAACCAAGAAGTAGACTCCTAACTATAGAGAACAAAATGAGGGTTATCAGGGGAGAAGTGGGTTAGAGTATGGGTGGAAAAAAAAAAAACCCGCATATCCATCTCTGAAACTAAAGTAACATTCTGCGCCAACTATATTCAAAACAAAACATTAAAATAAAAAAATACAGTAAAAAAAAAACCTCACATGTATCCCATCACATATATGGATTGTATTCAATGTATTTGAAAGCCTCTACTTGGCAATAAACTATCTAGAGGAAGCACCTTAAATGGTGAATTTCTTGTGGGTCTTCTTTGAAATTTCCTAAATGAAGAGGACAGTTTTATCTGGCAAAGATAGACTGAATTTTAAATACAACTTTACTATTCTTCATGGATAATTATTTACTTATCATTAATATTTTAATCTATTTGACTCTACGGTTTTTATTATTATCCTCATAAGGGCACTAAAACTTAAATAATTTAAATATTAAGGATGATTTCTTTTTGAAAAGTTTCTTCATGATCAGGGTGCCTGAGTGATGCAGTTGGTTCAGCATCTGACTCTTGGTTTTTCAAGATCCTGAGATCAAGCCCAGTGTCAGACTCTGTGCTCAGCAGAGTTGGCTTCAGATTATCTCTCCCTTTCCCTCTGCCCCTCTTGCTTCTGCTTGCTTTCTCTCTCTCTCTCTCAAACAAATAAACCTTTTTTTTAAAAAAACAAAAAAAAGAAGTTTTTTCAAAGCTTGTAAAAAGATTATAAATATATTTTCTAGAGGTCATCTTAATATCTCTGGTACACAAATAGAAATGTAAAAAATACAATCAATTTAAGAATGAATTGGGTATTCTTTGATGTTGCTAATAATTATTCATTGGTGTGAATAAAATATTATGGATAAAAATGGTTAAACAAAGGAGTCAAGTTTGTGAATACATGTAGACATCATAAAATGTGGTTTCAGAAAATATTTACAGGTGGTAGCTCTAAGTTAGCACAGTTGGTTATTTTGCCCCAAATACTGTTTGACTTGATTTACTGGAAGGTTGTAGCCTTAAATCACTTAATAGTTCATAGTGTAAAACTACTGAAAATTGGTAGCATTAGATCCAAAAAAAAAAGACACCAATTAAAGACTACATGCTCAGACCTTTGCGATAGTAAATCACTGATGAATGTACATGTGTCTGTTTTATTTCTGTTTTTCCTTTTTAACAAGTTAAAATTTATAAAAACTCTTATTTTTATACCACAAATAAAACATATATGAAACTATGTGTTATGTATATTTATAGAAAGTACCTTAAAGCTAATAATTTTTAAAAATTATTTATTTATTTTAGAGAGAGTGGGAGCAGTAGAAACAGAGGGAAAGGGAAACAAAAACTCAAGTGGACTCCGCCAAGCTAAGCCCAAAGCCCAATGTGGGGCTCTATGACACTGAGACCACAACCTGAGCTGAAACCAAGAGTCAGATGCCTAAGTCACTGTGCCACCCACGTGCCCCAGGGCTAATGGTTTTAAATAAACTTTTGTGTGATTCTTAGTATATTTTACTAGTCTAGAAATAAATACAGATATTTCTAGTTAACTAACTTTCTGTACAATAAATTAGTTTTATATCCTTAGAAAGGATAATTCAATAAGAATTAACACTAATATATTTCTATGATATTTTATGTTCTCCTCTAATTAGGAGTTGCACTGAGTTCTGTAACACATGAATGCATTTCCTCTGCTTTCTCCAGGATTTTCTCAGCAAAACATTTCAATCTTGGTATAATGGAATTTTAGCTAAAATAATAAGGTCAACTATATTTTTAAGTGTACTGCATGACAACTTCAAGATGTTGAATATTTCAATCAGTCCCGAAATTTTCTTCATATCTCTTGCCACTTAGTTTCTGCTTCCTTGATGGCAGCTGTTATTCCAATTTCTATCACTATATTATAGTTCTGCTTGTTTTAAAACTATAAATGACTGGAATACTACAATATTTACCATTTTCATCTGTCTTTTGCTCAATGCAGTGCTTTGTCAATTCTTCTTGTGTAGCGTGTTAGTAATTTGTCCATTTTATTGATGTACATATTCTATTAAATGAATATTCTACAAGGTGTTTATCCATTCTCCTGATAATAGGAATTTGGTGCTATTATGGATACAGTTACTATGAACAGACAACTTTTTATGGACATATGTTTTCATTTTTATTGGATCAATACTTAGGAATTTTGTCATGGTGAAGACACTATGTTACAGTTTTCCAATGTTATTTAAACATCAGTAATTCCGAATAGCAACATATGAAAGTTTCACTTGCTCTCCATTCTCATCAACATTTTGCATTGTCAGCCTTTTTAAGCACTCATTATTGTAAAGAATGTACATAATTGCATCTCTTTTTGCCTTTAAGTGTCATATCTCTGAAGAATACAATGTGGAAAAAAATACATGTGCTTATTTACCTTTCCTTTGTAAAGTATATGTTCAAATAATTTTTACATATTTTTTATTTTAATATTCTGTTATTGAGCTACAAGATTTTTTTATATATTCTATATAAGAAGATTCATTTGTCAGAGGTATGTGTTTACTTAGAATAGCTTTTCCAAGTGTTTCATTAATCATTTTTTAACACTGTTTCTTAAGAAATGTTTACATTCTTATGACATTCACTATAAACTCTTTTCTTTATAAGGAGTGTGTTTTCTGTTCTAGTGTAAGAAATCTTTGCCACCCAAACAAAAGTCAAGATATTTTCTTAAGCTTTCTCCTGGGAGTTCTCAAGTTTAATTTTTATGTTTATGGCTATGATCCATCTCCAATTAATTTTTAATTTGAGATAAGATAGTGTTTGAGATATATATTTTTTCCATTTTTTTTAGCCAGTAATTTCAGCACCATTTGCTGAAAATATTTTCCTTTAGCCCACTGGATTGCTTTGGACTTTTACTGAAAATCAATTGTATGTTTAGCTCTAAACTCTGTATTATGTTCCATCCTGTTTTTCTCTTCTCATGTTAACACACTGTCTTGATTACTGTAGTTTTATAGTAACTCTTAAAATTCGTCCTTTTTTGAAATAGTTTTGGTTATACTGGATCCTTTGTATTTACAAGTAAATTATAGAATATAATTATCAACTTATCATTGCATACTAAATGCCTATTGGGAATTTTATTAGAATTGATTAAATCTAAAGATCAATAAGGAGAGAATTATCCTTTTAGTAACACTTTCTTTTCAAAAAAAAAAAAAAACTATCCTATCATATATTTTGACTTATTTAGGTGATTCCTATATTTTTTTCCCAAAACATTGTTGTATTTTGTCTTCATTATAGAAACCTGGTATATCTTTTGTTGAATTTATCCTCTTTGTAAAGTACTTTTGATCGTAGTAAAATTCATTTTAAAAGTTGTTTTCAAATTTTTAAATTGCTAATGTATAGAAATACAATTTGCTTTTACTTATTTATGTCTTATATTCTGATAATGTTAAATTTAGTTACCAAAATATTTTATTCATGTTTTGTAAGTCTCTTAAAAATTATACATACACACACAAAGATGTATACATACACAATGGAAAGGTCTGAAGAAATTTTTACATCTACCTTTCCAATGTTTGTCTTTCATTACATTGTTTAGGAATTTAGGTCTATTGAATAAAAGTAGCCAGAGTGCATATCTTCTTTCCAAACTTAACACTTTCAAATGTGATAGTATCAATTAATGTCAAACTTTGCCAAATACTTTCTGAATCTATTGTGATGGACATATGATTGTATCCTATATTTAGCTAACTAATTAATTTTTTAAAAATATTTAACCAAGGGCAGCCTGGGTGGTTCAGTGGTTTAGCGCGGCCTTCAGCCCAGGGCCTGATCCTGGAGACCCAGAATCGAGTCCCACGTCAGGCTCCCTGCATGGAGCCTGCTTCTCCCTCTGCTTGTGTCTCTGACTTTCTCTCTCTCTCTCTCTGTGTCTCATGAATAAATAAGTAAAATCTTTAAAAAATATATTTAACCAAAATTATATTTTGGAATAAACTCATTTTTCATGACATGGTGTCTTTTTCTATCACATCACATTTGATTTCAAATTTTTAATTTTTTTTTTAATTTAGAGTTCAATTTGCCAACATATAGCATAACATCCAGTGCTCATCCCGTCAAATGCCCCGCTCAGTGCCCATCACCCAGTCACCCCAACACCCTGCCCACCTTCTTTTCCACCACCCCTTATTTATTTCCCAGAGTTAGGTGTCTCTCATGTTCTGTCACCCTCACTGATATTTCCCACTCATTTTCTCTCAACGAAATCGAGACCCCTTTAATCCCTTTCACTAGTTTTTATATTCCCCAAAGGAATGAGGCCATATAATGTTTGTCCTTCTCCTATTGACTTACTTCACTCAGGATAATACCCTCCAGTTCCATCCATGTCAAAGCAAATGGTGGGTATTTGTGTTTCTAATGGCTGAGTAAGATTCCATTGTATACATAGACCACATCTTCTTTATCCATTCATTTTTTGATGGACACCAATTTCTATTTTGTTAGTGATTTTTAAATCTTACAATGATGGAGGATATGAATATCTGATATGAATGCATAATCCTTCTTCTAGTATATTTATCTGATTCTGGCACCATGGTTATACCAGTCACATGAAACAAGTAGGGAGTTGATTTTATTTCTATTAATGTCACGGAAAAAAATTGGTAATAAACATTATTTCTTCTTTAAATATATGTGGAAAATACTGGTAACGGTTGGTAAGGCTGGAATTTAGGTAAGATTTTAAGTTAAGAATTCATTTTTAAAATACTGACTATTTATATCTTCCTTTTTTTTTTCTTTTATCAGTTTCTGTGAATTGTTTCTTAAAAGGAATTTGGCAATTCATGTCAACTCTCAACTGACATAATGTTATTCATAATAGTTTCTTATTTTCTCTAATGATTGTAGAATCTGCAGTAAATTCCTTTTTTTAAAATATATTGCTGGCATTGGTGAATTGTGTTTCCTTTTTTTTTCTCTTGACCACTAAAACATTTTTAAAATAAATTTTCAATGAGTCATGCTTTATTTCATTGGTTTCCCTGTACTATTTTTTCTGTATTCTATTGGGTTTTTTTAAAAAATATATTTTGTATATCCATTCCTTCTACTTAGATTGTATATTCCCCTCCCCCCTTTTTCTAGTTTCTTAAAATGGATGCTTAATTCACTTAAAAAAATTTTTGTTTTACATGTGCAGGTAAAACTACAAATTCTTCTCTGAGCTATGTTTGAGTTGTACTTGAAAAGGTTTATTACATTGTATTTTCATTGCCATTCATCTATAAACTCTTTAGTAATGATTACTGAGATTTCTGCTTGCATATACAGATTATGTTGTCATTTTCCAATCATTTGGAAATTTACTTGATATCTATTATTTGTTATTGATACTTGTTTACAGACTTCTAACTTAATTCTGTCGGTCAGATAATGTGACTTTAGACTTTTGATATCTATTGGGGGATATTTCATGTCAAAGCATATATTCTATCTTGATGAATGTTGAATAAACCCCAGAAAAGAATGTGAGTTCTAATGGTCTGGGGTGTAATGATCTATAAATGTCAATTAGGTCAAGTTTTTAAGTAATGTTTCTCAAATCTTTACGTTTGTTGATATTTTATGCTACTTGTTCAATCAATTACTGAGATTGGAGTTTTAAAACTTTCAGAAAATAAAAGGTTGGAGAACCACTTACCATTCAAATGGTCCTCAAAAGAAAGCAGGGGTAGCCATCCTTATATCAGATAAACTAAAATTTACCCTGAAGACTGTAGTGAGAGATGAAGAGGGACACTGTATCATACTTAAAAGATCTATCCAACAAGAGAACTTAACAATCCTCAATATATATGCCCCGAATGTGGGAGCTGCCAAATATATCAATCAATTAATAACCAAAGTGAAGAAATACTTAGATAATAATACACATACTCGGTGACTTCAATCTAGCACTTTCTACACTCAATAGGTCTTCTAAACACAACATCTCCAAAGAAACGAGAGCTTTAAATAATACACTGGACCAGATGGATTTCACAGATATCTACAGAACTTTACATCCAAACTCAAATGAATACACATTCTTCTCAAGTGCACATGGAACTTTCTCCAGAATAGACCACATACTGGGTCACAAATCAGGTTTTAACCAATACCAAAAGATTGGGATCGTTCCCTGCATATTCTCAGACCATAATACCTTTTAATTAGAACTAAATCACAAGAAGTCTGGAAGGACTTGAAACATATGGAGGTTAAGGACCATCTTGCTAAAAGATGAAAGGGTCAACCAGGAAATTAAGGAAGAATTAAAAAGATTCATGGAAACTAATGAGAATGAAGATACAACTGTTCAAAATCTTTGGGATACAACAAAGCAGTCCTGAGGGGGAAATATATCGCAATACAAACATCCATCCAAAAACTGGAAAGAACTCAAATACAAAACTTAACCTTACACCTAAAGGAGCCACAGAAAAAACAGCAAATAGATCCTACACCCAGCAGAATAAGAGAGTTACTAAAGATTCAAGCAGAACTCAATGAAATCGAGACCAGAAGAACTGTGGAACAGATCAACAGAACCAGGAGTTGGTTCTTTGAAAGAATTAATAAGATAGATAAACCATTAGCCAGCCTTATTAAAAAGAAGAGAGAGAAGACTCAATTAATAAAATCATGAATGAAAAAGGAGAGATCACTCCCAACACCAAGGAAATACAAACAATTTTAAAAACATATTATGAACAGCTATACGCCAATAAAAGGCGACCTAGAAGAAATGGATGCATTTCTGGAAAGCCACAAACTACCAAAACTGGAACAGGAAGAAATAGAAAACATGAACAGGCCAATAACCAGGGAGGAAATTGAAGCAGTCATCAAAAACCTCCCAAGACACAAGAGTCCAGGGCCAGATGGCTTCCCTGGGGAATTCTATCAAATGTTTAAAGAAGAAATCATACTTATTCTACTAAAGCTGTTTGGAAAGATAGAAAGGGATGGAGTACTTCCAAAGTCATTCTATGAGGCCAGCCATCACCTTAATTCCAAAACCAGACAAAGACCCCACCAAAAAGGAGAATTACAGACCAATATCCCTGATGAACATGGATGCAAAAATTCTCAACAAGATACTAGCCAATAGGATCCAACAGTACATTAAGAAGATTATTCATCATGACCAAGTAGGATTTATCCCCAGGACACAAGGCTGGTTCAACACTCGTAAAACAATCAATGTGATTCATCATATCCACAAGAGAAAAAACAAGAACTATATGATCCTCCCAATAGATGCAGGGAAAGCATTTGACAAAATACAGCATCCATTCCTGATCAAAACTCTTAAGACTATAGGGATAGAGGGAACATTCCTCAACATCTTAAAAGGTATCTACAAAAAGCCCACAGCAAATATAATTCTCAATGGGGAAGCACTGGGAGCCTTTCCCCTAAGATCAGGAACAAGACAGGCATGTCCACTCTCCCCACAGCTATTCAACATAGTACTGGAAGTCCTAGCTTCAGCAATCAAACAAAAAGACATTAAAGGCATGGGCAAAGAAGAAGTCAAACTCTTCCCTCTTCCCAGATGACATGATACTCTATATAGAATACACAAAAGACTCCACCCCAAGATTGCTAGAACTCATACAGCAATTTGGTAGCGTGGCAGGATACAAAATCAATGCCCGGAAGTCAGCGGCATTTCTACACATGAACAATGAGACTGAAGAAAGAGAAATTAAGGAGTCAATCCCATTTACAATTGCACCCAAAAGCATAAGATACCTAGGAATAAACCTAACCAAAGAGGTAAAGGATCTATACCCTAAAAACTACAGAACACTTCTGAAAGAAATTGAGGAAGACACAAAGAGATGGAAAAATATTCCATGCTCATGGATTGGCAGAATTAATATTGTGAAAATGTCAATGTTACCCAGGGCAATTTACACATTTAATGCAATCCCTATCAAAATACCATGGACTTTCTTCAGAGAGTTAGAACAAATTATTTTAAGATTTGTGTGGAATCAGAAAAGACCCCAAATAGCCAGCAGAATTTTAAAAAAGAAAAGCTTTTAGCTGGGGGCATCACAATGCCAGATTTCAGGTTGCACTAAAAAGCTTTGGTCATCAAGACAGTGTGGTCCTGGCACAAAAACAGACACATAGATCAATGGAACAGAATAGAGAACCCAGAAGTGGACCCTGAAATGTATGGTCATCTAATATTCGATAAAGGAGGAAAGACTATCCATTGGAAGAAAGACAGCCTCTTCAATAAATGGTGCTGGGAAAATTGGACATCCACATGCAGAAGAATGAAACTAGACCACTCTCTCGCACCATACACAAAGATAAAACTCAAAATGGATGAAAGATCTAAATGTGAGACAAGATTCCATCAAAATCCTAGAGGAGAGCACAGGCCACACCCTTTTGAACTCAGCCACAGTAACTTCTTGCAAGATACATCCAAGAAGGCAAAAGAAACAAAAGCAAAAATGAACTATTGGGACTTCATCAAGATAAGAATCTTTTGCACAGCAAAGGATACAGTCAACAAAACTAAAAGACAACCTCCAGAATGGGAGAAGATATTTGCAAATGACGTCAGATAAGAGGCTAGTTTCCAAGATCTATAAAGAACTTATAAACTCAACAGCAAAGAAACAAACGATCCAATCATGAAATGGGCAAAAGACATGAAGAGAAATCTCACAGAGGAAGACATGGACTTGGCCAACATGCACATGAGAAAATGCTCTGCATCACTGGCCATCAGGGAAATACAAATCAAAACCACAATGAGATCCCACCTCACACCAGTGAGAATGGTAAAAAGTAACAAGACAGGAAACAACAAATGTTGGAGAGGATGTGGAGAAAGGGGAACCCTCCTGCACTGTTGGTGGGAATGTGAACTGGTGCAGCCACTCTGGAAAACTGTGTGGAGGTTCCTCAAAGAGTTAAAAATAGACCCGCCCTACGACCCAGCAATTGCACTGTTGGGGATTCACCCAAAAGATACAAATACAATGAAAAGCCGGGACACCTGCACACCTATGTTTCTATCAGCAATGGCCACAATAGCCAAACTGTGGAAGGAGCCTCGGTGTCCATCAAAAGATGAATGGATAAAGAAGATATGGTTTATGTATACAATGGAATATTACTCAGCCATTAGAAATGACAAATACCCACCATTTACTTCAATGTGGATGGGACTGGAGGGTATTATGCTGAGTGAAGTAAGTCAATATATCAGAAAGGGAGACAGAACATAAAGACTCCTAACTCTGGGAAACGAACTAGGGGTGGTGGAAGGGGAGGAGGGCGGGGGGTGGGGGTAAATGGGTGATGGGCACTGAGGGGAGCACTTGATGGGATGAGCACTGGGTGTTATTCTGTATGTTGGCAAATTGAACACCAATAAAAAATAAATTTTTTAAAAATGAATGTCAAAAGAAGAAGACATGTGTCCCACCCTAAAAAAATAAAAATAAAAAAATAAAAAAATAAAAAAATAAAAAAATTTAAAAAATAAAATTTGTAGAGTGATTTTAATCTATTTTTTTCTTTATTTTTGTAAATATTTGTTTCATGAACATTAAACACTTATTAAGTAAATATATCATCAGAAGTTTTATATCTTCTTGACAAATTAATAAGAAACTTCCTTATCTTTTGAAATATTGCTTATATTGAAGGCTATTTTTTCTAATATTTATATACCCATCCTATATCTTTGTTATAACTTACACTGGCATTACATATCATCTTTGACCAACTTACTTTTCAGGCTTTAACCTTTACATATTTAAAATGTGTCTTTTATAAAGGCATAAATGTTGTATATGCCATTTGAAGTGTCTGCTTTTTCATTAGTCTTTACATAATTTGTATTTAATGTAGTTAATGACTTTGGTAGGTCATTAAAACCCAATGTTTAGTATTCATTTTCTATTTTAACAACCCTTCTCATTTTTCTTCTTTTCTTGGTCTTTTTTTCCCCCTGAAAGACAAAGTAATTATATGTTAACATTTCATTTCTTTATATCTATTGGCTTTTAAAAAAATCTATTGTCTTCTTAACTCTAACCTCCTGGTTTATATTTCAACTGGATGCTCTACAGATTAACATAAACTTTTTTCTTAATTCATTGATGTCTACCATAAGTTAATGTTATACCATTTCACATATATATTAAAGACCTTTAAAAATATACTCACATGAAGTATATAAACAATAACAAATTTTACCTCTTTTGCTTTTATGTTATTATTATGTTTTATATAAGTGTAAAAATTATAAATCCTAAAATGCAATATTACTATTTCGGCTTCATAAAGATATTTAATAATGTTTCTCAGTGTTTTTCCTCTGGTGGTAGATTCTCCCCATTTGTTTAACTGAATATATCTTTATTTTACAATTATTTTTAAATAGTATTTTCACTGAATAAAGAAATATTTGTTGACTTCATTTTTCCTTAAGTATTTTAAAGATTTTTAATCTTTTTCTGGCCTCCTTGTATCCAATAAGTCAATTCTCATTCATATTGCTTTTCCCTTCTAATAATTTGTCCTTTTTCTAGGCTTCTGTAAGATTTTCCTTTTTCTTTTGTTTGCAGCATCTTAATCTCACTGTGCTTAACATAGTTTTCTTTGTTCCACTTGAGTTTATTGATGATCTTGGAATTGTCAGATTTTTTTTTAATAGATATGGACCTATTCAGGTCATCTATTTTTTCTTATGTGAGTTTTAGCATATTTTGTATTTCAAGCAATGACCCATTACGACTAGGTTATGAAATTTGTGGGTACAGAGTTTTTAATAACATTCTTTTACTATCCTTTTAATGTCTATAGTGTTTGTAGTGATGTCTTATTCATTTCTGATATTAGTACTTATGTCCTTTCCCTAGTTAGTTTAGCTAGTAGCTTACTGATTTTATTGATCTTTTCAGAGACCAGGTTTTATTTCATTAATTTTTCTCCGTTGATGTGCTGCTTTTTAATTTCATTAATTTCTGTTCTAAGGTTTACTATTTCTTTTACTGCTTACTTAGGATTTAATTTGCTGTTCTTTTTCTAGTTTTCTAAGGTAGAGTCTTGGATTACTGATTTTAGACCTTTCTTCCTTTTTCATCTGCATTCACTACTATAGTTTTCCCTCTGAGCACTATTTTCACTGCATCCCATAAATTTTGATAACTTTTGTTTTCCTTTCATTTACTTAAATACATTCTTAAACTTCTGAGCATTCTTCTTTAATATTTATTTTTTTCAGTTGCTATATTGTATTTTTTTTATTTTTTTTCTTCTTTGATATTTATCCTTATTTAAGTCCACCATATTTTTCTTCTGTAGTATCCAGTCTGCTGTTGAACTCACCCATTAAATAAGGTGACTCACGATAGCCTTTACTCTCAGGCAGTGTTTGTCAATCAGAAACAATTTGCACTCAGTGAACATTTCATTATGTCAGGTGATATTTTTTTATTGTCGTGACTTAGGGAAGAAATACTTTGACATCCAAATGTAGAATCCAAGAATATTGCTAAAGAACCTAAAATGCATAGGAAAGCCTACCAAAACAATAAAAAGACAACCAAGGCTCCTGATCCTAAAGGAATGTAGATGAAGATCAGCCAAATACATAAAGACCCTTATTCATCAACATGCTGGTGGAATCTAAGGAAAACAGAAAAAAAAAAAAAAAGAGAGAGAATAAAAGAAGGCAGCCAGGAATGACTCCATTTTTACCAACTGTAAAGTGGAGATTGTAAATGCTATTATTATAATGTATTTCTCCCTTACACACCAATAAGAATAATGATGGGAAATAATAATTTAGAATTCAAGTGGAAGTGTAACAAAATTAATATTTGTGTCTGCTTTGTTGGGGGCTTACTCTTTAAACCATACAAAGGACAAGAGTACAAACTACAGGCCTAAAAATTGTTAATTTTACTGAATTTTTCCCATTTGTTGTGGGAGGTTGACATATTTAGACTTACAGCAACTGGCTATCTTGCCCTCCAGCTGCTGTTTGGGTTTGGTCCATGAGTAGTACCAGGTCAGGTCTTTACTATGTCCTCACCTAGCCTGCCTCTTATTTAGTTTTCCTCATTTTCTTTGCTTGCCTCTGAGGAGTTTCTCTCAGATGTTTGTGTCTCTCAGTCAAAGATTTCCTCCCATCATGTGTCCTTTTCCACATAAGATTCTGTGTCTCAAAGTTCAGGAAATGTTCCCTCTCTAGCCTCTTCATCCCTGGCAGTGGTAAAGCAGAGCCTCAAGCCATACAATTACTTACTCCTGTATTTATTAATTCCTGTTTATATCTCTGTACATTGCATTTCCAATTTTAGACAATTGCATTATTAATCTATCTTCAGATTATCCTAATATGAGTGCACCATATATTTCCTGTTTAAGTGGATGATACAATTTCTATCCCCAACAGACTTTCTTTTGTTAAATAGCATCTTGATTAAATCTGTCAAAATTAACATAACCACATAATTAATCATTTAAACAAGGATACATTTGAAAATGAAAGAGAGATAGTATTAATGTATTAACAGTATTAAAGATGTAATGCATCATGACAGCAGGTATTATTAGGGACTATTCCAAGGAACCCAAAGTGTGTGCTCAACCCAGCCAGAACCCTTTGGGTTCACATATACAATGCCATCAACATTTCAAATGGGTATTATTAAGAAGTAGTCCTTATTTGAATATATATGAAGATTATCAGCTTTGGTTTGATCTGGATCTGAAAATCCAAAGGTTTTTACAAAACAAAGGCCTCTGTTCAATGTGCCATTGTTAATAATTCTAGTGGTCTGGAGGAAATGACAAATACCTAAACTTTAGCTATATAAATATGTATATCAAAACCACGTCAACCACATGAAGCAGTACTTCATGTACTTCACTTCATAGGGAAGAGTTAGGCTGAAAAAATGAATACATTAGAACAATGGGGAGGAAATTGATTTGAAAGTGTATATTTGACATAGCATTGAATTAATGGTATAGATTCATTGAAATCCAGATCTACTTAGAAATTTTCTGATCTGTTAATGAACTTAGTATCTACCCCTCAGAACTATATATTTTATGTGAAGAGATCATTTGCAACAGATAACAAATGTTGAACTCATTATAATATCTGAGTGACTAATTTTTCGTAGAAAGAGAAAGTCATGAGGGACTATAGAGAGAACCACTACATTGTTCTGTCCTGGACTTTCCAGTCCTAGAGCATAGCAGCAAATTTAAGAAAAAAAAAAAAAGAAAACAAAGAACCAATGCACAAACAGAAAGTTCTTTTTGCTTTTGATATCTTTGTTGCAATTTCTAAATTGAGTTTGAAATAGTAAGATGATATCCATGAGAAAATAGTACAATTTAAAGCCATTTTTCGAACTAAAATATAAACATCTAAAAAGCACTATTATGAGAATCAAACATACAGAGGGATAAAATATATCCCTGTTTAAGTCTTTTTATTAAAAACCATGTTACTGTCTTGTCTTGATCTTTCAATACTTTAGTGACTATAATTTTCATTCCTTTGGCCAAAATAAATATTTTTCCATTAGCTATAAAAGAAAATATCAGTTATTAAATTTTGCAATTAAAGTTCTCTTCAACTTTAGTTGGTAAAGAAATTTGAAGCTTTCTTTTTGAAATAAAAAAGAACTATTCGTATGTCACTAGAAAGCTTTGTGTTATCTGATGGAAGTATTTGTGTTATGTAATTACATTGAAGTGTGAATATCATTTTAATTGTATTCACTCTTCCCACATGGTAAACCTTAGCACTGACTATCTAGGAAGAACCTCCTGAACTGGCTTTATAGCTGGAATCAAATTAACTTTAATTATATTGTCAAGGTCTCTTTTCATTTTAATTTCCTTAATACATCAAATTTGTAGATAACTATTTACTAACCAGGCCCGACCCTCCTTAGCTTCCGAGATCAGACGAGATCAGGCGCGTTCAGGGTGGTATGGCCGTAGATTGTAGATAACTATTTAGATCAACAGAGAAAACTGTTCAAAAGGAAAGTTATTTTGTATTATATCTTACTTGTAATATTGAATGTTTCTATTCTTATAATATCACAACTTAAAAACTGTCACTAGCTCCACCTACTTCCCTTTGTTCTATCTTAGAAGTCACTAACAGGCTGTTCTAATATAAGGCAACAACTTGCAGTGGTTCTCCCTGAGCATGTCCTCATTCTTTTGAGGATGCTCTGCTTGAACATCATCTAATTCAGAAATGCCAGGGGATTAATGCACCATGGGTAATCATAAAAAATGAGTGTTGAATGTTAGTGGATAGATATCTGAGTTCCCTCACCCTTCACTGTGACTCTGAGACATGTTCCACACAGTTCCCTATGGAAGGTTTCCAGTAGGATTGAACACCAGTTGCCCACACCAACAACTCAGTCATACACATCTTTCCTTGGCTTTCCTCCCTTTCTTATCTCATTTGTTCACTCCTGCAAAGTGTTTTCTAGTATTGCCTTCCAAATAATCTGCTTGCAACCAACCCTTTTCTCAAAGTCTATATTTGGGTAGCCCAAACTAAGACCACTAGTCTTGAAATATTTTGGTTGATTTCAGCCATTCAAAGCCAAAATTAAATAGAACCTTATCTAATATGTAACAAATTTATACTAACTGCAAAACCACACAATTTGGTATATTCACCGTGATTCTCTAGAGAAAATGCCTAGTAGAATACATATAGGAGGAGATTTATTTTAGGGATTTGGCTCACACAATTATGAAGTCTGAGAAGTCCCATGATTTGCCATTTTTAAGGTGGAGACCCAAAAATCTGGTAGTGTAATTCACTTTGAACCAGAAGGCCTGAGAAACAAGAGTACTGATGGTGTAAATTCTAGAATGGGTCAGACAGCCTAAGAACCAGGGCTGCAGTGTCCGGGAAAGGATTGATGTGCCAGTTCAAGTATTCAAGAGGAAAAGGCAAATTCTTCCTTCTTCCACCTTTTTGTCCTCTTGAGGCCCTCAACAGATGGGATAATGCCCATCCAGGATGGGAAGGACAAATTATTTTACTGAGTACACCAAATTCAAATGCTAATTAACCAAGAAACGTCTTAATAGTCACACTCAAAAATAATGGTTAATCAAATATCTTGGCCCAATGTCTGAGCCACCCAGGTGACCCTTAGCTCAAAGTATTTAAGGAAATCTCTGTCCAACCACTAGCTGAGCACTACGCTGAATGGAACAGAGTTTTCAGATGTTATATGTGACCAAAAATAGAGATTACAAAATTTGGTCAGGAAAGTCTCCACACAACATTCCAACATACAGCAACAACAAAACTTGGGAAAGGGGAGAATTTTATTTCCAGTTACCACACTGTATAACCAAAATGTCTAGTTTTGGGATGCCTGGGTGGCTCAGAAGTTAAGTGTCTGCCTTGGGCTCAGGGCATGATCCTGGAGTCTCCGGATCAAGTCCCACATCTGGCTCCCTGTGTGGTGCCTGCTTCTCCCTCTGCCTGTGTCTCTGCCTCTCTGTCTCCCTCTGTGTGTGCTTCTGTCATGAGTAAATAAATAAAATATTTCTTAGAAAGTGCAATTTTCATCAAAAGTAATATGAAGCACGCAGAGAAACAAATAAAAAATATGAATCCATAAAAAAAGCAATTAATAGAAATATCCCTGAAGAAATCAAAACATTGTACTTACCAAAAACTTCAAAATATCTAAATTTTTTTTCAAAGAGGGGTGCCTAGGTGGCTCAGTCAATTGAGCATCCAACTCTTGATTTTGGTTCAGGGCATGATCTCATGTCCTGAGATCCAGCCTCGTGTTGGGCTCCATGAACAGTGGAAAGTCACTTAAAGATTCTCTCTCTCCCTCTGCCCCTGCCCTTTATTCATTCTTTCTCAAATAAATAAATAAATAAATAAATAAATAAATAAATAAATCTTTAAAAAAACTTAAAAAAAAAAAAAGAACCAAACAATGAAACTGGTTTCTCATCAAACAGAGAAATAGGTCAAGAGACAGAAATAATAAGAATCAAAGTAAAAATTCTGAAGCTGAAAAACTGACTAGAAGAAATAAATGGCAGATTATAATATCTGGTAGGTCTAAACGCAGCATAAAGTTGTTTAAAGAGTTGGTTCTGTCATATGCTTTATATTAGGGGAGTACTCAAAAGACACAGAGAGAATAAAAACGAGATTCAGATATATATGACACATTTATTTACTCCTGCTAAATACATTTCACTACATTTAGAAGTTACTCATGTCAAATGTATCCTTTTTTCAGATAGTTTCAGAAGCCACAAAGCAACCATATTTTTTGTGTGTGACTAAAGTACTTGTAAAATATGAATTACTAAAAAAATGCTTAATAGTAAAATCTACAATACTGTTAGATTTTAGGTAGAACTCATCAGTAGTTATGATAATATCTGCTGCCTGTGATACCATAGATGCCACACTAAAAGTACTTGCATAGCTAATGGCAGACCTCTAATAATATTTGAATATGCAGCATATGCAAACAAGTAAGGAAACTAATTGTTCAAATCTCGTATCTATCTAAAGAGAGTATAATAAAACATAAAGCCATTTATACATGCCAAATGCTCCATGGCGATGATAAATGTGAACCAAAACTCTACTAAATTTTAAAATAGTGTTAGGGAAAATGTCCATTACGCTACATGTTTTATTTCCAAATTTTAAAAATAGATTTAGTTGTTATTATAATATGAATATTAAAAATGTATAACTCTGGCTGCCAAATAAAACATCACTACATAAAATAAAATTCTATAAAATCATAAGCAAAATTCATGGCTGTGTTAAAATGGTATCCTCCTTTGTGTGCCAATTTTACTCTTTTACAGAAAAATAAATTCTTGACACAATCTGATATTCTTAACTCTTAACTTTTCTGATGAATTTTTATATTCTACTGCATTACATAACTTAAGAGAAAAAATAATAAAATATCTGTTTTCTCTTCCTATGTTTTAAAACTATGCTCATAAAGCTGACAAGATATATATTTCATTTATAATATCTCCTATTTTAAATGTGAACAAGATTTAAGTTTTCTCTGGTAAAAGTTTTTACTTGAAAGTTGTGAGTGATGATTTTAAGCAAAACAAATAACCATAGAAATAACTCCCTTGGTTTTAATTTTGTTTTTATTCCAACTAATTGTGTATAATTGCTGTCTTTCCAACTAATAATAAACCAAAAGAAAGCATTAAAGATAATTTCCAAATCAAGAATGGTACTTGAGTGATTGTTCCCATAACAATTACTGATTGTATCTGAATTCATTGTCTATTCTATATAAAACAAAGTATGTGTGTTATTTAGCCAAATTTCATAGAGTTAATTTCTTTCATAATACTCAGTTGAAAATATTTTGTACAGAAGATTAAAGAAATAAGTTAAATTATCTTTACAGAAAAAATAAAACTAATGTCGAGATACTAAAAGTTTAACTATTGCAAACAGCATATAAATTAAATTTCTGGGATACATTTAAAATGTATATTTGATCTTTTTTAGTTATATATTTTAAAGAGTCTTAAAAGTGTCATGGAATCCTTTAAAATAAAATATGTATTATGGAAGTGGGATGGGGCGCAGGTTTTAGAAAAACACAAGCAACAAAAGACTTCATAAAGGACAGTTTAAAGAAAAGGAAGCTAAAAAATAAAGTGGTCAACATGAAAGTACATAAGAAAAGAAAATTAAACTATAAAGAATCAATTATCGCATGCAGGAAAACGATAAAGAGTAATAATAGACTATGTTAGCTGTTTCAGTCAAAAGGGACAGAAATGTTTTTAACAAATATATCAGAAAAAGAGAAACATCAATGCAAATAATAATATTCAGTAAGAGACATAAAATTAAAATCACTTCTAGTGTTGACTCTTAGACTTTCAGCTCCATATTATTTTAAACTAGGGAAGAGAAAATATTTGAAATGCTAGATTTCTTTTGAATCATTATATGAAATGATTCAAAAGAAATCAAATGTGAAATTTTCTAGCTGAAGCTTTTAGTTTCTTCCTCCATAAACATATAACAAATTTCTGTTTAGGAAGAGAGGACATAGGGGATCCCTGGGTGGCTCAGCGGTTTAGCGCCTGCCTGCGGCCCAGGGCGTGATCCTGGAGTCCCCAATCAAGTCCCACATCAAGCTCCCTGCATGGAGCTTCTCCCTCTGCCTGTGTCTCTGCCTCTCTCTCTCTCTATCTCTCTCTCTCTTTCTGTGTCTTTCATGAATAAATAAATAAAATCTTAAAAAAAAAAGGAAGAGAGGACACATACATCAATAAAATAATAAATGTGTAAATACAAATTTGTGGTATATTTGCCTTAAAAATAACATTTGATTATTATATATTTATGATAATGCTACATATAATTACAGGTTATCCTCTTAAAGGTTAAAATAGCCACAAAAGATTGTCAATATAAAAGTGTTCTAAAGGGATCCCTGGGTGGTGCAGCAGTTTGGCGCCTGCCTTTGGCCCAGGGCACAACCCTGGAGATCGGGGATTGAATCCCACGTCGGGCTCCCGGGGTATGGAGCCTGCTCCTCCCTCTGCCTGTGTCTTTGCCTCTCTCTCTCTCTCCCTCTCTCTCTCTCTCCCTCTCTCTGTGACTATCATAAAATAAATAAATGATATATTTTTTCAGTCACCTCAAGCTTTCTAATGAGTTACCCTGGGAACAGGGTCTAAATGAGTGCTCTAACTTCTTCATTAATGAAATAAAAAAAAAATAGGATATCATTTTAAATCTTAATTTTTGCTAAATTAGGATCAGTTAAAAATAGTAACATATTACAATGAGATCTAAACAGAATAAAAATAAAGGTACTTAATTGTAAAAAATGTTAGCAAACTTACTTAACTTCATATAGACTGTGTATAAAATCACCAATAAAATCCAAATTCATAGTTCATTTCTATCTCAGAAATAAGGATTGTCTGTGGTTCAATAGAGGTAAGGGATCTACAAGGATTAGAATGTAACATGCGGTGAAATTTTTCTTTTGTTTATTTAGATATAGTATCCTTTAAGAATGTCCAGTCAAAAACAGTAAAGAGTAGTATTAATAATTTCATTATGATCATTCATACCTAGTAGACAACTGCAACAGTATGATGCATGATGCTGGTTGTCTAGTTGGAGGAATTACTTAATAGGCCTCGAGGCTCTCAGCAGCGCACATGATTTTGTGAAAAATCTTTCATCACATCAAGTTGCCAAAACAATATCACAGGATAATGAGCTGCCAATTTTAGGTTAAGAAGTGAAGTGATGCCTTACAAATTTACATTCGTACTTTTATTTTACATTGAGAAAATCCTGGCATTAATAAGAATGAAAGTCTTCCATTGCCCCACCTCTGTCTCTTTTTGTCTTTCTATCTGTTTAGCCTGAAATAGCTTCCTTAAAAAGTGTTAAGTTTTAGAAAGCTTACTTCTGGCCTGGAAAATGTAGGTAACGACTGTGAATTCTAAATAAAGATTGCTCATCTAATAACACTTTTTATGTCTAATTTCTCAGGGTTTTATCTCCAATATTTCTAATTTCCACATTTTAGCTATGTAAAGACTTCCACTAGTAGGTAGAAATAATTCATGTAGGTTAATATTTAAATATGTGTGATATATTACTTAATATAGTACAATATTCTTATCTTTAAAAAATAATGAAATGACATTTAGACTATCAATTCTTTACATACTGGTCTACTGTACTCTGGAATGAAAAAAAAAAAGAATCTAGCATTTTAATTCTAATATTTAGTATAAAATTTCTAAGAATATTTTCACCGAAGTGGCCTTCCTGTAGATTGAAACCATGTACACTTCATACAATAAGCAAAAAATAATCACTTCACCCTAGGCTATAATAACTTCTCAAATGCATCACTAAACAAATTTATGAGTGGCTTAGATTTTAGGGAAAGAAACCCACATAAACTTGATTAAATATATACGTGTGCCAATGGTATATTTTACTACTGGGGAATTTTTTGTTTTTTTTTTTTTCGGTCTGGCACTACTTTTCATTGTTGTTATTTATATTGAAATGTGTGAATCAGTCCAGCCATGAAAAAGAGCACTGAACCATGTATCAAGGGTCCAAAAGAAATCAGGGCAGCCTAATGAAAAGCAGGTAAAGGGCCTCATGAGGGTAAGGAAGTAGGTGGAATGAAACATTTAATACATGTTGCTTGTCTTTTTAAAAGATCATTTTGTTGATGTTTTGGGGAATCTGAGGGGGAATTCTGAATGTATCTGAAGAATAGAAACAGTAACACTTTCTCAATTTCAAAAAGAAAAATTACTTAAAAACTTAGGAGGAGTGGAGGCATGAGTGAAGCAAAAGAGTCAATAAGAAAATAAATAGGTGTGATGAAAATTTTGCAAATCAAGTTTCTTTAAAATCATTGTTTTTCTCATACCGGATTTTAGTTGTATATTCCTTGTCTTTAAGTACCCAGCAGACAAACTAAGATACTCCTTTGGTTAGCGGCTACTAAAACTTATCAGAGTAATAGCTATTAAAAATGATCAAATGTTTCTTTGGTGATGAGTTTAATAAGTTCTTTATAGATCTTGGAAACTAGCCCTTTATCTGATACGTCATTTGCAAGTATCTTCTCCCATTCTGGAGGTTGTCTTTTAGTTTTGTTGACTGTATCCTTTGCTGTGCAAAAGGATCCTTTGCTTCTTATCTTGATGAAGTCCCAATAGTTCATTTTTGCTTTTTGCTTTTATTTCCTTCTCCTTTGTGGATGTATCTTGCAAGAAGTTACTGTGGCCGAGTTCAAAAAGGGTGTGGCCTGTGTTCTCCTCTAGGATTTTGATGGAATCTTGTCTCACATTTAGATCTTTCATCCATTTTGAGTTTATCGTTGTGTATGGTGCAAGAGAGTGGTCTAATTTCATTCTTCTGCATGTGGATGTCCAATTTTCCCAGCACCATTTATTGAAGAGACTGTCTTTCTTCCAGTGGATAGTCTTTCCTCCTTTATCGAATATTAGTTGACCATAAAGTTGAGGGTCCACTTCTGGATTCTCTATCCGGTTCCATTGATCTATGTGTCTGCTTTTGTGCCAGTACCACACTGTCTTGATGACCACAGCTTTGTAGTGCAACCTGAAATCTGGCATTGTGATGCCCCCAGCTATGGTTTCTTTTTTAAAATTCTGCTGGCTATTTGGGGTCTTTTCTGATTCCACACAAATCTTAAAATAATTTGTTCTAACTCTCTGAAGAAAGTTCATGGTATTTTGATAAGGATTGCATTAAACGTGTAAATTGCCCTGGGTAACATTGACATTTTCACAATATTAATTCTGCCAATCCATGAGCATGAAAAGGATACAGTCAACAAAACTAAAAGACAACCTACAGAATGGGAGAAGATACTTGCAAATAATGTATCAGATAAAGGGCTAGTTTCCAAGATCTATAAAGAACTTATTAAACTCAACACCAAAGAAACAAACAATCCAATCATGAACTGGGCAAAAGACATGAACAGAAATCTCACAGAGGAAGACATAGACATGGCCCACAAGCACATGAGAAAATGCTCCGCATCACTGGCCATCAGGGAAATACAAATCAAAACCACAATGAGATACCACCTCACACCAGTGAGAATGGGGAAAAGTAACAAGGCAGGAAACAACAAATGTTGGAGAGGATGCGGAGAAAAGGGAACCCTCTTACACTGTTGGTGGGAATGTGAACTGGTTGCAGCCACTCTGGAAAACTGTGTGGAGGTTCCTCAAAGAGTTAAAAATGACCTGCCCTACGACCCAGCAATTGCACTGTTGGGGATTTACCCCAAAGATTCAGATGCAATGAAACGCCGGGACACCTGCACCCTGATGTTTCTAGCAGCAGTGTCCACAATAGCCAAACTGTGGAAGGAGCCTCGGTGTCCATCGAAAAATGAATGGATAAAGAAGATGTGGTTTATGTATACAATGGAATATTACTCAGCCATTAGAAACGACAAATACCCACCATTTGCTTAAACGTGGATGGAACTGGAGGGTATTATGCTGAGTGAAGTAAGTCAATCGGAGAAGGACAAACATTATATGTTCTCATTCATTTGGGGAATATATATAATAGTGAAAGGGAATATAAGGGAAGGGAGAAGAAATGTGTGGGAAATAACAAAATTAATATACTTAAATCTTTTGCATTTTTATACACCAATAACAAAGTAACAGAAAGAGAAATTAAGAAACAATCCCACTTATATTTGCACAAAGAAAGAATAAAATTTCTAGGAATACATTTAACCAAGGAGGCGAAAGATATATATTCTGAAAACTATAAAAACATTGATGAAAGAAATTGAAGATAACACAAACAAATGGAAAGATATGCCATGCTCATGGATTAGAAGAATTAATATTGTCAAAATGTTCATAGTACCCAAAGCAAAATACACATTCAGTTAAATCCCTATCAAAACACCAATAGCATTTTTCACAAACCTAGAACAAATAATTCTAAAATTTGTATGGAACTACAAAGACTTTGAATAGCCAAAGCAATCTTGAGAGAGACCAAAACTGAAAGCATCACAACCTCAGATTTCAATATACACTACAAATCTATAGTAATCACCAGTATGGTACTGGCACAAGAATAGACATATTGATTCATAGAATAGAAAGAACAGAAATAAACCCACACTTAAATGGTCAATTAATCTACAACAAAGGAGTCAAGAATATACAATGGAGGGAATCCTGGGTGGTTCAGCAGTTGAGCATCTGCTTTTGGTCCAGGGCATGGTCCTGGAATCCTGGGATTGAATCCCACCTCGGGCTTCCTGCATGGGGCCTGCTCCTCCCTCTGCCTGTGTCTCTGCCTGTGTCTCTTCTCTGTCTCTCATGAATAAGTAACAAAATCTTTAAAAAATACACAATGGAGAAATATCAGTTTCTTCAATAAATAATGTTTTGCAAAAACTGGACAGATGCATGCACAAAGTGAAAATGGACCACTTTCTTACACCAAAACCAAAAATTAGCTCAAAATGGATAAAGACTTAAACATGAGACTTGAAACCATAAAATTCTTTACAGAAAAGATAGGCAGTAATGTCTTGGACACTGGCTTCAGCAACAGTTTTCTAGAATGTCTCCTGAGGCAAGGGAAACAAAAGCAAAAATAGACTATTAAGACAATGCCATAAAATAAAAAGCCTTTGCACAGTAAAGTAAACCAATATAACAAAAGAAGCAGCCTAGTGAATGAGAGAAATACTTGCAAATGATATATTATTTAAGAGGTTAATATCCAAAATATATAAAGAACTTCACAATTCAACACCCAAAAAACAAACTAGATTATAATTAAAAATTGGCAGAGGGCCTAAATAGACTTTTTTCCAAAGAAGACATACAGATGACCAAAAGACAAATAAAAAGATGTTAAACATCAATGCTAATCAAAATCACAATGAGATATCACCTCACACCTGTCAGAGTGGCTTAAATAAAAAACACAAGAAACATGTGTTGGTGAAGGTATAAAGAAAAAGGAACCCTCATGCACTGTTGGTGGGAATGTAAATTGGTGCAACCACTGTGGGAAATAATATGGAGTTTCCTCAAAAAATTAGAAATAGAACTACCTTATAATTCAGTACTTATGTCAGCGGGTATTTACCCAAAGAAAATAAAAATATTAATTTGAAAGGATATGTTTTTGGGGTTTTGAGTTGTATCAGTTCTTTCCATATTTTAGATAGCAACCCTTTATCAGATATGTCATTTGCAAATATCTTCTCCCATTCAGTAGGTTGACTCTTAATTTTGTTGGTTGTTTCCTTTGCTATGCAGTTTATATTTTGATGTAGTGCTAAGAGTTTAATTTTGCTTTTGTTGCCCTTGCCAAAGGAGATATATCTGGAAGGAAATGTCAAATGCCATATGTCAAACGTTATATGGCCAATGTTAAGTAAATTACTGCTTGTGCTCTTTTCCAGAATTTGTATGGTTTCATGTCTCATATTTAGGTACTTAATCCATTTTGAGTTTATTTTTATGTACAGTGAAAGAAAGTGGTCCAGTTTAATTCTTTTGTATATTGCTGCCCAGTTTTCCCAACACTATTTGTTGGAGAGATTATCTTTTCCCCATTGCAGATTCTTGCTATATATATGTATATATTCCAACATGGTTGGATACAGACTGTATAATGCTAAGAAAATAAGCCAGACAGAGAAAAACCACTACCATATGATTTCACTTACATGTAGAATTTAAGAAACAAAACAAATGAACAAAGGAAGAAAATACAAACCAAAAACCACTCTTAGCTATAGAAAACAATAGATGGTTACCAGAAAAGAGGTGGATGGGAGGATATGGGTAAAATAGACAGTGGGGATTAAGAGTACACTTACCTTGATGAGCACTGTTATATATGGAACTGTTGGATCACCGTATTGTACACCTGAAACTAATATCACAATGTATGTTAACTATAATTGAATTAAAATAAAATGAATATGAAACTAAAAAGAATGTATCCCAGAAAATGATGTTCTTTTTTTGGGGGGAAGTAGAACCATCTTTATGTCCCTGGAAAGTGATTTTCATAGATATAGGTAGTGGAGAACAAACAGATGCACTATTTTGAGAGGAGGTTTGGGTGGAATACATGGGGAAGACTGAGAGGTGATTTCAGGCTAAGGCATGCTACACGATCTTAGGAATTTCATTCATTCTTAATTTTTTTTTTTGTACTTTGTGTGTGTTGTGGGAGGCAATTAGAAGAATTCATAGGTGAGAATGGCATATGATAGTTAAATTATTATTCTTCTCTCTAATAATCTCAGTTATAAAAATAGATTCTCAGATATAAGATATGAGGCTTCATGGACAAGATGGGAGATATAATATCATGGAGGCATATTAAGTGAAGATTCATTCACAATCTGTGTGTCTTTATGAGTGGAGTTTTTTTGGTGACTGTTACCCCTAATTTTTTCACTGTGATATGATTCACATATGTGGCAAAATGTAAAATTTCTTCCTCAGCAAAAGAGAGGATTCAATAGTAGAAAAGTTGCCAACATAAAAAAAGACCTACTAGAATTCAAATATTTCTTTTTTTTATCAACATATATATCTCTCCCTTTAAATAAGCACAACCACATAAAAAGAAAAAGTGAATTAGAATTATTCATAAGTCTGACTCAGAAAATACTATGGAAGTGGCAAGTAGAATACTGCCTTCAGTAAAGAAAATCAAGAAAACCCAATAAATCAAAAATGCATTTACTTTTTAAAAACATATCAACAGACTTTTATTACTTTGGTTAAGTGTCCTGGCATGATGCATTTTTATTAACAGGTGCCTAATTTTAAAACAGCATTGAGCTTCACTAGTATCTCAACAGCAGATTTTATACGACAGATTTATTTGAATTGCTATTTAGATGTAGGATATTTGGAATGGCTCTATCTATTGTTTGGATGGGTTACCTTGTATGAACTGGAAATCTATGTTGAAACTGCCAGCTACTGCATAAAATATTTCATTAACATCATGACCTCATTTGTTAGATTAAATTGCAGTCTTTTTGCCAAATTTCCCCAATAGATATTTTCTATTTTAGAGAAATGAAATAAAAACAACACAAAAATGAGAAGACAATTAATTTATAACTGTGAAACACTCAGAATGCCTAGAATGCAACCATTAATGCTGTATATGATACAAAATTGCAATTAAATTTCTATTTTTATTAAGGGCTAGGTAACAGACTACACATACTTTGCAAATTTTTAAACTATCTTTAATGGCAGTGATTCACTCACATTCAAATCAGATGCTCTTAATTCTCTCTCTCCTGCCCCCCACACATGCCCCACACAAACATACCTACATATGCACATATACAAATTGAATGTAAATTAGTATTATTTGTAGAGTAAATATTTTAGATTTTATAAAACTACCTCTGTCATTTTAGAATACAACTTCTAGATAAGAACTTGATCATTAAACTTGATCATTAAACTTGTTGTATATCATAGATTATAAAGGTGCCAAATGCTTGTCTTATGGCACATTAGGGATTCCAACTTGAGCCTGAACTGTTTGCTACTGATGTAACCAAATCTACCTGATGAGGTGCAAGAGTAAACTCAACAATAGTCCATTCTAAAAAGCAGATTGGCATAAAGCTCCATGAAGTTAGACTGAGGCATTGAAAGGGACTAGATAGAGAAGAGAACAGCATAGGTTCCCCATCTTATTGCCACCTTACAGCTATTTGAACCCAATGGAGAATAAAGCTGAAGGGTTCTGTGTGATTCAGGAACATGTACTGATTTGTTCAGACCTGAGAATGTGTAATTTCAAAGGGTAAAAGGGGGCATTCTTAGATAAATCAGAAAATGACCTCAGCACATGGAAGATCCTAGAGAAAAAGAGAGTCAGTATGTGGAAGAAAGAAAAAAACAGTGTTCAGGGAATTTGCCGATGTGATAATACAATATAGCAAAAGAAGAAGGTAACTGGCAGATGAAAATGTACCATGTGGAGGATGACTTACCACCATGACATGCATATTTAGAAACACATGGGCATACCTTCAATGCTTTCCACAAATACATGCATTAGACTATGAAGATTAAGTAAGCTTGCCTAAAACCACTTTCTGCGTGAAGACAAAAAAAGAAAACAAGAGTGCCAAGGTCTGATTTTAAGGTGTATGGTACAGGAGAAGGATAATCTGTGTGAATTCAAGTTCTAACCACAGTCAATGTCAATAATTGTGAAACCCCATAATACACATGCATATATACGTGTTTGTGCGTGTGTGATTTAGTAATGCTGTAAGATCCTGCTCCTATTTCGTACACCTTCACACACAGAATTTAGAAATTAAAAAATAATAATGCCATATCTAATCCTATTTCACAGTTTCCCTATTAATTTTTCTTCTTAGTTCAGTCCCCTGCCTAGCTTGATACCTCCCTTTCAATATATAAAAACTTTTCCCAATTTTCTAGCCAACATCTAAGGTATGCTGAGTATAACATGTCTATCTCTTTCTATTTAGTTAAAGCTTCACCTGGGACAATATATATAAGAGTAGAGGAACGTAAAGGAAGGAAACTCCAGAACCAAGTTAGGACAGATTCTACAACAGTTTTTATTCAGCAAGAGAATTTTCTAAAGCTGTTTTCAGTGTAGCAACACATTGTAAGAAATTGCCTATGTTTAAACAAATGAATGAATAAATGAATGAATGAACATAAATATATAAATAAATATTCTTGCTGAGATAGATAATACGAGTTGGCCCTATAGCTCCAGGTACTTAGGATAAGGCATTGGGCATCCCAAGCTCCATAGGCTTAGAAATGGCCGGTTGCCTAGCCATATTTTATCACCATCAGTCGGCATGACTTGAATTTCAATTTATGTTGTCCTTATAACATTTTTATCCTAACTCTGAAAATTATCTATAGCCTCTATTTTACCCTATTTCACTTGAATTAATTGTATTAGCAGTGAAAGTTTCACAGTTCTCAGGCCATTTATCAAGCCTGCAGTTGTTTAGCAATACTAGATCAAATGCTCCCCAACAAAACTAGGCTATGCTACTTTTTATTCTCTATTTTGGTCTTGATTTATCTTTTCCAGTAACCTGATCACCAGTTTCATATTTCTTATTAAAAAAAGTCAGAAGCTTTTACAATATTTTTTATCTAAGAGCCCAGTGCGTTAGTTACACAGCCAGATCCCTGACAAGTAAATAGACACACTTAGAGACTCTACAGTGGTAGGAGGTAATTCTCAAGCAATCTGACATAAAAATCTTAAAATTCTTCCTGACCCTTTTCCACCTCTCAAATACTCTTTTCTTACTGTGCTTGAACCACAATTCCAGTCCTCTCTCCCTGAATCTCAGCTAAGCTCCTCACAATTATTTGTAGTTTTTGGCATAAAACTGATCAATCACAGACAGCAACAATTTTTGGTCATTCTCCTGAAACAGTCCCGAGTCATCAGCTGCCTGCTTGGGTGTCTTATCCAGCCTATACTTATTAGTCATGGGCTGAAATTTAACAACAACAACAACAAAAAAAAAGGTTTCAGTTTCCTGTGAAAATTTAGTGTCAGAAGATACCAACTTACAGGTCAACCTTCATGGCCCAGCATTCACTCACTAATATTTCCTTAGGAGTCTGGGTTGGAGATGCCTGGTCTCCACTTACCACAACCTGAAAGGTGATTCTAGCATCCTTACTTTCCATATGTAGCCGCATTTACTGAGAAAGCTCTGTACTGAGATTAGCCATCCTGGTTGGGTATACCCCTGGCATAGCTATAAGAATGTGATTTAGGCAACCTGGATGCAGTACTCTGTTTTAAATATGCGAGGCAGCAGATAAAAATGTAATATAAATACTGGGATCCTCTCATTTAATGAGAAAAAGAGTATGATTGTCTTCTAGAAGTGGGGAGATAACAATGTAATCAGATTTCCTTCAATCAAGTTGTCCAGAAAAGGCCATAGATGTGTAACTGCAGTTGGGTTAGTGTGGGGTAGGATAAATTTACATTATGGCTCCTAAGTACAAGCATTTTAGATGTTGACGAAAGAAGCTACCTTGGAAACACTGAGATGAGGGAGTAGATATGCAATGAAGCCAAAAGGCATCAGCAGGGGCAATTTCTCAGAGGGTCATGCATTCTATTCTAAGAAGTTTGGCATTACTTTAAATGAAACAGGAACCACTTAAAGATTTTACGTGTAAAAGGAAAAAAAGATCAGCTTTTTACTTTTTAAAGTGATTTCTTTTAGAGCAGCATGGAGGATTATGACAGGGAAAGGTGACATGATTATAGTTGTAGTTTGGAAGAAGTCAGAGGCAATAGTTCAGAAGAGAGAAGACAAATATTACAAAGAGTGGAGTGAACGAGTGAACGGAGGATAAATTTTAGAACTATTTAGAGGACATCAGGAATACAGTGAGTTTGAGGGCAGGGCAAGACAGGGAAGAACAGAGTCCTCCCCCAGATAACTTCCCCCAGATAACTTCCAAACCATCCTGAACACCTACAAATCAGACCTGAGATGTAAAGAGAGGACAGTCAGATACTACAGAGAGAAGGGTTTTTGCTTTTAACCAGGTAGGAAGGTGGAATAAAATTGAGGGGGGGGGGGGGCCACGGGGAGCCAGGCTAAGGGGGGTGGCGGGAGCCTCGGGACAGGAGAGCCCCGCCCCGGAGACACGAGAATTTTAAAAATCCACTCAAATTCTTCCCAGACCGAAAGCGCTCAGCAGGAAAATCTGGCAGAAGCGCAGGAGGAGCAGGACGCCTCCAGTCTCCCGGGGTCACTGGGAGATGAGGAGCGCTTGGGGGATAGTGCACCCACACAGTGGCCTATCTCGGTAAAGGGCTGGAGTGCACTGGGCGGGGCCTCAGGGAGAAGTCCATTGGTCAGATGGGGGCTCTGGACAGAGGGGGCTGCACCCTGCTGCCTTTGGGAGCCGGCCCCACGAGCCCGATTCCAGCAGTGCAGGCCGTGGATCCCAGGGTGCCAGAAGACATAGCCCCAGATCCTGCAGTCCCCCTGGGACGGGTGAAGGCGGGGAGGGCACAGGACAGTGAGACCGCTCCTGCCACCGGGCACCCCCAAGCTGTGCAGGTCAGGGCCCCCGCCGGGGAGCACCTAGGCCAGTGCAGACTGGGAGCTGCAGGTGGTTGCTGAGGGAGCTGACTCCAGGGCTGGAGACCTGGCCGCTGCCACTGGTGTCGTTCCTCCAGTGTCACCGCGAGCCTGGGGTGGGGTGCACGAGGGGACAGGGGCCCGCCGGGGTCAACAGCTCCCACTGAGCCCGGCACTCGTTGTGGAGGCATCTCCCCAGGTGCACACATCTGAGAATCAGCACAGCAGCCCCTCCCCCAGAAGATCAGTTGGAAGGAGAGGGGAAGAATAAGTTCTTGAACAAGAAGCCCTGGAAACCCCCAGGGCTGAGGGAAAATAGTATATAGAACTAGAGGGTCCTTTTTTTTTTCCTGTTTTCTGTTATGACTAGTTTATATATAAGACTAAAAATGTCCAATATGTTTTCTCTTTTTCCACCTTAACTACAATATTTTACCACCTCTTTACTTTTAAGTTTCTTCCTTTTTGGCTTTCATATTTCTATAATTACAGGTCTTACACATATTTTCCACTTCTGGATTCCCCTCAACATATGCAATTTAATTTTGGGAGATATATGAGATATGGGCTTTTGTTTTGTGCTTTTTGTTTTCTCTGCCTCATTTTGTTCTATGATGGTGGAAGTTAAACTTTCTAAAACATGACCAGCATGCACCCAGAACCAAGTGGAATACTGTGCTGGTTCATTCTGTGAGATTATATTCTCTCTTCCTTCCCATTCTGCCCCCATCTTTGATCTCTTTTATCTCGTTTATGTTTTGGTGGTCAACATTGGGGTATATATAAATATTGCTGGTATATACAAATTTAGGATTGAGCATCTTCTAACATACAGAACTTAATACACTCAGAACCAAGAGGATCACCCTCTAGGACCCCTTTGGTAGACTACATTCTCCCTCCACTACAATTTCTTCACAACCACCACCTCCCAGTTCAGCCCCCCCCCCTTTTTTTTCTTTTTATCTCTTTTCTAAATTTCCCCTTTACTTTTTTTTTCTCTTCTTTTTCTTTTCTTCTTCTTTGGGATTTTTGGCCTTTAGTTTTTTACTACTTGGTTTTGAAATTTGTTTTTCACTTTGGTGATCCTTGTTTTATTTTGTTCTAATATTTGTTTTCATTTTCTGGTCTATGACTTTGTCAGAATTATCTAGGGTGAAATTTACTTAGGTTGTGATTGATATTTTTGACTCAGGTCGCTCACACCGAAACTCTGCAGTGAGCAAAATGACTAGAAGGAAGAACTCACTACAAAAGAAAGAAGCAGAAACAGTACTCTCTGCCATAAAGTTACAGAATATGGATAATAATTCAAAGTCAGAAAGCCAATTCAGAAACACAATTATAAAGCTACAGGTGGCCCTGGAAAAAAGCATAAACCATTCTAGAGATTTCATGATTATAGATTTTAGATCTAATCAGGCTGAAATTAAAAATCAATTAAATGAGATTAAATCCAAACTGCAGGTCCTAATGATGAGGGTTAATGAGGCAGAAGAAAGAGTGAGTGACATAGAAGACAAGTTGATGGCAGGGAAGGTAGCTGAGGAAAAAAAAAAGAGAGAAACAATTAATAGACGATGAGGAAAGGTTAATGGAAATAAATGATAGCCTGAGAAGGAAAATCTATGTATAATTGCGGTTCCAGAGAGCCCTGAAGGGATGGAGGGTTAGAAAGTATATTTGAACAAAACATAGGTGGAAATTTCCCTAATATGGGAAGGGAAACAGGCATTTAGATCCAGAAGATAGAAGCCCCCCCCTAATCAATACAAAAAATGTTCAACACCTCAAATTTAACAGTGAAATTTGCAATTTGAAAGATAAAGAGAAAATCCTTAAAGCAGCAAGAGACAAGAGATTCTTAACTTATCTGAGGAGAAATATCACATTAGCAACAGACTGCTCCACAGAAACCTAGCAGGCCAGAAAGGGCTGGCAGGTTATATTCAGGTTACTAAATGAGAGGAACATGCAGCCAAGAATACTTTATCCAGCAAGAGTCACTCAGAATAGAAGGAGAAATAAAGAGATTTCAAGATAGGCAGAAACTGAAAGAATATGTGACCACCAAGCCAGCTCTGCAAGAAATATTAAGGGGTACTCTGTAAAAGAAAGAGGGAGCCCAAAGAAATAATCCACAAAAGCAGGGACTGAGCAGATATTACAATGACACTAAATTCATATCTTTCAATAGTTACTCTGAACGTGAATGGGCTAAATGATCCTATCAAAAGACACAGGGCTTCAGACTGAATAGAAAATCAAGACCCAGGGATTCCTGGGTGGCTCAGCAGTTTAGTGCCTGCCTTTGGCCCAGGGCATGATCCTGGAGTCCCGGGATTGAGTCCTGCTTCGGGCTCTCAGCATGGAACCTGTTTATCCCTCTGCCTGTGCCTCTGCCCCTCTCTCTCTCTCTCTCTCTCTCTATGTCTATCTAAAATAAATAAATAAATAAATAAATAAATAAATAAATAAAATTTAAAAAAAGAATAGAAAAGCAAGACCCATCTATTTGCTGTCTACAAGAGACTCATTTTAGGCCTAAGGACACTTCTAGCCTGAAAATGAAGGGGTAGAGTACCATTTACCATTCAAATGGTCCTCAAAAGAAAGCTGGGAGCCATACTCATATCAGATAAATTAAAGTTTATCCTAAAGACTATAGTAAGAGATGAAGAGGGACCCTATATCATACTTAAAGAATCTGACAAGGAAACATAACAATCATGAATATTTATGCCCCTAATATGAAAGCTGCCAAGTGTATCAAACAATTAATAACCAAAGTAAACACGTACTCAGATAATAATACACTAAAAGTAGGAGACTTCAACATGGCACTTTCTGCAAATGACAGATCTTCTAAGCATAGCATCACCAAAGAAACAAGGGCTTTAAATGATGCACTGGACCAGATAGATTTCATAGATATATACAGAACTTTCCATCTAAATGCAACTGAATACACATTCTTCTCAAGTGCACATGGAACTTGCTCCAGAATAGACCACATACTGGGTCACCAATCAGGTGTCAACTGATACCAAAAGATTAGGATTGTCCCCTGCATATTTTCAGACCACAATGCTTTGAAACTAGAATTTAATCACAAGAAGAAATTTGGAAGAACCTCAAACACGTAGAGGTTAAGTAGCATCCTATTAGAAGATGAGTGGGTCAACCAGGAAATTAGAGAATAATTAAAAAGATTCATGGAAACTAATGAAAATTAAGATACAACCATTAAAAATCTTTGGGATACAGCAAAAGCAGTCCTGAGAAGGAAATACATCGCAATATGAGCCTCTCTCAAAAAATTGAGAAAAAAACTCAAATACAGAAGCTAATCTCGCACCTAAGGGAACTGGAGAAGAACAGCAAGTAAAACCTACACCAAACAGAAGAAGAGAGGTAATAAAAATTAAAGCAGAACTCAATGAAATAGAGACCAGAAGAACTGTAGAATAGATCAACAAAACCAGGGGTTAGTTCTTTGAAAGAATTAATAAGATAGATAAACCCTTAGCCAGCCTTATTAAAAACAAAAGAGAAAAGACCCAAATTAAAAATATCATGAATGAAAGAGGAGAGATCACCACCAATATCAAGGAAATACAAACGATTATAAAAACATATTATGAGCAGATATTCGCCAATAAATTAGGCAATCTAGAAGAAATGGATCCATTTCTAGAAAGCCAAAAATTACCAAAACTGGAACAGGAATAAATTGAAAACTCGAATAGGCCAATAATCAGTGAGGAAATTGAAGCAGTTGTCAAAAACCTCTCAAGACACAAAGGTCCTGGGACACATGGCTTCCCAGGGGAATTCTATCAAACGTTTAAGGAAGAAACAATACCTATTCTACTAAAGCTTCTCTGAAGAATAGAAAGGGATGGAGCTTCCAAAATTTTTTATGAGGCTATCATCACCTTGATTCCAAAACCAGAAAAAGACACCACCAAAAAGGACAATTATAGACAAATATCCCTGATGAACATGGGTGCAAAAATTCTCAACAAGATACTAGCCAATAGGATCCAACAGTACATTAAGAGGATTATTCACCATGACCAAGTGGAATTTATCCCCAAGATGCAAGTTGGTTCAACACTCATAAAACCATCAATGGGATAGAGAAAGCATTTGACAAAATACAGCATCCATTCCTCATCAAAACTCTTCAGAGTGTAGGGATAGAGGGAACATTCCTCAGCATCTTAAAAGTCATCTATGAAAAGCCCACAGCAAATATCATTCTCCATGGAGAAAAACTAAGAACCTTTCCCCCAAGATCAGGAACATGACAGGGATGTCCACTCTCACCACTGTTATTCAACATAGTACTAGAAGTCCTAGCCTCAGCAATCAGGCAACAAAAAGAAATAAAAGGCATTCAAATTGGCAAGGAAGAAGTCAAACTCTCCCTCTTGCAGATGACCTGATAATATACATAGAAAACCCAAGATTGCTAGAACTCATACAGCACTTTGGCAGTGTGGCAGGATACAAAATCAGTGCACAGAAATCAGTGGCATTTCTATACACCAACAATGAGACTGAAGAAAGAGAAATCAAGGAATCCATCCTATTTATAATGGCACTCAAAACCCTAAATACCCAGGAATAAACCTAACCAAAGAGGTAAAGAATCTATACCCTAAAACCTATAGAACACTTCTGAAAGAAATTGAGGAAGACACAACGAGATGGAAAAACATTCCATGTTCATGGAATCGAAGAATTAATATTGTGAAAATGTATATGTTACCCAGGGCAATGTATTCATTCAATGCAATCCTTATCAAAATCCTTGGATTCAAGCTCAAGAGGTATGGAATCAGAAAAGACCTTAATAGCCAGAGGAATATTGTAAAAGAAAACCAGAGCTGGGGTATCACAATGCCGTATTTCAAGTTGTACTACAAAGCTGTGATCATCAAGATACAGTGGTAGTGGCCCAAAAAGAGACACACAGATCAATGGAACAAAATAGAGAACCCAGAACAGGGTTCTCAACTCTATGGTCAGCTAATACTCGACAAAGCAGGAAAGACTATCCACTGGAAAAAAGTCTCTTCAATAAATGGTGCTGGGAAAATGGGACAGTCACGTGCAGAAGAATGAAACTATACCCATTCCCTTACATCAGACACAACATACACTCAAGATGGTTGTAGGATCTAAATGTGAGACAAGAATCTATCAAAATCCTAGAAGAGAACACAGGCAACACCCTTTGTGAACTTGGCCACAGGAACTTCTTGCAAGATAAATCTATTGAAGGAAAGGAAACAAAAGCAAAAATGAACTAATGGTACTTAATCTAGATAAAAAGCTTCAGCACAGCAAAAGAAACAGTCAACAAAATAAAATACAACCTACAGAAAGGGAGAAGATATTTGCAAATGACATATCAGATAAAGGGCCAGTATCCAAGATCTATAAAGAACTTATTAAACTCAACACCCCAAAAAACAAAAAATCCAATTGCGAAATGGGCAAAAGACATGAACAGAAATTTCACCAAAGAGCGACACATGGCCAACAAGCACATGAGAAAATGCTCTGCATCACTGGCCATCAGGGAAATACAAATCAAAACCACAACGAGATACCACCTCACACCAGTGAGAATGGTGAAAATAACAAGACGGGAAACCACAAATGTTGGAGAGGATGTGGAGAAAGGGGAACCCTCTTGTTGGTGGGAATGTGAACTGGTGCAGCCAGTCTGGAAAACAGCGTAGAGGTTCCTCAAAGAGTTAAAAACAGAGCTACCCTATGACCCAGCAATTGCCCTAGTGGAACACTGGGACACCTGCACCCCAATGTTCATAGCAGCAATGTCCACAAGAGCCAAACTGTGGAAGAAGCCTTGATGTCCATCAAAAAATGAATGGACTGGCAGCCCAGGTGGCTCAGCGGTTTAGCGCCACCTTCATCCTAGGACCTGATCTGGAGACCTGGAATCAAGTTCCTCGTCAGGCTCCCTGCCCAGAGCCTGCTTCTCCCTCTGCCTATGTCTCTGAGCCTCTCTCTCTCTCTCTCTGTGTCTCTCATGAATAAATAAAATCTTTAAAAAAAGAAAAGAAAGATGAATGGATAAAGAAGATGTGGTCTATATATACAATGGAATATTACTCAACCATTAGAAAGGATGAATACCCACCATGTGCTTCAATGTGGATGGGACTGGAGGGTATTATGCTGAGTGAAGTAAGTCAATTGGAGAAGGACAATCATCATATGGTTTCACTCATACAGGGAATATAAGAAATAGTGAAAGGCATTATAGGGGAAAGAAGGGAAAATGAATGGGAAAAATTAGAGAGGGAGACAAACCATGAGAGACTCCTAACTCTGGAAAACGAACAAGGGATAGTGGAAGGGGAGGTAGACGGGGCGATGGGGTGGCTGGGTGACAGGCACAGAGGAGGGCACTTGATGGGATGAGCACTAGGTGTCATACTATATGTTGGCAAATCGAACTTCAATTAAAAAAACATTAAAACAAGGAATACAATGAGTTCATAACAAGTTTAATTTAGTTAATAAAGGCCTATTTTTAAAAGATTTTATTATTTATTTATTTATTTGAGAGAGAGAGAGAGAGAGAGAGAGAGAGAGAAAGCCAGTGTGAGTGCAAGCAGGGGGTGTGAGAGGGCAAGCCATAGTGTTGAGTCAAAGAGCCTGATGCAGGGCTTAATCCCATGCCCTTGAGATCATGATCTGAACATAAATCAAATGTTTGAGTCTTAACAGGCTGAGCCACCCAGGCTACCCAATGGAGGAATATTTTTAGTTAAATATACTGATATGCTATTATAATATTCCACCTCTGTAAATCTGCTTTCCCATTCTAGAGTTTTACCTTCCACTGGGGATTGGTAAGAGGAGAGAATTGGCTGGAATCCTAGTATATAGGTAAGAGTGGGCATGTTGTGAGCTAGGGGAGTGAGATCTGGGTTTATTCAATGTTTTCTCTAATGTCCATGAACCAGTGCCCTGGGCATAATGGTACTATGTGTGGGAAAATTATGAAAATGTGTTTAGAATAACTCAAAGAAAGGGAGCTATATTCCACCCATGGAACTTTAGATTCAAACAAATATAGCATAAAAAATTAAGAGATTGTTTTTCAATATTAAATAATATGTTACTGGGAACACCATAAAACTTTTTTCTCTACTGCTTTTTAATAACACATTTTGTGGAGAAATGTCACAATTAAGATTTCAACACAGAGTCACTTTTAAAATGCCAACCCAAATTTGGCACAAGACTTGAGGAAAGTGTCTTACATGAAAGGAAAACACTTGAGGAAGAAGGTTCAAAAGAAAAACATACCCAAATCTTGATTTACTATCAAGTAAGCTGATAAAAAGAACATTCAGACTTTTGTGAGTCATCAAAGCTTATCTTTAATTTAAATTACAAATTAATTTCTGCCAAACCCAAAAGCTTTTTGAGGAATGAAGAAACCCTAATAAGTATTTTGAATTTCACTAATAATACAGCACAGCTATAATATTTAAGAAAACTTTAATTGTATGAGTTATATGCTGATTTTGCTTTTGTTAGATCTTGAAATCATTAAGGAATTTTTTTAAAAATGAGATCCCGCCATACGTTCAATACCACAAACCTTCAAAAATACTTTCTCATGAGTATATCAAGATACGCATTACTTTTGCAGTGTGCATCAAATTTAGTTTGTGATAAAAACGGCCTAACTTACATCTATTTATAGACCAATTTTGGTCAAAGTGCAGGACATCTTTATTGATCATTCCATTATTATTGGAAAGAATACACAATTCTTTAGTTATACATAACAAAAACATGAATATCATGCAATGATATCTAATTTACATAGAAATTATATCCATTCTTTACTTAAGATCTTGTTTATTTAGGTATTACCTTGCATTACCAAAATCTAGACAAGCAGGTTAACTCCACTGAAGGCATATAGAATAGCTTCTACCCTGAATCTCCAAGGAAAGCAGCAACCATTTGTGTAGTCTACAATAGTCACCACCAATCCCCAGGAATACGTTTTATTACGGAACTCATTTTCACTGTCTTTTCAAGGATATCAGATTGCTTGACTTGCTGGCTGCAGGGGATCCCAGTAATTTTTCTTACACACTAGCCCTAGAAAATTCACCCCCTACACAGGAAGAAATCTCAAGAAATGAAGGGGTAGCATGGATTTCAAACTCTCACAGGGAAGAAAACTATTTGTTTCTAATTGTGTTTTGGTTTGAGCTATAATAGAAATCATCTCTATTGCTATGTGATATGTACACAGTAAATAGGTTTTCAGAATGATTAAACACCTTAGCCTCACTTCAACTATTATTTTCAAAAGCCATTTATTTTAGGCATAGTAGAAAACTATAGCAAATATTTATGAAATCATTTGACTTCAGTGCTGCTGCTATGAGTATCTTTAATATCTCATGTTTCCTAAAGAACATGTATCTTATGTTTCTGAAGTAATAACTAGAAGCCAATAGATACCTTTTATAAATTATTTATAATTTATAAACAATACATTATTAATAATATTAATTAATATTTAATTGTTTATTAATGAAGATTTCTTATTTCCTACAGAGGTTATGACCTGACTTTACTTTTCCATGTTTTCCTAAAAAATTAGAATCTAGGATTATTTTAATAAAAGTGACTGTGAACAAAGTAATTGATTTTAGAGGAGAATTTGGTAAAGAGTTGAATACCAGTAAAAATACTCCAAAGCATGAAACAAAAAGTCATTATAGTAAGTCATCTGTGGCTAGCAAAGATGTTTAATTTTTAAAACTTTTCATTCTTAAAAAATGATAAAATATTATTTGATGTGGAAAAATAGACTAAGGTTGTCCTTGAAAATATTTTTCCTGATTACCTGATAATCTTAATTGAGAAAAGATAAATAATATCTCTATTTTCTCCATTACTATTTCTTCATCTATATTTTAGTAAGTATAGGATAAGTTTTGTCTCAGTAAAAAAAGAAATTCTAAAATTGCAGGGGATTAACACAACACATATTTAGGTCTTTATCATTCTACTTATCCATCACAATTTTGGATGGAGGCTGTATTCCACAGAGTCACACAGGACACCAGTCTGAAATATGCTTCACTTTCTTACACATGCACCTTCTGAGAACATCTAATCACCTGGATCTATGAAACAGAAGAAGAAACAACTGGAGATGTGTGTACCAGCTATTTTTTACCTTGGTCTGTAATTAATACACATCATTCTATCCATAACTCATTTCAAATTTATCACATCATGCTTCTCAGCCAATCACATGGAAGTTGAAAAATGTAGGAGAGACTATGAATATTTGTTGACCATTCTATTTCTGACATGCTGATTAAGAGAAAGGAAGTAGGACCAATGTATTAAGTATCTCCAGTTATAACACCATGTCATTTTATATTTTTATATCATGTAATTCCCATCTTTATTGTCTTATAAACCTTACAGATTCTATCAGAGATCTTTAGGTTTTCCACATATCTTTATATGCATTCAGGATGCGATTTACTTTTTTCAAACCAGTCCACATACACTGATCATCCTAGTCACACATCTACATAAACGTTTCTCAACCAGGATTTTTAGAAACACGGATTTTTGTTTTCTTCTGGTGTGCTATCTTTAGACTCAGGACAAAATGTCTTAAGTTCTGGGACACACATCACTAAATTTGAAGAATAAATAAGGTAACTACAGTAAAAATAATGTACCTTAAATGATAACCTTGTTAGCATGTGACTCTTCAAAGACCAACTTGATTTTCTTGATTCTGCATTCTTCATAACATTTCATGCAAATGTGAGGTAAATTTCTATATGTGACTTATGCAATTGTTTTAATTAGATTATAAGAATAAATATCCCAACATTCCATCTTTTAAGATGTTTCACAGTAAATGAATATATAAAATAAATTATCTCTGAATTTTCTATTGGTACTCAGTATTTCTTTCTTTTCCCAATTTCCCAATTAATTGGTTAACCTTCCCTGTATTTTTGGAATATTACCTTGAAAAGATAATTTTTTCTTTTCCAGAAGTAAAATGATGTCCCTAGAGGCAACAATTAAGTATTGCCATAAGTACTCACATTTTCATGATCATGCCAAGTATTATCACAAAGACAATTATTCTGAGCAATTACTTCTGTTGCCCCTTCCACTGTTAGTGGTTTTGCTCCCACAGAGCTTTTTTTTTTAATAAATGATAACTGACTTCCAAGCTGTAATAATGCACAATTTCCTAACATTGGAAGATCTGTGGAAAAAAACCATGAACTTTCAATGATATATAAAGATAACATTAATTCTTACATAAAGCATTTTTGTTTGTTTAAACTTGGTATTAATGGTCAAGTTGTTTTATGACAGATCTGACTTTGCACATTTTGAAAACCAGAAAAATGGCTGACTATTAATTTTATAAAGAAAACTTATTTTATGATCATGTATAACAAATACCATGTGTCTTTTAATATATACATATAAATCTATGCACATATATTTAATATATAAACATATATATTTAATATATATACACACACCCATGTATATTAAATAATTTATATTATGTAACAATTCATTATATCTTTATTGTGACCAAGGTAACTGACCATAATCCCTTACAGCCAGACAAATTCACTCCAAGATCCAGATAAGCTGATTTATAGTTCTGTAGTTTTAAAATCCTCATTAAGATTATTTTACTTAAATTGATTTTATTATAATATTCTGAAAATATTTTCCTAATCTCTATGTCTATGCTGTACTTGAATATTACAAAATAAATACTTTTTAACCTTAAAAATTAAAACATTTACATATTAAAATAATGATGAAAAGGAAAAAATAAAATTTTTTACCTCTTGAATTCACTCATTGAAAAGCATAATGAGGTAACAAAAATGAGAACAGAATGGACTCGATAGGCAAATATTTCTTATATAAAAAACACAACAGTTTTTATATATGGTATATTCAAGTAAACTGTAACTATGATTCTATAGTAGTCGTTTTGATTCTTTTGGGACCAATTTGTACAGGCCTTCTCTTCTAGATCCAATTGAAAAATCTATGGACAATTAATTCAATCCCTGTTCCTACCAAGACATGCATGAATAAAAATTAGATAATTTAATGTGATTCTCTTATTGTTATCCCACCAAAAGCACATAAGAGGATGCTTGAAACATTTTCTACTTACAGGTGCACTGAACTAAACATATTTTAATTGCTTTATGTGTTCTTACTTGCACTATGGTTAACGAGCTTTAAAATAACATATTTCTTTCCCTAATAGGTAGACTTTAAACTAAGTGTTTCAGAAGATATAAATCAAGTGTATATTTCAGAAATATTCTTAGAGACATTTAATCATATTATTTCATCAAACTTTCTTGGAAACAGGTCACCAAAGGTGTCCTAAACCCTCAAACACAATTACAAAAGCTAAGTTGTCTTAAGTACTCCCTAATAGAACATCAAGAGGCTTAGTTCACATGCTATGAGGCTTTATCATAGGTAAAACTACATATCCAGATAATCTCAGGCACTAAACCCCATTCATGATGTTCATTAAAATTAGATGCAGCTATTGTTTAAAACAGGTTACACTGATTTTTGTCATCATGGTCTGCAGATATAAATAGAAACTCTGATTTATATTAGAGTAGTGATGAAGCCAGAATTTTTTCTTCTATACACCTTTATATACTTCATGAAGGACTTACAGTATTTATTACAGTACTTTATTAGCCTCAAATTGTATTAGAAACTGGTAATTCATGATTCCTTCCACCTGATGTTTTTGCTACCTGTTTTTGCTGCCTGTAGGAGCAGTCATTTCAAATGATGATCCTTTCACCCTGTTGTATTTTGTAATTCATAAAATAATATTCTGCATGTTTTGCTTCTAGAAAGCTTAACTCCAAAATTTTATTTTTAGCTAAATACATTTACAGCCAGATTTTTTTGAAGGGGCATCCACCATAATTATTTCATATCAAATTTAGTCTAACCACTGCTCATGAATTCAGTCATTATTCCTACCCTACAATCCTGACATTTTTATCCTTAGTGGAATAAATTAGAAACACAGATGGATAATCTGGGAAATATTCCACATGAATATTTTTTAAACAGAATTCTTGTCAAGCACAGATTTTATAAGATTCAGTTTATAGTTTTAATAAACAGGGTTCTGATTATTAACTGTACCATTTCAAAATTAAATGAGACATAAGATCTTTTACATAAAGATTTATACAGCTCTACCGCTTTAAGAATCAGTTTGAAATCCAAGCTGTCTTTTCCTTATGGTGTTAAAAAAGCAAAGTAAGTTTGACTCAGGACAAAGAAAGTGCTTTTACATTCATTTGTTCAAGGGCCATATTTAAGTCTATTCCTTTAGGAAAATGCTTACTGCTCTGTGAAAAATACTAATCCAAATTTTAGTGGGATGTATAGATCTAATATTTCAACTTGCCTTTTGGTGCCATAATGATACTTTTTCCTCTTATTTATTTTCCAGTCAGATATCTTATTCCATTATGTCCCTTCGTCTTTATTTTCCTATGTGCTACTGAAAATGGCTAGTTTGCTTTCTTTAAATATATTTCCATGGAGCGATGATCCAACAGCAGACATATATCCCAAAGTAGGCACAGTATGATGGCACAAACTCCCACATATACCACACAGCATCACCAGTTTGTACATTCAATGCCAAAAGAGAATCAGACTCATTAGATCTTTACCTTTTTTCTTAAACAGCTTTGGAAATGAACCAGGTGACAGTGTGATTGGAAAATCATTAAAGACAAATTTATAAAGGGCTTTGTCCTCTAAAAATAGGGAGGTATTCAAAACAGTCACAGATAGATGACTAGTGGCAGAAATAGTCCTTTTTTTCTGCATTACTATCCTAAATGCCCATATCATGGAGACCTATGAAAAAGAGACTTTTGCAAAGGTGCCAAATAAGTTATCCAGTATCCTTAGCAGGTGAACTGGGGTGGAAGTGGGAGAGTAGACTGGTATATGGCTCCCAGTTGAGACAGCAGGAGATCTCAAAGTCTTCATTAACCTCAAATATAGACTAGACTAAGAATGTTTCAGATGAAATTTTGGAGAATTAAAGCCATTGATTACTAATGAGATGAGTATCCAATATAGATGAGATAATCTGTTCCTTAGTTTACGAGAGAAAAAATGGTTCATAGATAATTAGCAGTGCAGTGCATACTGAGCAGCTGAAGGTGAACAAGAAGTAGTAACTAATAAACATAGCAAGCTAGAAATTTTTTTTGTGTACCTGTCCAGATCCACTCTTTGTCCTTTTCTGCCCTGTTTTGTACTACAGGAGCCTGACTTTTGCTCTTTTTTACCTGCAGCCTGTTGATCCTTGGCTTCCCTTTGCCTTAATCCAATGGGATTCACTCACAGGACATTAAAACATGAAAGAAAAAACAGGTGGTTTGCTTATTCCCTTGGGGTCACTAGGGCCTATAGTTTGGCAATGACCCCAATCTTCCATCTAAGACCAGAGCTCCTGCATCATGGCTGCTGTTTCAAGGCTAAAGCTCTCAGCAGATATAGATTATTGCTTTCTCCTTTTGCTTCTTCAAACCTAAGGAGTATTAAGGTGTAGACATTGTTAATAATCTCTGAATTGTTTACCATTACTTCTTGGTTCCTTTAACCTTATTCTCACTTTTGTTTACAGTTCCAACATTGAAATTCAAGAGATCTCATGTTTCCTTTCAAGTCCCTGTATATAATAGTTCCTGGCATAAGGAAGGTAAGTTATCATTTTATACTTTGAATAATTTTCTCTTAAAAATATTGGTATAATTGGAAAGTTTCTTTTCAATACCAGTTTTATAACTGAAAATTTTTCTTTATGCTTAAAAAAATGATCACACCAAAACATTAGTGTTTTATTTCTGTGGAAGTATTCATCATGAAGATATTAACTAGTGATATAATTGAACTGTTTAATAATAAAAAAAGAACCAATGTTGTTTCATATATCTTACTTTTTTGCTCTCCTGAAATAGATTTGGAGTAAAATTTTCCATATATCTTATGTCAAAAAAAATACTATTTTATAACACTTTACATTTTATCATTTTTGGTCATGTATTCAATTATCATCCTTTCTACACCTCTAGAAATAGAAATTATTACCTATATTCTGGAGGATGAGAAAAGTTAGGAGACTTGTCTTATAATAACTGGTAAAAGTGGGACTCAAATAGCAATAGTAGTTTTGATTCCTCCTATAATATGCTATAATTTCCAGTTGCAACTTTTTTTAGATGTTGACATTGGAGAAAGTTCAATTAAACAGTGGCTAAGATGTTAAGAAATATTAAGCCTACCTGAGGGGCAAGCTGTGTAGACTTTAAGACCATTTTTCATGTTGAGTATAAAGGCAAACCAAAATTATTCTTGGGAATGATTTCATGATGTCTGCTTCCTTAAATAAATGTCAATTCTTTCTTGGTGTCCTGAAGAGGCACTTAAACTCCAAATGTTCCTCCAAAGTTCAAATGACAAATGTATGCCATCTGGAAACTGCAATTAAGGACTTTAAAATATATCTAAAAGGTTACTTCTCATTTACTCTTAGGATATAGGAAGCAGGAAAAAGTGTTCCTTCAAATCTAACAACCAGTAAGAAACAGATAATCTCAAAATCAAAATTTGTCTTGAACCCATCAGAGACTTAAGGTTGCAGGACACCCAAATAGCCTTAGAGGTACCTGCCTTTGGTTAGATGAGAAAACTGGCACAATTGTGACACCAAAACACACTGGGCTGCAATGCAAATGAATAAGAATTCAGATTTTTTTTTCATTAATTGCTAACAGCTAAATATTGTCTTTCATGATAGTACAGAACCTGAGGGAGCCAAAGACACAAACAGGGTTTGCGCCACTCACAGGTTCTACTTCATGGACTTTCACTGGCTACTCATAAGAAATATGAGTGTAGGATGCAGAGTCAGACAGTGTTTCTCAGTGGTACAGGTCTGGGAGAGGAAGATGTGCTTGTGTGGAAAAGACAGGAACTCTGCTCAAACCTTTTCCCCGAAAGGAAAAACAAAAAAAAAAAGGAGGCAATCTGGGTGGTTCATTGGTTGAGCATCTGCTTTTAGCATTGGTTGAGCATCTGCTTTTAGCTCAGGTCATGATTCCAGGGTCCTGGGAGGGAATCGCACATCAGGCTACCCGTGGGGAGCCTGCTTCTCCCTCTGTCTATTTCTCTGCCTCTCTCTGTGTCTCTCACGAATAAATAAATTTAAAAAATTTAAAAAAAAAGAAAGGAAGGAAGGAGAGAAGGATGAAAGGAATGAAGGACGATAAAAGAAAAGAAATGAAAACTCTTACACCCTTGAGTGTGGAACTGCAAACTTTTTCTCATGGGCAAAGATCAAGAACCACTGTTGTTGAGGGAAGGAAAAGATGAAGTGACGGGATATGGGAACCTGTAACCCCTGGAACAGACAATAAATTGTCCTGAACCCAGATGATTAGTGATAACACAACACTGCAAAAGGGGCAGATCACTGAAAAGGGCCTATCTCTGAGACTCAAAAACATTAAATCTGCCTAAGACCGTCTAGACCAGAACGTAAAAAAAAAAAATGAAAAACTTCCTCACTGTCCAGCAAACTCTCTGAAATAAAGATTTAGGAGAAGGGACCATGGGACCATGCCAGTTTCCAGGCAGTGTGTTTACCTTTCTGTTTGTCTATCTCATAATTTTTAGTTGAAAGACTGTCAGCAAGAGAGACTAACTCTTGATTTCAACTCAGACTCATAATCTCAGGGTCTTGAGTTCAAGATCTGCATCAGGCTCTTCTGGACATGGACCCTGCTTAAGATTGTCTCTCTCCTTCTGCCTCCCCCACCCACCACATTCTCTCTCTCTCTCTAAAAAAAAAAAAAAAAGAATAAAAAGGAGAAAGAAGTTCCTATTTGCGCAAAATTCTAATATTTCTTAAAAGTAGTTTTTTGAAATAGAATCTCTTCATAATAAACAAATGGTTCATAATTTTAAAACTAGAATGGAAGCAGTCAGAGATTGCTGCATTATCATTCTGACTTATAGGTAAAGAAAAACATAGATCTGAATATAAATATTTTAGATTAAAAAGAATTCCTTGGCATAAATTGTTATTTTGAAAAAATAAGAAAGATATGGGGGAAAGGCCATTGAATATTGAACTTTATGTCATAATTTCCTTGCTCTTCTCATGAGAACTAAATGGCAGACAACTACTTGTATTCCTCCTACAGTTTTCATCATAAGGGTGTAGACACAGGGATGCTGAGTAAGCCCCGAGGCCCTCCTAACTGGCTATACAGCATGCCTGCATAAAGGATGACCAAAGATAGGCTAAGAAAGTATGTCCATTGATTTTTACGCAAGCATTTCCTAATAGTTTAAGTATTCACATTTCAGTAGTGAAAGGGAAATAATGCTATTATTACAAAATTAATTTAATAAAATTTAATTAATTTTAATATAAAAATACTACTTGATAGAATCAAAGAAAGAGATGTTGAAAAATAATAGTGAGAGAGGATAATATCCTTGTCTTGTTCCTGATCTTAGCAGAAAAGCTTCAGGTTTCTCACAATTAAGTATGATGTTACTTGTAGGTTTTTATAGTCTTTACCAAGTATAGAAAGTTTCCCTCCATTCCTAGTTTACTGAGACTTTTTGTCATAAACGTGTGTTTGATTTTTGCCAAATGCTTTTAATGCAACTACTGATATGATCATATAGTTTTTCTGTTTTAACCTGTTGATATGACAGATTACCTTAACTGATTTATAAATGTTGAACGATCTTTGCATATCTGGATAAATCACATTGGTAATGGCATGTGATTCTTTTTATAAATTTTTGGAATTGATTTGATAATATTTGGTTGAGGATTTTTGCATCTATAATCATGAAAGAAATTAGTCTTTCTATTAGCAGTTTCTTTTTTGTGTAATGTATTTCTTTGGTTTTGTTTTACAGTAATGCTGGCCTCAGAATAAGTAAGCAAGTATTCTCTCCACTTCTATCCCCTTAAAAGGGATTATAAAAGAGAACTGGTTTCATTTCTTCTTTAAATATTTAAAGAAGAATTCACTAGTGAGCCCATCTGGCCTTGGTGCTCTCTCTTTAGGGAGATTAATTATTGTTTCAATCTCTTTAAGAGCTATAGACATATTCAGATTGTCTATTTCTTTTATGTGAATTTTGGTAGTTTATGATTTTTAAGAAACGTCTATTTCATCCAAGTTATTTACTTTGTTGGCAGAGAGTTGCTCAGAGCATGTCTTCATTATCCATTTAATGTCCATGGAGTATACTGAGGTCTCTTCTTTCATTTATGCCAATAATATATATCTTCTCTCTTTTTTTTTTCTTAGCCTGGATAGACACACACTTATTTTATTAATGATTTCAAAAAGCCAACTTTTGGTTTTGTTGAATATATTATAGATTTTCTGTTTTCAACTGCACTAATTTCTGCTCTAATTCTTATTGTTTATTTTCTTCTACTTACATTTAATTTGCTCTTCTTTTTCTAGTTTCCTAAGTTGGAAATTTAAGATCATTGACTTTAGATCTCTCTTCTTTTATAATATATGCGTTCTATGCCATAAATTTTCCTCTAAGCACTCCTTTTGCTGTATCCCACAAGTTGTGACAAATTGTGTTTTTATTTTCAATTAGTTCAAACTATTTTTTTATTTTTCTTGAGATTTATTCTTTGAACCATGTGTTATTAAGAAATATGTTATTTGATCTCCACATATTTGGGGATTTTTCCAGCTATCTTTCTGTTACTTATTTCTAGTTTAATTGCATTGTGGATTTCAGTCACACATGAAATTTAAGAAACAAAACAAGCAAAGGGAAAAAAAGAGAGGTAGGCAAACCAAGAAACAGACTCTTAACTATAGAGGACAAATTGATGGTTATCAGGGAGGCGGTGGGTGTGAGGATGGGTGAAATAGGTGATAGGGATTAAGGAGTACACTTGTGATAAGCACTGGTCTTGTATGAAAGTGCTAAATCACTATATTGTACACCTGAAACTAATATTACACTGTATGTTAAATAATTGGAATTTAAACAAAGATTTTAAAAATAAATAAAAATAGGTATGGTATTATTTCTCTTTTTTAATTTGTTAAGGTGTGATTTATGACCCATTATATAGTCTATTATGGTGAATGTTCCATATGAGCTTGAGAATGTATGAGCAAGATACATTTTGCTATTGTTGGATGAAGTAGACTATAGATGTACATTATATCTAGTTGACTTATGGTGTTATTGAGTGCAATTGTGTCCCTACTGATTTTCTGGCTGCTGGATTTGTCCATTTCTGATAGAGGGCTGTTGAACTCTGCTAGCGAATTAATATTTTTCTCTTTGCAGCTCAGTTTTTGACTCACAAAGATTAACACTCCGGTGTGTATATGCATATTAAGGATTATTAATTTTTCTAAAGAATTGACCTATTTATCATTATGTAATGTCCCTGATTACTTTATGTCCCTTATAATTTTCCTTGCTTTGAAGTCTGCACTGTCTGAAGTTAACATAGCTACTTCTGCTTTCTTTTGATCAGTGTTAGCATGGCATATTTTTCCCCACCTATTTATTTTTAATTTATATGGTTTTTTTTTATTTATTTAAAGTAGGTTTCTTGGGACTCCTGGGTGGCTCAGTAGTTGAGTATATGCTTTTGGCTCAGGGAATGATCCTGGAGTCCTGGGATTGAGTCCCACATCAGGTTCACTGCATGGAGCCTGCTTCTCTCTTTGCTTATGTCTCTGCCTCTCTCTCTATGTCTCTCATGAATAAATAAATAAAATCTTAAAAAATAAAGTAAGTTTCTTATAGACAACATATAGTTGGGTATTGTTTTGTGAACCACTCTGAAAACTTCTGTCTTTTAATTCATGCATTTAGATCATTGACATTCAAAGTAATTATTGGATATATTTAGATTACTATCAATCATATTTATTATTGTTTTCTGTTTGTTGCTTTTTCCTTTGCTCTTATTTTGCCTTCTATTTTTTTCTGGTTGTGAGGTTTTAATCAAGCATTTTATATAATTTTCTCTCCTTTCTTCACATATTGCTTTTATTTATTTATTCTACTCTTTATAGTGATGTAGAGTTTGCAATACACATTTGCAACTAATGCAAGTCTACATTAAAATAATGCTATATTACTTCAAGGGTAGTGTCAGTACCTTACAATAATAGATAATCTTAACTTCTATTTTTTGAGTCATTGCTTCTCTCATTTCACTTATATATAGCACACAGAAGCATATAAAAAAAACAACAATGTATTTAATTATATATGCTTATATATGTAGGGTATATATAAGAAAAATAAAAAATTTTTATCTTACCTTCACTTAGTCCTTCTTTAATTATTTTTCTTTATAGACCTGAGGTTGTTGCCTATATGCTTTTCCTTCTCTCTAAAATACTTCATTTAATATTTCTTACTAGGTATGTCTACTGGCAAAACTTCTCTTGAATTATGTTTATCTGAAAAGTATTTACTTCTCCTTTATTTTTGATGGAAAAATTTCCAGAGTATAGAATTTTAGGTTTTTTGTTTCTTCTGTCGACACTTCAAATATACACTCTACTCTTTTCTTGCTTGCATGGTTTCTCAGGGGAAGTAAGATCCAACTGTCATCTGTGTTCCTCTTTAAGCATTTTACCCCCAAAATAAATCATCCAGTTAAGAAATAGGCAGAAAATATGAACAGACAATTTTCCACAAAGAAGACATACATATACCTAACAGACACATGAAAAGATGTTCAACATTACTCATCATCAGGAAAATACAATCAAAACCATGATGAGATACCACCTCATTTATCAGAATGGCTAAAATAACAACATAGGAACTAACAGATGTTGGCAAGGATGTGGAGAAAGGGGAACCGTCTTACACTCTTGATGAATGCAAACTGGTACAGCCACTCTGGAAATCACTATGGATGTTCCTCAAAATATTACAAATAGAGGAGGGGCAAGACGGCGGAAGAGTAGGGTCCCCAAGTCACCTGTCCCCACCAAATTACCTAGATAACCTTCTAATCATCCTGAAAATCTACGAATTTGGCCTGAGATTTAAAGAGAGACCAGCTGGAATGCTGCAGTGAGAAGAGTTCGCGCTTCTATCAAGGTGGGAAGACGGGGAAAAAGAAATAAAGACACAAAAGGCCTCCCAGGGGGAGGGGCCCTGCGAGGAGCCGGGCTGAGGCCGGGGCGAGTGTCCCCAGGACAGGAGAGCCCCGTCCCGGAGGAGCAGGAGCTGCACCAACCTTCCCGGCGGAAAGGGGCCCACAGGGAGGTGGAGCAGGACCCAGGAGGGTGGGGATGACCTCGGGCTCCCGGGGACACTAACAGGCACCTGCGCCCTGGGGATTGCGCCGAGCTCCCTAAGGGCTGCAGCGCGCACGGCGGGACCCGGAGCAGCTTGGAGGGGCTCGGGCGGCGGCTCCGCGGAGGGGGCTGCGGGCGGGAGCGAATCCAACAGCGCAGGCCCCGGAGCACAGGGCCCTGGGACACAGCCCAGGATCCGGCCTACCCCGGGACAGGCAGAGGCCGGGAGGGCCCAGGACAGCGAGGACGCTCCTGCCCCGAGCTGAGCAGATCAGCGGCCCCGACCGGAGCCTCCAGGCCCTGCAGAAGGAGAGCCCCGGAGCTACTGCGGGAGCTGACTCCAGGGCTGCAGAGCTGGCCCCGCCACTGCGGTTGTTCCTCCTGGGGCCTCACGGGGTGAACAACCCCCACTGAGCCCTGCACCAGGCAGGGGGCAGAGCAGCTCCCCCAAGTGCTAACACCTGAGAATCAGCACAGCAGGCACCTCCCCCAGAAAACCAGCTAGACGGACCAGTTCCAGGGGAAGTCAAGGGACTTAAAGTATACAGGATCAGAGGATAATCCCCCGTGGTTTTTTTGTTTTGTTTTGTTTTGTTTTGTTTTGTTTTGTTTTTTGTTTCTGTTAGTTTCCCCCACCCCCTTTTTTCCCTTTCTTTCTTTTTCTTTCTCTTTTTCTTCTCTTGTTTTTCTTTTTTTTCGTCCTTTTTTCTTTTTTCTTTTCTTTCCTTCTTTCTCTCCTTTCTTTTTCTCCTTTTCCCAATACAACTTGTTTTTGGCCACTCTGCACTGAGCAAAATGACTAGAAGGAAAACCTCACCTCCAAAGAAAGAATCAGAAACAGTCCTCTCTCCCACAGAGTTACAAAATATGGATTACAATTCAATGTCAGAAAGGCAATTCAGAAACACTATTATACAGCTACTGGCGGCTCTAGAAAAAAGCATAAAGGACTCAAGAGACTTCATGACTCCAGAATTTAGATCCAATCAGGCAGAAATTAAAAATCAATTGAATGAGATGCAATCCAAACTAGAAGTCCTAACGACGAGGGTTAACGAAGTGGAAGAACAAGTGAGTGACATAGAAGACAAGTTGATGGCAAAGAGGGAAACTGAGGAAAAAAGAGACAGACAATTAAGAGACCATGAAGATACATTAAGGGAAATAAACGACAGCCTGAGGAAGAAAAACCGACGTTTAATTGGGGTTCCCGAGGGCGCAGAAAGGGCCAGAGGGCCAGAATATGTAATTGAACAAACCCTAGCTGAAAACTTTCGTAATCTGGGAAGGGAAACAGGCATTCAGATCCAGGAAATAGAGAGATCCCCCCCCTAAAATCAATAAAAACCATTCAACACCTCGACATCTAATAGTTAAGCTTGCAAATTCCAAAGATAAAGAGAAGATCCTTAGAGCAGCAAGAGACAAGAAATCCCTGACTTTTATGGGAAGGAGTATTAGTGTAACAGCAGACCTCTCCACAGAGACCTGGCAGGCCAGAAAGGGCTGGCAGGATATATTCAGGGTCCTAAATGAGAAGAATATGCAACCAAGAATACTTTATCCAGCAAGACTCTCATTCAAAATGGAAGGAGAGATAAAGAGATTCCAAGACAGGCAGAAATTGAAAGAATATGTGACCACCAAACCAGCTCTGCAAGAAATTTTAAGGGGGACTCTTAACATTCCCCTTTAAGAAGAAGTCCAGTGGAACAATCCACAAAAACAAGGACTGAATAGCTATCATGATGACACTAAACTCATACCTTTCAATAGTAACTCTGAACGTGAACGGGCTTAATGACCCCATCAAAAGGCCCAGGGTTTCAGACTGGATTAAAAGCAGGACCCATCTATTTGCTGTCTACAAGAGACTCATTTTAGACAGAAGGACACCTACAGCCTGAGAATTAAAGGTTGGAGAACCACTTACCATTCAAATGGTCCTCAAAAGAAAGCAGGGGTAGCCATCCTTATATCAGATAAACTAAAATGTACCCCGAAGACTGTAGTGAGAGATGAAGAGGGACACTATATCATACTTAAAGGATCTATCCAACAAGAGGATTTAACAATCCTCAATATATATGCCCCGAATGTGGGACCTGCCAAATATATCAATCAATTAATAACCAAAGTGAAGAAATACTTAAATAATAATACACTAATACTTGGTAACTTCAATCTAGCACTTTCTATACGCAATAGGTCTTCTAAACACACTTCCAAAGAAACGAGAGCTTTAAATGATACACTGAATCAGATGGATTTCACAGATATCTACAGAACTTTACATCCAAACTCAACTGAATACACATTCTTCTCAAGTGCACATGGAACTTTCTCCAGAATAGACCACATACTGGGTCACAAATCCGGTCTGAACTGATACCAAAAGATTGGGATCGTCCCCTGCATATTCTCAGACCATAATGCCTTGAAATTAGAACTAAATCACGACAAGAAGTTTGGAAGGACCTCAAACACGTGGAGGTTAAGGACCATCCTGCTAAAAGATGAAAGGGTCGACATTGAAATTAAGGAAGAATTAAAAAGATTCATGGAAACTAATGAGAATGAAGATACAACCGTTCAAAATCTTTGGCACGCAGCAAGAGCAGTCCTAAGGGGAAAATACATCACAATACAAGCATCCATTCAAAAACTGGAAAGAACTCAAATACAAAAGCTCACCTTACACATAAAGGAGCTAGAGAAAAAACAGCAAATAGATCCTACACCCAGCAGAAGAAGAGAGTTAATAAAGATTCGAGCAGAACTCAACGAAATTGAGACCATAAGAACTGTGGAACAGATCAACAAAACCAAGAGTTGGTTCTTTGAAAGAATTAATAAGATAGATAAACCATTAGCCAACCTTATTAAAAAGAAGAGAGAGAAGACTCAAATTAATAAAATCATGAATGAGAAAGGAGAGATCACTACCAACACCAAGGAAATACAAACAATTTTAAAAACATATTATGAAGAGCTTACGCCAATAAATTAGACAATCTAGAAGAAATGGACACATTTCTGGAAAGCCACAAACTACCAAAACTAGAACAGAAAGAAATAGAAAACCTGAACAGGCCAATAACCATGGAGGAAATTGAAGTAGTCATCAAAAACCTCCCAAGACACAAGAGTCCAGGGCCAGATGGCTTCCCAGGGGAATTCTATCAAACGTTTAAAGAAGAAACCATACCTATTCTACTAAAGCTGTTTGGAAAGATAGAAAGAGATGGAGTACTTCCAAATTCGTTCTATGAGGCCAGCATCACCTTAATTCCGAAACCAGACAAAGACCCCACCAAAAAGGAGAATTACAGACCAATATCCCTGATGAACATGGGTGCAAAAATTCTCAACAAGATACTAGCCAATAGGATCCAACAGTACATTAAGAAGATTATTCACCATGACCAAGTAGGATTTATCCCTGGGACACAAGGCTGGTTCAACACCCATAGAACAATCAATGTGATTCATCATATCAGCAAGAGAAAAACCAAGAACCATATGACCCTCTCATTAGATGCAGAGAAAGCATTTGACAAAATACAGCATCCATTCCTGATCAAAACACTTCAGAGTGTTGGGATAGAGGGAACTTTCCCCAATATCTTAAAAGCCCTACGAAAAGCCCACAGCAAATATAATTCTCAATGGGGAAGCACTGGGAGCCTTTCCCCTAAGATCAGGAACAAGACAGGGATGTCCACTCTCACCACTGCTATTCAACATAGTACTGGAAGTCCTAGCCTCAGCAATGAGACAACAAAAAGACATTCAAGGCATTCAAATTGGCAAAGAAGGAGTCTAACTCTGCCTCTTTGCCGATGACATGATACTCTACACAGAAAACCCAAAATCCTCCACCCCAAGATTGCTAGAACTCATACAGCAATTTGGTAGCGTGGCAGGATACAAAATCAATGCCCAGAAATCAATGGCATTTCTATACACTAACAATGAGACTGAAGAAAGAGAAATTAAGGAGTCAATCCCATTTACAATTGCACCCAAAAGCATAAGATACCCTGGTATAAACCTAACCAAGGAGGTAAAGGATCTATACCCTAAAAACTATAGAACACTTCTGAAAGAAATTGAGGAAGACACAAAGAGATGGAAAAATATTCCATGCTCATGGATTGGCAGAATTAATATTGTGAAAATTTCAATGTTACCCAGGGCAATTTACACGTTTAATGCAATCCCTATCAAAATACCATGGACTTTCTTCAGAGAGTTAGAACAAATTATTTTAAGATTTGTGTGGAATCAGAAAAGACCCCAAATAGCCAGCAGAATTTTAAAAAAGAAAAGCTTTTAGCTGGGGGCATCACAATGCCAGATTTCAGGTTGCACTACAAAGCTGTGGTCATCAAGACAGTGTGGTACTGGCACAAAAACAGACACATAGATCAATGGAACATAATAGAGAACCCCGATGTGGACCCTGAACTTTATGGTCAACTAATATTCGATAAAGGAGGAAAGACTATCCATTGGAAAGAAACACAGTCTCTTCAATAAATGGTGCTGGGAAAATTGGACATCCACATGCAGAAGAATGAAACTAGACCACTCTCTTGCACCAGACACAAAGATAAACTCAAAATGGATGAGAGATCTAAATGTGAGACAAGATTCCATCAAAATCCTAGAGGAGAACACAGGCAACTCCCTTTTTGAACTCAGCCACAGTAACTTCTCGCAAGATACATCCACGATGGCAAAAGAAACAAAAGAAAAAATGAACTATTGGGACTTCATCAAGATAAGAAGCTTTTGCACAGCAAAGGATACAGTCAACAAAACTAAAAGACAACCTACAGAATGGGAGAAGATATTTGTAAATGACATATCAGATAAAGGGTTAGTTTCCAAAATCTATAAAGAACTTATTAAACTCAACACCAAAGAAACAAACAATCCAATCATGAAATGGGCAAAAGACATGAAGAGAAATCTCACAGAGGAAGACATGGACATGGCCAACAAGCACATGAGAAAATGCTCTGCATCACTTGCCATCAGGGAAATACAAATCAAAACCACAATGAGATCCCACCTCACACCAGTGAGAATGTGAAAATTAACAAGGCAGGAAACCACAAATGTTGGAGAGGATGCAGAGAAAAGGGAACCCTCTTACACTGTTGGTGGGAATGTGAACTGGTGCAGCCACTCTGGAAAACTGTGTGGAGGTTCCTCAAAGAGTTAAAAATAGACCTGCCCTACTACCCAGCAATTGCACTGTTGGTGATTTACCCCAAAGATACAGATGCGATGAAACGCCGGGACACCTGCACCCCGATGTTTCTAGCAGCAATGTCCACAATAGCCAAACTGTGGAAGGAGCCTCGGTGTCCATTGAAAGATGAATGGATAAAGAAGATGTGGTCTATATATACAATGGAATATTACTCAGCCATTAGAAATGACAAATACCCACCATTTGCTTCAATGTGGATGTAACTGGAGGGTATTATGCTGAGTGCAGTAAGTCAATCCGAGAAGGACAAACAGTGTATGTTCTCATTCATTTGGGGAATATAAATAATAGTGAAAGGGAATATAAGGGAAGGGAGAAGAAATATGTGGGAAATATCAGGAAGGGAGACAGAACATAAACTCCTAACTCTGGGAAACGAACTAGGGGTGGTGGAAGGGGAGGAGAGCTGGGTGTGGGGGTGAATGGGTGATGGGCACTGAGGGGAGCACTTGACAGGATGAGCACTGGGTGTTATTCTGTATGTTGGCAAATTGAACACCAATAAAAAATAAATTTATTATAAAAAAATTTATAAATAGAACTACCCTGTGATCCATCAATTGTACAACTGGATATTTACCTAAAAGATACAAAAATACTGATGCAAAGGAGAACATGTACCATGATGTTTATAGCAGCATTATCAAAAATATCCAAATTATGGAAAGAATTGCAATGTCCATCAACTGGATGAATGGATAAAGAAGAGGTTGTATGCACACACACACACACACACACACACAGGAATATTACTCAGCCATAAAAAAATAAATCTTGTTATTTGCAATGATGTGGATGGATGTAGAGTGTACTATGGTAGGCCAAAAAACAGTCAGACAGAGAAAGATAAATACCATATGATTTCACCCACATGTGAAATTTAAGAAATAAAACAGATGAAAATAGAGGAAGGAGGAAAAAAGAGAGAAACAAATCCTAAGAGACTCTTAACTGTGGAGAACAAACTGAGGGTAGATGAAGGGAGGTTGGATGGGAGATGGGCTAAATGGGGATGGGCATTAAGGAGGGCACTTGTGATGAGCAGTGGGTGTTGTATGTAAGTGATGAATTATTAAATTCTACTGAAACCAATAATACCCTATATGTTAACTAACTAGAATTTAAATAAAACTTGAAACAAAAATAAATATGCTCTCTAAGCATCCTAGATCTGAAGTTTGTTTCTGAGATTAATTTAGGGAAGTTTGCAGTCATTATTTTTTTTTTAAATTCTCCTATCTCTTTCTGTCATCTTCCTTATAATATTCGTATTCTATGCATGTCACATCTTTTGTAGTTCCACAGTATTTGGATATCCTGTTCTATTTTTTTTCCTTCATTATTTGTTCTATTTGCTTTTCAGTTTTGGAGATTTTTAATAAGATATCCTCAAGCCCAGAGATTCTTGCCTTAGTTGTGTCCAATTACTAATGAACTAACTCATCAAAGGCAGTCTTCATTTCTTTACAGTGTTTTTTGCTCCAGCATTTCTTTCTGTTTTTTTTTCCCTAAAATTTCTATTCTCTGCTTATACTGCCCATTTGTTCTTTCAAGATATCTACTTTATCCATTAGAGCCCTCAGCATATTAATCAAAGTTGTTTTAAACTCCTGGTTTGACAATTCAAATATCTTTGCCATATCAGCTTTTGATGCTTGCTTTGTCTCCTAAAATTCAGATTTATTTTTGGTATGCCTTGTAATTTTTTCTTGATAGCTAGACATTATGTACTAGGTAAAAGAAACTGCTGGGCTCTTAGTAACATAGTAAGATGTTGGATGAGGGAAAGCACCCTATAGTTCTAAGAATAGATTTTAGTCTTTTAGGGAACTTATGCTTCTGAACTGTGAACTTCACAAAAATTTCTCAGTTTCTGATTCTCCCGTACATGGAAAAGAATGCTTAGTGTGGGATGGAGTTAGGAATTTCCCTTTTCCCATTCAGGACGCTAGAGCTGAATGAAGTTGGATAGTTCCCTTTCCCCAGGTCAATTATTTTTTGATAAAACTCCAGCAGAATAGGCTCTGGTTAACTAGTTTTCCCCAAGGGCAGGCCTTATTAAGAACAGAGTACTCTAGGGTATTTAGAAATGATTCTTTCCCTTCCCTCTGCCAGGACATGAGGGGATTTTCCCCACATATATACTGCAAGAACCTGATAGAGCTCTTGGAAATAAATCTCATTAAGTTGGGCAGGCCGGGAGGGTCAGCGGTTTAGCACTGCCTTCAGCCCAGGGCCTGATCCTGGAGACCCGGGATCGAGTCCCATGTCAGGCTCCCTCCATGGAACCTGTTTCTCCCTCTGCCTGTGTCTCTGCCTCTCTCTCTCTCTGTGTGTCTCTCATGAATAAATAAATAAAATCTTTAAAAAAATCTCATAAAATTGTGGGGCCCTCTCTTACTGGGTCCCCTTGTGTTTTTAACTTTCAGATTTGTCAACATTAAGCCTCAACTAATCCGTAAATTATAGTTCAGGTTTTCCTACCCAATCTAACACTGTTTCTACAGAGATTTCTGCTAGTGAGTCTTCATTCTGGTAAGCCACAAAGCCACGAATCCCTGTATTTGCCTGACTTTCTCTCTGTTGGTGGAGGCCATGGTTTGCCTTGTGTCCTTATCTCTCTGTAGATCCTAAGAAGTTGATCTTTCAGTATATTCAGATTTTTACTTGTTGTTAGAGTTGAATGGCAACTTCCAAGCTCCTTATATGTAGAACCAGAAATCAAAAGTTTTCAATATAGTCATTTTTCAAATAAAATATTTAAATATTCATAATGCAAATTCTAAATTTTTTAATTAAACAGCATGGCAAATAACAAAATTTTTATCATTATTCTCATGAAGAGTAAGAGAATTATCAAAACCAGATTTTGAAAAGTAATAGGATGACAGTTGCTCTATAAGGAAAGATATGTATGTTGATGCTCCTATCTATGCTCTGAATTTCAATGGAAATACAACTGATAGTATAGGTTTCCAACAATTTCACTAAGAGGGCCTTTCTGTAGTCACTCCTGCCAGACTAAATATTCACTGAACCTCTTTCCATTTTGGGAGATAAAAAAATCACAGCACAGAACATGAAATGCCTCAGCAATGTTAAAGTGATTCACTTCTGCTAGATTCAAAATTGCCATTTGCCAGCACTTTGGTAAAATGAAAAAATAAAAATAATAATAAAATAAAAAAGACTTTTTAAGCCTATATCATATTGAAACAACTTTTACAAATCTGTATGTCACAGTCAAGATTAGCCTTGTGGATCAGTTATAAAGGGTCAAAATTGCTTGCATAATGACTTTTCAGTGAAGTGAATAATCACTACCCCCTACAAACCAATTATAATTTTATAACTTAGAATATTCAAAATACCATATAATAAAGGATTGTCATGCTGTTAGAAAGGCTACTTTAAAATATATTGCAAAAATAAAATAAAATAAAATAAAATAATAAAATAAAATAAAATAAAATATATTGCATTGCATCCCCACTTTGGATAAGCTAATAAAACTTTAAAGATGATGTAATATTCACATCCTCTGATTGAATTGTTTCCAATTGACTCAAAACAAACTGAAAATTTAGGTACACTCTTAACTCTACTACTAATAAAGCAGTCTTAAGTCCATAAATTAAAGATATATGTGTATGCTTTCTACAATTGAGAGTTAAAACATACAGGCAAAAAGTCTCCTAAAAACCTATCATAAGATCTAATGCTTTGTGAGAAAAGCAAGTATCTGGAGAATATAGTGTCTCTCAACTTAAGGAAAAATGTACATTTTCCCCAAAATTTTGCTATCATGATTGACTACTTTGGTAATTCATAATTCAAATCAGCAATATTCTAAAGGGAAGATTAAATTAAATGAGGCTTCTATTCTAACGACAGAATTAACCTAGGACAAAATTTTTAACTGGTAGGACTTAGCCTAAGAGTTTTTAGTTTAGTTTATTTTTTTTTAAATTTCTGTTCCAGCTGTCTTTAGTTGACACAGCTTATTTTCTGGATAACCAATATGCAGGACAAGTTCAATGCAGTGCTACAACTATTCAACTAGTATTTGGCTTCTGCAAGCAGTGCAATATTTAAGCTCTATTTGTCCTCTCTTCCACCCAAATTTATTTTACTTTACTTTCCCTACCTAAGATTAAATGTAAATTCCTTTTCTTCAAATCTTTGTGGTCTATTATCAAAAGAAAGTTCCTTTCTTGATAACATAACTTCTTTTTTGCAGATAGCACTGTCTGTATCATACTTGAGTTTGCATACTTATGTTTGCATCATATCCTCCAAGAGATAGGGATGGTGTCTTTGTGCCCATCATAGTACTGAGCACAAGATTCTCTACATATTAGGGTCGATAAATGTTATTAGAAATTAATTTTTAAAGAAACAAAAAATGCTTAATTTGTCTTTCTTTGTGCTTCTGTTTTAAGTGGGGTGAAAAAAAATCATTTTGGCCTGGACTTGAAGAAATTCTGAGATAGTTATACCAGTTGGAAGAAATAGCTAGCAGCTGGGAGAAAGAAACTAGAAATAATTAAGGTCAGCATATTAACTTTTTATTATCCTTCCTTTATAATTACCTTAAGGTTTTTATTTAAAAAAAATCATCTCTTTGATATTTCCACCTATTCCTCTATAGTTTCTGATGTGTAAGTTCTAGATTCCATTGCTGGATTGAGCTAGGTTACACCCATGTTATAATTGTAACCCACACAGAAGGGAACCCACCAAACTGCACTAAATAGTTAGAAATTGATTTTTTTTAAGGTTTTATTTATCCATTCATGATAGACAGAGAGAAAGAGGCAGAGACACAGGCAGAGAGAGAAGCAGGCTCCATGCAGGGAGCCTGATGCAGGACCCGATCCCGGGACTCCAGGACCATGCCCTGGGCCGAAGGCAGGCACTATACCACTGAGCCACCCAGGGATCCCTTGAATTCTTAAATTATGAATAATTTATATATAAATGCTACCAAGTGTTTGGTGAGTTATGCACGCTTATTACAATGATAATATTTAGAATAAGAAAATAAATATTAATTTTATTGTCTCACATTCTCCTAATGTGTTTAATCAAAACATATATGATACCTGCACTGATAACCAGTGAAATTGCAGTGTAGTCTTAAATGCAAGGCAAGGAAGACAGAGGAAGACAGAGAGAAGGTCTTGTTCCTAAATTATTTTCTATCTTGAGTTGCAGCCAAGAATTTTGATTTTGTAAGCAATCACCTCACCAGATGTCTTGATATACCCCTGCCATGCCCTTGCTATTCCTTTTCTCAGTGGTGCATGTGCTCACATGTAAATAATAGATAGGGTACATTAAGACATGGGTAATATGAACAGGTTTATTTGGCACTGAGCAAACATCTGCTATACAAAATCAAAATTAATTGCCATCATGAGTTTCCTGTACTAATTTATTGTCATCTATTTAGAAAATATCAATTGTCCTAAATAATGCTAATAGAACACACAGAGGCAAACACATTCATAAGAACTTGAGCCCTTAGTTTTCAGGATCAGAATTCTGTGACATTGAGCTCCAAAACAACTGCATTTCTCATCATTTTCTGATCCCTGGGAGTAAGGTAGGACAAAATAAAAATAAAATCAGAATGAGTGCAAATGTTTCCCTCCAAGTCTTTGCAAAATCTTCAGTGATTCCTCCAGGAACCACTGGGATGGATCTTAATTACAGATTCCCCTTTTCAATGTCTACTCTAGAACACTGTATGTAGTCATTAATGATGGTGCATTTCAGGCCAATGAATTACTAGTTTCCTTCCCTGTAAATTCTGGCCTATGAAGAATAGTTTTTAGTGTTTTATAATTGTTTGATGAAACAAATTTCCAGTTTTTCCTCAAAACGTGGCCCTAAGTAAACTAGTTTTATTTCTAAAGATTTTATTAATTTATTTAAGAGAGAAACAGAGAGAACATGAATGGAGGGAGAGGCAGGAGGAGAGGGAGAGGGACAAGCAGACTCTCCAGTGAGCACAGAGCCCAGGATCCTGAGATCAAGACCTGAATGAAAGTCAGACACTTAACCAACTGAGCCACCCAGGGACCCCAAAAGATAAACTGTTAAAAGAAAATAAAAAAATGGATTCTAAAAATAAAGGTAAAACTCTCAAAAACAACGGGAAAACTTCAGGTTTCAGTGTTCATTTTTCATGAAATTTAATTCAGTAAGTCTGTTCATAGTATAGAATTCTTAACTTCAGAAATTGTGTCACAGAAATATTTATAAGTCTTATGTGATTCCCTACAAGATTACTTCTGCTACTTTTTTGCTTAACTGCTTATCAGCTAATTACATAATTTGCCTCCCTGCTTAGTAAATTAAAATCCCAATTCTCCTTATAGTACATTCACTCCAGATGAGTCAACATCTGTACATAAAGGATAGCGACCATTCAGCAAGGATGCTGCTGTTACCTATGGTGAAATACTGAAAATGTCAGCAGGACTTAACACAGAGGTGAGCGCTACATTATAAAGGTGAAAACACTCTGAAAATGTTTAAATAAAATGTGTCGTACATGAAACACATTCTATGTTAACCCATATATATGTTTTAAACCTTTTTAAAAAAGTTTGTTGTAGCACTAGATATAATTATACTGTCCTCCTTACCAGCACAGTACCACATCTTTACATACTAATTTTGAATTTTAAAAAAGGCTTCTTTTCCCTTCATCGTTTATATCTTATATCACTCCTGTGAAACTGAAAGGGCTAGCATTAATACCTTTAATTTACATATAAGAAAACTAGAATTACAGGAGCTATTCAGTAGTAGTATTGGGTTTCAAGATATCTTTTTTCCTCATTCCATACAATCTTATTTATAGAATATTATACAACTTTACATACCTTATATTACTTTTCTATTTATCAAATCTGAGCCCCTTACTTGAGTTACTCTGGCAACTGCATTCTGATTTCTGGAACTTTGAAGAGGGGAGCCAGTTTTTTTTTTTTAAAGATTTTATTTATTTGACACATAGAGAGAGATAGAACAACACAGCACAAGCAGGAGGAATGGCAGAGGGAGAAGGAGAGGGGTAAAAGGACTCCCTACTGAGCAGGTAGCCCGACAAGGGGGTCCATCCCAGGACTCTGGGGTCAGCACATGAGCCAAAGATAGGTGCTTAACTGATTGAGCCACCCAGGTGCCCCAAGGGAAGTCAATTATAAGATAGAAAGGTGAGAATAAAGGTATAAATGAGACAGGCCAGATTACAGAATGAAATGAGAGAACATTTTCATTGTGGAAATATGTAGTAAATGAGGGAGGTGCTGCAAAAGTAAACGTGAACCATATAGTTTGCTTTTCTTTCTTGATATTGGACACAAAACCTTGCCCTAGTAGCTAAATCTCTTTATTTTATTTTTATATTTTTAGCCTCTCAATCAGCAGATACTGAACTTTTCCACTCCAAAACACTCAAACCGTTTACTTACATGCTCTTCCCCAAATTATTTAAAATCAACCTCCCCCACTCCCTTATCTCCTCATACATGCCCTTCTAACTGAGTAATGAGACACTGTCCCAAAGCCTCCTTTGAAGGCTTTCTTTTCCTCTTTCCTGATGAGGAAGCATCCCACATTCAAGTATCCAATTTTCCTTCTATCAGAGAGCATTTTTCAGAGTGGTTTCAAGTAGGATACTGAGCATCACTGACTTGCAAGGAATTATGGTGGCTCTCCACTAGTAAAAGAGAGGTAGAATTGCCCTACAGGGTTTGGATAGGGCACTAGAAAGTGGTCTAATGGGATAATGATTTAGTGATAGCTCTAATTATAGCACAGCTGACCCCAGCAAATGAGTATTGAACACAAGGCCATTTAGCAGGAAGTTGCAGGCTTCTCTGATGGCAGAAATAAAAGCTACACATCACTGTATTTGTTAGTAATAGGTCTTTATTCTCCTGACTCAGAGTCTTTTCCTTTTCTCTGAATGTGAGTGTAGGAAGTACCACTAGTCCAAATTTGCTATTATTATTATTATTATGTATTATTATTATTATTATTATTATTGAAAATTTCGAAGAGTGAAAAGTGGCCAGCTTTAAAGATTCCATAACATTAGTGAGCACTGTGATTGAACTGATTATTAAATCAGTTGAAAAGGAAAAGTAAACAGAAAATCATTTTTGGATCTTTGAATGAAATAGAAACAAGACTATTATCATTATTGTTATGGTTATTTTAGAATCTTAGAGGTCCTAGAGTTAATTTTATTCAGAAATTAAGGTTACCTGATTTTTGTTTCTCTGTAATTTCAATTATCATCTACATTTCTATAAGGTGACTATATTGTAATTCTTTTAAGAATATTACAAAGTATCATCAAGACCTGAGAAATCAGGAGGATATTTTTTTCCCTATTATATTGTTTAAACCAGTATAATGGACTAGCATGAAGATCTAAAAGGTAACTTAAGATATTTGTGGACCTCAAAGAATGAAGTTTTACATGTTAGGTGTATTAACATTCTAAAGAAGAATATGTTTCTTAGCATGTAGGCTTGGTCAGATATATAAGCACTGAACAAAAGAATTCTCGAGATGAAAGTTCAAAAGTTGTTATTCCCTATTCTAACATCATCAAAGAAAGAAAACTTCAAAAACAGTCTTCCAATGTTTGTTTGTAATTCACAAGGCTCTTCTTGTGGAATGGTTGTAACTGACCATCATAGTTTCATTCAACCAAATATTTTAATTTTCATAACACTCATATTCTCAGGTCGTTTTCACTAAAACCTGCTTATGGTTTGGCTTCCCCCACTAGATCTCCTCTAAGTAGAAGATATTATGGTTAATTTTTAAAAAGATTTTATTTATTTGAAAGAGAGAACATGAGTTGGGAGTGGGGCAGATGGTAAGAAAGAAGCAGACTCACCAATGAACAGGGAGTCCAACGTGGGGTTCAATCCCAAGACCCCAGGATCATAATCTGAGCTGAAGTCAGCCGCTTAACTGACTCAGCTGCCCACAAGCTCCTGGATAATTTTTTATGATGGTTATATTTCTACTCTTCTTTTTTTTTTTTTTTCTACTCTTCTTATAATTACATCAGTCATTGGATTTAGGGTCCACCCTCATCCAGTATGCCCTCATCTTAACTTAAGTACATATGCAAAGACCCTATTTCCAAATAAGGTCACATTCTGAGGTCTCAGGTGGACATGGATTTGGAGAAATACAATTTAATGAATTATCTCTTCACTCAGAGATGGCCATAGAGATAGCCAGAATTATTTACTATAATTTATTTCCACAACAAAGAGTAGAGCAAAAAAAGAGAAAGATATAGAAATACCTGTGGCATGTACAATATTACAAGTATCCCTCCTAATTAGTTACAAGATACAGATGTTGGAATTTATGATAGGTCGAGCTGACCTAAATGACAGGTCTGAATTCCTTAGCTGGACAGCTAGACTCTACTCTGACTTAATTTAGGGGACATACTGAACTAATTCCACTATAGACTGAATGTTTGCTAATTCAGTAAAACAGAATTTGTTAAAAAGGCAATAATGCATAAATAATTGAACCAACAGTGATAGAAAATGAATAATACAATGTTTTCAAACACATTGCCCCAAAATGACAAGCTCAAACTTACCAACAAAAATGTATCTCACAAAAATGGCTCTGAAATAGAACAAGATTAGTGATTCAAAGTCCAAAGAATGAAAAGCAAATCATTTAATTTATTTAAGAGAGATAATCTGGGTGACTGACGCAGGTAAAATTTCTCTAACACCACCCAAAAGGTGATATTTTACAATCTATAAAGATGCTTCTCAACATTTTACTTCAAACAAGTATGAAATGAGTTTCATTGCATGGTTTCTTATAATAACCTAACATAATAAAGATCAAATAGTGTCTGTGTTAGATACATAAGTATTGTATCACCATAAGTAAATATACAAACTTCTTTCAGGCTCATTTTTCGCCTCAGTAATTGGGCCTCATAAATTTGCTTTGAATATCTAATAAGGAGATACTTAAACATAGTATGGAGTTTGGCCTGTGGTTATCATTAAATGGTAACCATTTCATTAGAACAAAATCAGCATTTATTAACTAATTATAAAATGCGTATACTCCCAGTGTCCAGAATTATTATTATCTGTCTGTGGAAGTATTTTTATGGACTTAGTAACTTGGGATCTAATTAATAAACAGAGTATTTCAAGATATAGAGAAGAAGGATGATACTGAAAAGTATTTCAAATGAGCCCTAATTAAGTCTGGTGAACCATTTTTGCCAAACAACCAAGCAGATTTTTTTGCAGCAATACAAAGTTTGAATATACCAGATGCCTTCTCTTTTTATCCTTACCATGTTAGATTAATATTAGAAAACACTAGTTCTTTGGATTACTATTGAGTTTCGAGAAAACCACTAATCTACTAATGTGCTATACCTTCAAATAGACTATAAGTGATTACACTTTATTTTACATTTATTCTTGTTTTAGTTTCCTAAGACAGCTTTATTGTATATATAGGGCTATCACAAAATGTTCTTAGGTTCTCATTTAAAAATAACTCATTGGGACACCTGAGTGACTCAGTGGTTGAGTGTCTGCCTTTGGCTCAGGTCATGATCCTGGGGTTCTGGGATGAGTCCTGCATCAGGGTCCCCTCAAGGTGCCTGCTTCTCCCTCTGCCTATGTCTCTGCCTCTCTCTGTGTGTCTCTCATAAATAAATAAAATCTTTAAAAATAATAATAATTTATTGTGAAAAAAATAATTTATTGTGTTTATTTATATAATACTGATGATATTTAGGTGTTGCATCCAACTAGTTTCTTTGTAAGCTTTTGGATCACCTTACCATAGCTTGTCCTGACTCCAGCTGGTAAAGAGTAAGAATTAAGTTATCTATGGCATGATAAAGAGTCACCTGGCACTGTAAATTAATATACAAGCATTTGTGATGATGATGATGGAGATTTTCTTCTTTTTTTTATTTTTTTATTTTTTATTTTTTGGGGTTTTATTTTTTTAAAATAAATTTATTTTTTGTTGGTGTTCAATTTACCAACATGCAGAATAACACCCAGCGCTCATCCCGTCAAGTGCCCCCCTCAGTGCCCATCACCCATTCACCCCCACCCCCCGTCCTCCTCCCCTTCCACCACCCCTAGTTCGTTTCCCAGAGTTAGGTTTTCTTTCATTCTTGTTATATGTTAAAAATATTTGTTATATTTTTACCACAGTTAAGAATTTAAAAGGTCATTTTTAATTGTTAATCTTTAGAAAACATAGATGCATGTTTAAAACAGATTAATGACTTGGAGAAAAAATATCATGTGCCACTCCAAAAATTTGTCAAAAAAGGACTAGTTTAAAAGTTGATCTGTCAAATATTTTTAAATTTAATATAAAATGTATACACACACACACATATATATAATATTGAATATTAATAAACTAAATGAAGGTGCAAAATGGGAAAAATCTTCAATGACATCTATAGAAATTCAGCAAGATATATCAAAAGCATATGTGAAATGAAGGCATATACTATACTTTTACTTGCTAGCTATAATAATTCAACAAGGCAGTGTTTTATGTAAACCCAAATGGCAGATATAGTACAAAAGACTTGAGAATTTCTATACCCTTATATTTGTTCTATGTCTTCGGATAGAATATGGCATGTATCTTACGAAGCCCACAGGACTGAAAATCAATTTGAATTGTATATCTTCCATTTCCCAGGTGTGTGATCTTGAGTAAGTCATCTATTCATTTATAACATCACTTTCCTCCCCTGTAATTATAAAATTAAAAAAATTAATAGGGTTACTGTGAGAATTAAAAAAGCACTTTACATAGAACTGACTTATAAACAAAAAACTCAAAATATAATGTTAATATAAGGCATTATTACCATAGCAAAATATAAGGAAATTCTACTGAAGACATACAAAAAGTAAACCTCACCCCACAATTTTTAAATGGTATTTTTCTTTTATTACTTCAACAACAGTATTACCTGCAGAGTCCAAAATAGAATGATTTCAAATTAGATGGTCTCTGAAATGTATTTTGTTAATATTCTCTTTGATTTTAAGGCTTACATTTAAACATAATAGCAATATATATAAAATAAAAAATAAAATCACAGAGTTTCCATATCATTAGAGAAACCACTTCCATTATAGTTTTCATTGTGGGTTTTTAAAACAATGCTAATATAAAATCATATTCAGTGGAAGAAAAACTGTGGACAAGGTCTATGGCCTACAAGATGAAGTAATAGCTCTAAAAAATATAAGATATTTCTCGTGAGGTTTTCTGAACAAAATTTTACTAAATGTATAGTTAAAAGTAATTAACTATAAAATAAAATGAATTATGGTGTTTTAGAATAAAATAAAAACTTGTTATCCAAAGAAATCAATATAAATAGTGTTGTAGAGTTACTGTAAATGAAGAGGCATCTTGTGGCATTAATAATTACAGGCAGAAAACATCATTCAAAATATGCTCAGTAGGGACACCTGGGTGGCTCAGCGGTTGAGCATCTGCTTTTGGCCCAGTGAGTGATCCCAGGATGCTGGATTGAGTCCTATATTGCTCTCCTTGTGGGGAGCCTCTGCCTATGTCTCTGCTTCTCCCTCTCTTTCTCTCTCTGTGTCTCTCATAAATAAATAAATAAAATCTTTAAAAGAAAATATGCTCAGTAGAAAAGAATCACACCACGACAAAAATATAGTTTCAAGATCAAATAGGACAGAGTTGTTAAAAGTTAAAGTTGTCAAATTATAGGGTACTAAATAATTTTTTGCTCTTATTAGATAAGCAAAATTATTCATATAGTCATTGCAAATTGCCAATAGGTTAAAAATGCAAGAATAAAAAATGCAGATGAATTGAACAGCCAACATGTTTATTAGAAATGTTTTTCACATATAGACAGTAATAATTCATCACTTGTTTATCTTTTTTAAAAAAATTTTACTAGTGATTAAAAGCTACAGCATAGATCTATTGCCTGACTCACAGATTACATAATTCAGTTTTAATTTTTAAAAATATTTCATTTATGTATTCATGAGAGACAGAAAGAGAGAGAGAGAGAAGCAGAGACACAGGTAGAGGGAGAAGCAGTCTCCATGCAGGGAGCCCAATGTGGGACTCCGTCCAGGGACCCCAGAATCACGCCCTGAGCCAAAGGCAGGCGCTAAACCACTGAGCCACCCAGGCGTCCCATATTATATACTTTCTATACAGAAATTTATTTTGGTGGTGGTTAGAAAGATGTCATATTGGTTATATTTATTTTTATAAGCACACATTTTGCCTAATAAACAACTCATGAAAACTATTTAAAACCTATTGCTTTATCTAATAATAACTAGTTTATGTTCTTTACAAGTATACTTATGTATCCATCATTCTTTATTCCAACTTCATTTCTGGTGCCTCTAGTTTATATGTTATAATTACCTTGCTCATAATCAATATCACTGACCTATAAAACACACTACCTACGCTTGAGAGGATAAAATCAAGATGTATAAAGAAATCCAATTGCCATTTTAATTGCTATGGACATGATAAAAATAAAAACTACTGGTATTCAGTCATTCTAGTGAAAATCTACTTGGTCTTCTTTTTTTAAAGATATAATTTAGATTGAATTTAAAGATTGTTAAAAAATTTAAAAAAATAAAGATTGTCAAGAAATGATTTTTCATCTAGTAGAGTTCATGTGCTCATACATTATCTCTACATGCATAAACACTCTCCACATTGCTTGGAATGTTTTCCACCATCATCAGTGTGTCGTCAAGTTTAAACTTAGGCTATGGAAGTGGAATATATAGGGTATGCATTTGTGATGCTGTGGAGACAGAATATTTTGAATAGATTAAGATTAGGTAGTGAATCAAAGTAACTACAAATTTTGGCACATAATGGATATTGAATAAATACTCCAGTGAAGTAATAAATAGACCTTAAGAACATTTCATTCAAGACTACATTTTAAAGATTTTAATGACATTAATCTTATCATAACAGCAAATATAGCAATATCTGACAAAAAACTGTACAGCTTAACAATAAAACAAACATATAATTATTTATTTCTTAAGTATAGTCTGTAATTACTGTTTAGTTTAAATTATCTTGTAATATTTCATACTATATATTTATATTTCCAGATACTAAGTTGTCTGCGATCTATACAAGCATTAGAATTTTTAGAAAAAAGTCTTAAAGAAAGTACTACCAGTAAGAGGAAACGTTTTACACAGAAAGACCCCAAAGGTAATTAATATATTTTCTTTACATATCCAATAACATTTTAAAAAATGTTATTGTGGTAATGACACTTAACATGAGGTTTACCCTCCTAATCTTTCAAGTGTATAATATAGTATTGCTATTTATAGGCAAAATGTACAGCAGATCTCTAAAATGTATTTATCTTTCATAGCTGAAATTTTGTATCTGTTAATTAGCAACTCCCTGGGTCCTCTCTCCCAAACCCCTGGCAACTACAATTCTCTTTGCTTCCATAAGTCTACCTATTTCAGATACCTCATATAAATGGAATCATGAAGTATTTGTCCTTCTGTATCTGGCTTATTTCAATAAAATAATAAAATGTCCCACAGGATCATCCATATTTTTACATATTCCAGGATTTCCTTCTTCTTAAGGTCATTAATATTCTACTTTAAATATTTACTTCTTTTATATTCATTCATCAAAGGACATTTAATTGTTTCCCTATTTGTGTATTATGAATACTGATGCATGAACATGACAGTGCTAATATCTCTTCAAGATACTAATTTTAATTGTTTCATTTATTATCGTTTTATTGTATTGTTTTCATGTCTTGACCATATTCTGATGCTTTAATATGTAGTGCCTTGCTGTTGGTATTTTGATAGGAATTGTACTAAGTCTACAGATTGCTGATTTCAGTTGTTTTACTCTGAATAAAATTGCTGAATCATATAGTAGTTCTATTTTTAATTTTTTGAGGAACCCCCATATTGGTTTCTATAATGGGTGCGCCATTTCATATTCCTACCAGCAGTGCCACATAATTTTCTATTTCTTCACAACTTTGCCTATACATATTATCTTTGCATTATTTTGGTTTGGTTTGGTTCTGGGTTTATTTTTCTTTTTTTCTCTTTCCTTTTTTTTTTTTTTAAATAATTGTCAACCTCACCTATGTAAGGTTATGTGGTTATGTGGTTATGACTCCATTTCCCTGGTGATTAGGGACACGAAGTATCTTTTCATATGTCTATTGGCCATTTTTATGTCCCTGGAAGGTAGAGGTCAGTGATTCATTAGTCTTATATATAATACCCAGTGCTCATTACATCACGTGTCCTCCTAATATCCATCACCCAGTGATCAAATGGTTCTTATAATTTTACTAATGTGGTGTACATGTTAATTGATTTGCAAATATTGAACCACTCTTGCAACTGAGGAACAGATCTCACTTGATTGTGGCATTTTTTTTAATGTATCACTGTGTTTGATTTGTTAGTATTTTATTGAGAATTTTTGCATCCATGTTCATCAGGTATATTAATTAGCCTGTAGAGATCTTTTTTAGTGGTATCTTTATCTGATTTCTACATCAGGGTAATTCTGGCCTCATAGAATAAATTCGGAAGTTTTCCTTCCTTTTCTGTTTTTTGGAATAGTTTGAGAAGAATAGGTACTAATTCTTCTATAAATGGTTGATAGAACTTGCTTGTGATGCCTGCCGTCTGAACAAGGACTTCTGTTTTTTGGGAGTGTTTTGATTACTAATTCAGTTTCTTTCTTGGTTATTAATCTGTTCAGGTTTTCTATTTCTTCCTTTTTTAGGTTTGGTAGTTTATATATTTCTAGGAATTCATCTACTTCTTCCGGATGTCTAATTTGTTGGCATATAGTTTTTCATTATATTCTTTTATGATAGTTTGTATTTCTGTGATGTTGGTTGCTATTTCTCCTCTCTCATTTATGATTTTATTTATTTAGGTCCTTTCCCTGTGCCTCTGAATCTGGATGTCTGTTTTCTTCCTTTCTGTTTTATCCTCAGATTGGGTAACTTCTCAGCTATTATTTACTCAAAAAAAAAAAAAAAAAAAAAAAACCAAAAAACCACTTCCATCCTTTCTCTCCTTCATCTGTGACTTCTATAATAGCAGTGTTCTTAACATTCAATGGAATCACGGAGTTCCTAAAGTCTATTCTCATGTTCCATAATTCTTCTTTCTCTCTTGTTCAGCTTTATTATTTTCCATTGTCTTTTCTTCTAGATTACTAATTCATTCCTCTGCTTCTCTTAATTAGCTATTCACTGTATCAAGACTGTTTCCATCTCATTTCTTTCATTCTTCATCTCTGATTGATTCTTTTTTAACTATTTTATCTCTGTGTCAGGGGTCTCCCTGATGTCTTCTATTCTTTTTCAAGTCCAGTGAATATCCTTATGGTTGTTGCTTTAAATTCTCCATCAGGCATGTTATTTATATCTATTTTGCTTAGATCTTGGCTGTGGCCTTATTTTGATACTTCATTTATGGTATATTCTTCTATCTTGGTATTTTGTTCAAGTCTACCTTCTTCTGTGTATTATAAAAGCCAGTTATGTATGCTGAAAATAATGGCTTTATGTATTAGGTCATGCAGTACCCAGAGGCTGCCATTTCCGAGAGTGTCTCTTATTGTGTAGATTGTTTCTGATGTTGTGTTTTGGCCACCTTGTCCTTCAGGGCAGTCATCTGCAGAGGCTCTCCTTCCCTAATATGTACAGTGTTTGGTCCTTGGCCTGAACGTGGTGAGTCTTAACTAGGTATGCTCTGGTTTAATTGTGAAATGAGATCTGATACCATTTCCAGGAGCCTGAGGCCCTACAGAAATCTGGTCAGGAGACATAGTATGGGCAGAGCTGTCTTGGAGAGGAATCTGCCACACTGGGACAGAGGGGGAAGATTGGCTAAGAGGGGCATCCTGCCACAGCACAGGGTCATGTGGCTCACAGTAAGCAAGTTAGGCAGCTAGTGTAGAAGCTGTGCTTCTTCCTGAAGGTGGTTCTGTGTTTATGCTGAGGGATATGGGGGATAAATTGCACAGGCTAGCTCCTTTGTTCCCAGAGGTGTCTCCTTGAACATTACCTCTTAGAAAAGAGCCACAAGAAGAGTAAATAATCTTTGTGCTGTGTTCCACAAGTGTTTTTCAGATCACTGCTCTATGCTTTCTGTCTAAGTAAAGGGAAGTGCCCTCAGGGCTCTATCCCAGACAAACCCACTGACCTTTAAAACTGAAGGCTTTAAGCACTATTGGTTGCCAAGAATTCACAAAATTTAGCTGCTCTCATTTTCCAAGCCAATGGCTTTCAGGAGACAATCTCCTTGTGCATTCCCCTGTGTGCTCCTCCCTCTCACGCTTCTCCATGACCATAGCCTTCTCCCCTCCACAGCATCATGCGATCTGTCTCTCCCTAAACCACATCTCCATCCACACTTCCTACCTTCTTTGATGTGGCCTCTTTTCTCTCCTTAGTTGTGGGAGTTTGTTATGTTAATCTTCAGGTCAATTTCTGGGGTATTTAGGATGATCTGATAGCTCTCTAGTTGTGTTCATGGGACAAGACAAGCCTTCAGTCTTCTTACCCAGTCACCATCTTCCCTATCTGTGTTTTGCCATATTGATTTTCAAATGTTGAACTATCATTGCATCCCAGAAATAAAAGCCATTTGACCAAATAAATATGGTTTCTTTAATGTGCTGTTGAATTCATTTTATTAGTGTTTTGTTGATGATTTTTACAACTCTGTTCATCAGAGATATTTTCCTGTAGCTTTCTTTCCTTGTGGTGTCTTTTTTCTTCCTTTGGTATCCAGGTAATACTGGCTTCATGAAATTGCTATGGGAATGTTCTATTCTCTTCCATTTTTTGAGAGATTTTGAGAAGGATTGGTATTTGCACTTAAACTTTTCAGTAAAATTCCCCAATGAAGGCGTCATATCCTGGGATTTTCTTCTATATGGTGTTTTTGATTACTGATTCAACCATCATATTAGTTATAGATCTATTCAGACTTTTAATTTATTTTTCTTCATTATTCAGTCTTGGTAGTTTTATATTTCTAGGAATTTTTCTATTCTAGGTTATCCAGACACCTTGTATAAACTTATTCATAGTACTTTCAATGATGTTTTTTTTTAATTCCATAAAATAAAAATTGTGATCTTGTAATGTCTCCTTTTTATATGTACTTATCTTTTTCTATTTTCTCTTAGTTTGTCAATGTAGTTTATCTTTTCAAATATCCAACTGTTAGTTTTGTCAAATTTTCTATTTGTTTTATTTATTTTTGGCTTAATATTTATTATTTCCCTCCTTCTGCTGAGTATTCTCCTCTCTCTCTCTCTCTCTCCTTCTCTTTTAGTCCCTTGAGGTATATAGTTAGTTGCTTATTTAAGATCCTTTTTTTTATTGCAAGTATTTACTGCTATAAACTGCTCTTTTAGTACTGCTTTTGGTGCATTCCATAAATTTTGGTATGTTGTGTGTTTATTTTCATTTGTCTCAAGTTATTTTCTAATATCTCTTTGATTTCTTGTTTGACTTGGTTATTTATAAATGTGTTGTTTAATATTCACATATTTGTAAATATTAATGTCTTCTTTCTGTTATTAATTTCTAGCTTTGTTTCAGAAATATTTTTTTTGGAGAAGGTACTAATTCCAATCTTATACCAATAGGTATAATATTATACCAATAGGTATAATTCCAATCTTCCCAAATTAGTTAGGAATTTTTTGTTTCATTTTTGTGATATAACATGTGACCCTTACTAGAGAATATTCCATGTGCACCTGAGAAAATGTATATTCTGCTGCTGCTGGATTGAATGTTCTTCATCTGTTATATATTTGGTTGATAATGTTTAAATCTGCTGTTTCTTTCTTGATATTCTGTGTGCTTGTTCTATCCTTTGTGGCATAGGATGTATTGAAGTCTTCTACTTTTATGCACTGCTATTTCTCCCTTCAGATTTGTCAATGTTGTCTTATGAATTTAGGTTCTCTGCTATTGGTGCATATATATTATAATTGTTATGTTTTCCTCATCAATTTTCATTATTATAGAATGTCCTTAATTGTCTCTCATGACAGTTTTTGACTTTTAATCTATTTGTCTAATATATTTAGCTACTTCTCTATTTCAGGTAGCATTTTTGTGGGATATCTTTTTATGTCCCTTAACTTCTAGCCTAAGTCTATCTTTAAAATGAAGAGGGGTCTCTTATACACAGCATGTAGATAAACCTTGTTTTGTTCAATCAATTCAACCACACTATGTCATTTGTTTAGGGAGTTATATCAATTTATAATTAATTATTGATAGAAACAAAATTTATTATTGCTTTTTGCTCATTATTTTATGTTTGTTTTGTAGTTCTTTTGTCCCTCTTTTCCTCTCTCACTTTCTTCCCTTATGTTTCTCTCCCTCTCTCTTTCTGTTTTAACTTGTGTTGCTTCCTCCCTCTTTTTAAAAAAGATTTCATTTATGAATTTATGTATTTATGTATTTATGTATTTATTTGAGAAAGAGAGAGAGAGCGTGCACAGGATCAGGGGGAGGGGCAGAGGGAGAGGGACAAGCAAACTCCATGCTGAGTAGGGCACCAAACCTGGGGCATGATTCCAGAACCCTGGGATTGTGACATAAACTGAAGGCAGATGCTTATGATTGTCATGGAGTTTACATAAGATATGGTTAACATAGTCTGTTTTAAACTATTTTAGTCACATACAAACTACACTTTAACTCACCCCCTTTATGTTATTGGTATATCAATAAATATTTCTTTATACTGTGTTTTATCTTATATTGTGTACTATCTTGCTGTTTAAATTCCTTTATTTTAGGATGAAAACTTCCTTTTAGCATTTCCTTAAAGATTTTTTAAAAGATTTCATTTGTTTGTTTGTTTATATTTTTAATTTATTTATTTTAGAGAGAAAGAGAGCAGGGAGATGGGCAGAGGGAGAAAGGAAGAGAGAATCTTAAGCAGACTCCACACTGAGTAGAGCCCAATGTGGTTCTGAGATCATGATGTGAGCTGAAATCAAGTTGGAAGCTTAACTGATTGAGCCACCCAGGCATCCCACCTCATCTTTAGTATTTCTTATAATGTAGGTAATAAGGAAGAATTCCCTCAGTTCTTGTTTATCTTGGAAATTCTTTATAATTTTTTTTTAATAAACATCTCTTTCATTTTTGAAGGAAACTCTTGCTGGGTATAGTATTTTTGGTTGGCATATGTTTTTCATTCTTTTTTTTTCTTCCCCTCTCCTTCCTACCCCCTTTCCCCCTCAGAAATTTCAATATGTCATCCTACTTCTTCCTGGTCTGAAAATTTTCTGCTGGAAATTTTGATAATACTTTTTAGGAGTTTCCTTATATGTGACAATTTACTTTTATCTTGTAGTTTTCAAAATTCTCTATCTTTGACTTTTTAAAATTTGATTATATGTCTCAGAATGAATTTATTTGATTTCATCATACTTGGTGTCCTTTGAACTTTCTGGATCTGGTTTTCCATTTCCCAGATTTGGGACATTTTAAACTTATAATTTCTTGAAAAGCTTTCTGGTCCTTTCTAGGACTCTCTGCTCCTTCTGGAATGTTCATAATGCATATATTGATCTATTTACTGGTATTCAATAATTCCCTTAGCCTCTTTTCACTCCTTTAAATTATTTTACTTTTTCCTTTTCTGACTAGATAATTTCAAATGATTTATCTTCAAGTTTGTTGATTCTCTCTTCTGCTTGCTTTAGTCTAATGTTGAACCTATATATCAAATTTTTTTATTTAGTTATCTTATGGTCCAGCCAAAGATTTATTTGGTTTTATTTCAGATTTTCTCTCTGTTGAAATTCTCCCTTTATTTATTTATTTTTGCTACTGAGCTCACCAAACATTTTTTTGACAGTTATTTGGAATTCTCTGTGAGGTAATTCATAAATCTCCATATCATTAAGGGTGATTTCTGAAGTTTTTTCTTGTTCTTTTATTTGTATCATGTTCCCTGTTTCTTCATTTTCTTTGACTCTGTGTTGGTACCTTCACATTAGGGAAAACAACAACATCTCCATTTTTCTGGACTGGCCTTGTACAGGAAAAGATCTTCACCAATCAATCTGGTTTGAGCATTTATATGTCTCTCATACCTTCATGTTAACCCAAACTTCTGCCTTTGTTTTTAGTGGTCTCCAGGGATCTAAAGTATGCCGAGTTCCACTGGCAATCTGAGATAGGCAGGGCAGGGCCAATCCCTTGCATAGCTACTGGAAAAGTTATAACACTGAATGCATGATCTGACTCTTTTACTCCCAGGGAGAAGCTGGAAATTGTGAATTATCATCTCCTTATTCTTTAATGAGCTTGAGTTTGCTATCATTAAATGTTCTCCCACTAGTTCAGATTGCTACTTTTTTCTCTGTAGGCCCTAAGGACTAGCAAGTATATGCCAAGGTTCAACAACTCTCTAAGGCAGGAAAGACAGAAGCCAGTTATTGAAGTAGCATCCCTCAAAGTTGAAATGCTTAATTTGCATTTGCTTTTCTCCTCAGTGGGAAGCTAGGAGTTGGGATTTTTTGCTCACTTTCTTTACAGTAAGCCAGGGAGAGAAGTTTTAGGGGTATTTGCCCACAATTTAGTGCTAACTACCACCTGGACGTTTGTAGTTTCCAAGGGACTAGCATATACTAGGAGTTGTCAGTGCTCTGAGATAGGTAAGACAGTAAATAGTACCTTGTGTAGTACCCAAGAAGATAGAATTCTAGATATTCACTTCAACTTCTTCAGAGAGAAACTGGCAACTGGGGTTCTATCCCTGGTGATGTTAGGGGTGGGGATTTTGATGAGGGTGTGTTTTCTCTTTCCTACAAGTTGTGCTGTTGTGGGTTTTGCAATCACTAGGTGTGCAGAAACCTCTTAGATAGTTTCTACATTTCCCATGTCATTTTACTTCAAATAAATCAGTGTCTCTGTGGAGAGAAATGGAAGTTCATTGTTTCCTACCCTGCCATATTAGTGACATCTACAACAACTATGTATTTATTAAGTGGTAAAGTTGTTGGTAGAGTTTTTCCTCATGAGTTTTGATATTCCATAATTAATTAAAAACATAAAATTAATTGAAGGTGTTATTTTCTGGCTTTTTCTGAGGTATGTTAGAGTTCAAAATATACTAATAATACTTTTTCTATTGGTTATTTATACAGGCTACTATATTTCTGTGAGGAAATTCTAAAATAGGACAAATACTCTGAATTAGGATTATGTTAGTATTAATCTACTCCTTGAATATTATTCTGTACATTCTTGAGGTGATGCAGAGCATTTCAGACTACTGATTTTATTTTTTAAAGAAATTCATATATATTAGTGAAAAGATTTCCAATGCATTGCTGAGAACACTATTCTTTTTAGTACATGCTTTTGTTAGATACCTTGTTCTTGCATGCTAATAAGATGACTCCCGAGGGCCACATCTTTTCCCATTGAATACTTAAATGGTTTTACTGCTCCTAGGACACATATGCAAATCACATTAAATTACAGAGAACATGCAACCCACTGTCAAACATCATAGACTAATGTTCACAACTGCTGAAGCGAATCTACCAAAAAATATGTAAAATGTAGAGGAAAATTTGAATTAAAGTTCAGACTTTATAAAACTTGTATTGATTAGGTTAAAAGAATACATTAAAAACTAGTAGTTTAGAGAAATAAGAAAGGGATTGAGATACAAGAACCAAAGAATTTGTGTTAAACAATAAATGTCATTCATCATTTTCTTTTATTATCTAACACCAGGAGATGCAGATGAGCAACAGAAAATAGAGTCTCACTAGTTATACCCAAATTGAAGTAAGAAAAAAGGGATACATAGAAAATCAATAAATAAATTCAGTCAGGGTATATAGTTTATTATATTAAAATTCTTCCCCCATTTCAAACTCTATTCTGTAATAGCATTTTTATAACATTAGTGTTTATCCTGTTTAACTTATTACAATAAGTGAAAATTGATTGGGAACCTTGGATCTATTTTGACACTATCTTTGTATTTTAACTCATGTTTTTCTTTTTAAAAACTATTATGGAATAACTTTTGTCTCATGAATTCTTACCTTTTGTAATGATTTGATATGCACTTTCCATATTGTGCCACTACACAGTATAATTATATATATAGACACACACATACACACACACCATATATACTATATATGTCTACACACCATATATATTACATAAGACATGATATAGTTTTATACATATGTATCATTTATATATTTATTTATATCCTTTATGTGTGTGTATGTATAAATATGATGAATGCAAGTATAAAGATTAGAACATATATTCTTTGTTGTGATAAACATTTTTTTTCTTAACTTTTTAGCTAAAATCTAGAAAATTATTGCTTGGTATAAAATAGTACTATTTTCAAAGAAGCAACAAAAAAGAAATGGACAAAGTCTTGGTTTCTGCTCAAGATGTGATGTCAGGTTTGTGAGGCTGAGCCCCGAGTTGACACCATGCTCAGCCTCAGAAGTTTGTTTGGGCTTTCTCTCCCTCTCCTTCTGCCCCTTCTCTCCATGCTTGCTCTCTCTCACTCACTCTCTCTAAAATAAATAAGAAATCTTTAAAAAAAAAAAAAAAGGAAAAAAGAAGAAAAAAATCATGTGAAATATGCCAGTGCACTCTATTCTTAACAAAGCGTGCTCTCAAGAGAAAGTAATTGACCAAAGACTCATCTGCTGGGTATTTTCAGTGCCTAACTAACTTAGAAGGGACATTTTCAACTGCAGCTCATTTTCACCATCCTCTCCCACCCAATGGGGGAAGCAAAAACCAGAAATACTTGTCAAGTTTATAGTCCAGATACATAGAATCCCTAGAAGACTGAGACCTAATCACAGGACTATACAACATTCCCTCCTGTCACATCCCTCATCATTGTATTAGTAAAGACCTGTTTATAGTAATTCTTTTTATCAGACATGACAGGGGTATTGGAATTTTCAGACTAGGGATTTAAAATAACTATGATTAATATGCTAAAGGCTCTAATGGATGATCAACAGCATTCAAAAATAGATGGACTATGTAAGCAGAAAGAAAACCTAAGAAAGAACAACAAAATGATAGAGAAAAAAAATCATTGTAATAGAAATAAAGAATGCTTTTGATGGACTTATTAGTAGACTAGATACAGCTGAGGAAAAGACTGACATTATTCAACTACAAGACTTACTATAAGGTTACAGCAATCAAGATGGTGTGGTATTGGTGAAAGAAGAGAGAAAGAGATCAATGGAAAGGAACAGAGATCCCAGAGTGATCTTTGAGAAAGAAGCAAAGATAACACAATGGTCCAAAGACAGTCTTTCCAACAAAGGGTACATCTACAGACAATAAAAGTGAATCTTACATGAACCTTATACCCTTCACAAAAACTAATTCAAAAATGATATTTTTTTTAGGATTTTATTTACTTATTCAGAGAGAGAGAGAATGAGAGAGAGAGAGGCAGAGACACAGGCAGAGGGAGAAGCAGGCTCCATGCAGGGAGCCTAACATGGGACTGGATCCCAGGTCTCCAGGATCATGCCCTGGGCTGAAGGTGGTGCTAAACTGTTGAGCCACCTGGGACATCCAACAAAATGGATATTTAAATGTAAATATAAAACAATAAAACTCCTAGAAGATAACATAGGAAAAATCTAGATGGTCTTGGGTATAGTGATAACTTTTTAGATAAAATTCTAAAGGCATGATCTAAGAAACAAATAGTTGTTAAGCTGGACTTCATTAAAATTAAAAACTGCTACTCTATGAAGGACAATGTCAAGAGAATGAGAAGGCAAGCCCTAGAGAAGAAATTATTTGCAAAAAAATGCATCTGATGATGGATTGTTAGCAAAAATACACAAAGAAAACTTAAAACTCAACAATAAGGAAACAACCCCCCCCCCAATTTAAAAATGGGCCAATGATTTTTTTTTAAGATTTTATTTATTTATTCACGAGAGACACAGAGAAAGAGGCAGACATTGATGGAGGGAGAAGCAGACTCCTCACAGGGAGCCCAATGCAGGACTAGATCCCTGAACCTGGGATCATGCCCTGATCCTGAGCCGAAGGCAGACAGTCAACCACTGAGCCACTCAGGCATCCCTAAAATGGGTCAATGATCCTAACAGACACCTCACCAAGGAATATATACATATGATAAATAAGCATATAAAATGATGCTCCACATCAAATCTGAACAGGGAATGTAAATTAAAACAACAGTGAACTACCAATGCACACCAATTATAATGGTCATAATCTGGAATACTAACAACACTAAATACGAGGAGCAAAAGGGACTGTCATACCTTACTGGTGGGAATGCAACATGGCATACCATTTTGGAAGATCATTTGGCAGTTTCTTACAGAACTAGACATATGCTTATGATACAACATTCATGCTTCTTGGTATCTATCCAAAGGAGTTGAAACTCATGTCCACACAAAAATCTATGCAGAGATATTTATAGCAGCTTTATTCATAATTGCCCAAACTTTGAAGATACCAAGATGTCCTTCAGTAGGTGAGTGGATAAATTGTGATGTATCCAGACAATGGAATATTATCCACTGTTAAAAAGAGATGAGCTATCTAGCCACGTAAAAATGTAGAAGAAATTTCAATGCATATTACTCACGGAAAGAAGCCAATCTGAAAAAAGGCAAAATTACAGGACAAGTAGAAAGATCACTGGTTGCCAATTGGAGTTGAGGGCATTCCCTCAACAGAGGATTTTTAGGGTAGTGAGAATACTCTGTGTGATACCCTAATGATGAATAAATGTCATTATACACTTTGGAATCCATAGACTATATACCTGAAGAGTGAACCATAATGCAAACTATGGATTTTGGGTAATCATGATGTGTCAATGTCTGTTTGTCAACTATAACAAATGTACCACTCAGGTGAGTGTGTTAATAATGGGGAAAGCTATATGCATTTGTGAGAGTAGGGGAATATGGGAAATCTCTTTACCCTTCTCTCAGTTATCCAGTTAACCTAAAACTGCTCTATAAAATAACATCATTAAAAACACATGGAAAGAAACTGAGGGCATCCAGTACCACCTGCCTGACATGAGTGAAGCCATCTTGGAACTTCTAGTTTCAGTTAAGTTACATGCAATCCCAGTGGAGACCAACAGAAGAACCACCCATATTGCCAACCCATAGAATCATGAAAAAAAATAAAATATGATATTTAAACAAAGTATTGGAGGTTGTAACATGATAATATATTATTGATATTATACTCCCTTTCTGTAGTATGTAATTGTTTCCAGTCACCATATACTGTAGTACTTAACAATAAAGTACTAGCAAATTTTCCAATAAGGTGAAGAGCCCAATGCAGGACTAGATCCCTGAACCTGCAAATCATCATTGCAAAATTCATAACTTTTAGAAGTCTGCTTCAGTGAGGGACACCCATGCCTGAAAGTCCCACAGGTGGCAAACTGGGGAAGAATCCTAGGTGGGACATAAATGGGCTGGTAATGTATTGAACAGACAAAGTTTCATGGCCAGCTGCTAGGGAAAGTGTGGTTATGTCATCAGCAAACACATTTTCTCTTCCTGAGTATACAGCTAAGCTGTGTTTCTAAGTAAGAATTCATATGATAGCAGTCGTGACAAATCAAATAATAATTGACCAATGAAATATATGTGTAAATGACATGCTAGTTCTATGCCAAAGGAAGTTTCTTTTCTTTACTTTCTCTCTTTTCTCCCTGGCTTCTAGTTAGAAAATCTGGAAATGTCTAACCATGTATGGAAAATGCCATATTTAAAATTTGGAACAATCCTAAATCTCTGAGTCACTGCTGGAAGAAAAGTCCCCATTGCTACCACCCTAACACTAATCATATTGGGTAATAAAGTGCAGAAGCAATGGACTGTTATTTTGTTAACCAACTGAAATATATGGTTTCTTTTTTTACTGACCTATTACTTAGCCTACCTAAAACATTCCTATTTGTGAACTAGCTCTCTCATATTCCATGTGGTTTATGTGGGGCTATTTTCCTTCTCTTCTGTGGTGAATACATGACCCAGATTTGATCAGTAAAAGTCCATCAGTATCTCAGACACAGTGAGTGATTCAAGAATGACACTGAACCCAAGTGGGGCCAATCAGCTCATTCTCTGGGGCATGTGTGCCAGAGTTATCAGAACAGACTTTTCTCCAGCATTGGGATTAGAAGCTGAATAATGGATGTTATAAATTGAAGTGGCTGACATCTATCCTTCTGGGCCTAATGAAACAATTTGTTTGTCATAGGAAAGAATGAGGGGCAACCTGCAAATACAAGCAAAGCTGAGAGATGTGGAAAGAAGGAAGTATCCCTCAGAACACATTTTGAGGATATAGTTTTAGTGATGCCTAAAGTCAGTCCTTCCTCTAGAATTTTAATAAAGATCTGGTTAATTTTATGTACTTGTTTTCTTTTCGATGTAAGTTAATTTGAATTACATTTACTTTAGTTGTAAACAGAGTATCACATAGTGTTTCCCATCCTTATTTTTTAATATTTTGTTGAATTTTATCTAATGCAATAAGAAACAGTATAAATTCTGAAGAAAATTTATATATTAAAATTATATGACTCTTCACCTACAAAACTTGATTGTATTACTTCACACTATATATAGCAAATCATCATTGCAAAATTCATAACTTTTAGAAGTCTGCTTCAGTGAGGGACACCCATGCCTGAAAGTCCCACAGGTGGCAAATTGGGGAAGAATCCTAGGTGGGACAGTGTGGTCTCAGGATTCCTGGGGTCATGGAAAAAGGGTGCCTGAGTACGGCAGAGTTCACGGCTTGATCCGTGAGCCCAGAAGTGGGCTTTCAGCTCTGCTTGCCATAAACCACAGACAGGCACTGTTAGTGGAGTAACTGCTCTCCAAGCAGGGGCCCAACAAGTGGCAGAGCTTCAGAAAGACCCCTCTCTTCCTGGGAGGAAGTAGTGTGGGTGCACACTGCAAGAATTGTCAATTCGGAGACTAGAAACAGGGATCTGGCAACTGTTCTACTAGCAGGGTCCCAGCAAGGGGCAGAACCTCGGCGACAGCCCTCACTTTCCCCTGAGAGGAGGGGCCTGGATCCACTCTGCAGGAGTCTGTAAAGTTTGGAGACTCGAAATATGGTTGCATGCCTTAGATAAAAACTCTTGTTCACAGGCGGGGTGAACACAGAGTGCTGATGGAAACCAGGAAGACAATAGCGATTGACTGATTCTCCTAGAAGGCCCACTGAAGAGTGGAGGCGGGGATCTTTCAGCTCCGGCTGGAGACCTGGAGACGGGGGTGCCACCATTTATTGTCATCCTCTGAAGCAGTGCTAAAAGCCTTCTGGGCACAACAGCCACAAAGAGCTTAGTTAGCCCAGACACTGGCCAGGGCAGTGCAAGTCGGCCTGGGCTGATATCCGAAATACCTGGGCACAACAGGGCCCTCCCCAGAAGGTCAAGGAGAAACCAGCAAAGACCAGGTTCAGCGATCACGCAGAAATGTAAGACTCCAGTGCTAGGGGGAAATTGTATGCTTTTATCTTAGGATTCTTTGGTCTTTCAATTTTAATTTTTTTTTCTTTTTCCCTTTCAACTAATTTCTTATTGTATCAACTCTTTTTTTTTAGTTTTTTTTAATTCTCATTTTTACAGTTGCATTCTATTATTTCATTGTACTTAATTTTATTTTTGTATATATATATACATTTTTCTTTCTTTACAACTTTGAAAGGTAGTTTCTTCTAACAAACAGACCAAAATACAACCAGAATCTAGTGTATTGCTCTGTTCTGTTCACCTGTCTGATTATATTCCTTCTCTAAAAAAAAAAAAGCTTTTTTGATTTCCATATTTACAGTTACATTCTATCCTTTCATTGTGGTTAATTTTATTTTTGTATATATATGTTTTTCTTTGTGTACAATGTTGAGATCTAGTTTTATAAACAAACAGACCAAAATCTAGTTTTATAAACAAACAGACCAAAATACCCCTAGAATCTACTGCCATTTTTTTGTTTTGTTCACCTGCCTGATTATATTTTCTCCTTTTCTTTTTTTCTTGTTTGTTTTTGGTCGCTTCTGATTTGTTCATTGTATAATTCTCTGGGATCATTGTTGCTATTTTAGTGTTTGGTTCTCTTGTTAATCTATTCTTCTCTGGACAAAAGTGACAGGATGGAAAAACTCACCACAAAAAAGAGAACAAGAGGCAATACTAATTGTCAGGGACCTAATCAGTATGTGTATAAGATGAGACAACTAGAGTTCAGAATAAAGATTATAAAGATACTAGTTGGGTTTGAAAAAAGCATAGAGACTCTAGAGAATCCCTTTCTGGAGAAATAAAAGAACTAAAATCTAATCAGGTTGAAATAAAAAAAAGTCTATTGATGAGATGCAATAAAAAATGAAGGCTCTAATTGCATGATAAATGAGGCAGAAGAGAGAATTAATGATATAGAAGAAAAAATGGTGTGGAATAAATAAGCTGAGAAAAAGAGAAATAAACAACTATTGGATCACAGAGGGAAAATTCAAGAGTAAGTGATACAATAGAGCCAAACAATGTTCCCATAGTAAAAAGAAAGAGAGAGAGAATATTTCAACAAAGTATAGTTGAGAACTTTTCTAATCTGGGGAAATAAACAGGCCTTCAAGTCCAGGAAGCACAAAGAACTCTCAAAATCAATCAAGATAGGTCAATACCTTGACACATAATAGTGAAGCTTGCAAATTTCAGAGACAAAGAGAAAATCCAGAAAGCAGCTTGAGACAAGAGGTCCATAATCTACAAGGGTTAAAACCTAAGACTGGTAGCAGACCAATCCACAGAGACCTGACAAGCCAGAAAGGACAGGCATGATATATTCAAGGTGCTAAATGAAAAAAAAAAAAAAAATGCAGCAAGAATACTTTATCCAGCAAGGCTGGCATTCAGAATTAGAGGAGAGATAAAAAAACAAACAAACAAACAAACAAACAAACAAACAAATTTTTATATTCCCCAAATGAATGAGACCACGTCGAAGCAAATGGTGGGTATTTGTCGTTTCTAATGGTGAGTAATATTCCATTGTATACATAGACCACATCATCTTTATCCATTCATCTTTCAATGGACATCGAGGCTCCTTCCACAGTTCGGCTATTGTGGACATTGCTGCTATAAACATTGGGGTGCAGGTGTCCAGCGTTTCATTGCATCTGTCTAGGACAAACAGAAACTAAAAAAATTTGTGATCATTAAACCAGCCCTGCAAGAAATAATAAAAGGAATCCTTTAAGTGAAGAGAGCCCAAAAGTAAGATAGACCAGAAAGGCATAGAGACAATATACAGAAAGAATGACTATTGTTAATACAATAGCTCTAAATTCATATCTTTCAATAGTTACTCTGAATGTAAACAGACTAGATGCCCCAGTCAAAAGACAAAAGATATCAGATAGGATAAGAAAGAAAGACCCATCATTATGCTGTCTACAAGACTCATTTCAGACCCCAAAACACCTCCAGATTGAAAGTGAGGGAATTGGAAAACCATTTGTCATGCTAATGGATATCAAAAGAAAGCTGGGTCACAATCCTTATATCAGACAAATTAGATATTTAAGCAAAGACTCTAATAAGAGATGAGGAAGGACACTATATCATAATTAAAGGGTCTATCCAACAGATCTAATAATTGTAAATATATGTCCCTAACATGGGAAAAACCAATTAAATAAACCAATTAATAGCAAAATTAAAGAAACACATTGGTGAGGGGGGAGGGGCAAGACGGCGGCAGAGTAGGGTCTCCAAGTCACCTGTCCTCAACAAATTACCTAGAAAACCATCCAATCATCCTGAAAATCTACGAATTCGGCCTGAGATTTAAAGAGAGACCAGCTGGAACGCTCCAGTGAGAAGAGTTCGCGCTTCTATCAAGGTAGGAAGACGGGGAAAAAGAAATAAAGACACAAAAGGCCTCCGAGGGGGAGGGGCCCCGAGGAGCTGGGCTGAGGCCGGGGCGAGTGTCCCCAGGACAGGAGAGCCCCGTACCGGAGGAGCAGGACCTGCACCAACCTTCCCCGCGGAAAGGCCTCCCGGGGAATTGGAGCAGGACCCAGGAGGGCGGGGATGCCCTCGGGCTCCCTGGGACAGTGACAGAGGAACTGCGCCCCGGATCCAGCCTCCCCCGGGACAGGCAGAGGCCGGGAGGGCCCAGGACAGCGAGGACGCTCCTGCCCCGAGCTGAGCAGATCAGCGGCCCCGCCCGGGAGCCCCCAGGCCCTGCAGACGGAGAGCCCCGGAGCTACTGCGGGAGCTGATTCCAGGGTCCCAGAGCTGCCCCCGCCACTGGGGCTTCCTCCCGGGGCCTCACGGGGTGAACAGCCCCCACTGAGCCCTGCACCAGGCAGGGGGCAGAGCAGCTCCCCCAAGTGCTAACACCTGAGAATCAGCACAGCAGGCCCCTCCCCCAGAAGACCAAGGAGACGGACCAGTTCCAAGGGAAGTCAAGGGACTTAAAGTATACAGAATCGGAAGATACTCCCCGTGGTTTTTGTTTTCGTTTTTGTTTTTTTTGTTTTGTTTTTGTTTTTGTTTTTTTTGTGTGTTTTTTTTTTTGTTTTGTTTTGTGCTTTTTTTTTCTTTCTTTCTTCTTGATTTCTGATTGCTTCCCCAACCCCACCCCCCCCTTTTTTTTTCTTTTTTCTCCTTTCTTTCTTTTTCTTCTCTTTTTCCCTTTTTTTTCTTCTTTCTCTTTTTTCTTTTTCTCTTTTCTTTCCTTATCTCTCTTTTTCTCCTTTTCCCAATACAACTTGTTTTTGGCCACTCTGCACTGAGCAAAATGACTAGAAGGAAAACCTCACCTCAAAAAAAAGAATCAGAAACAGCCCACTCTCCCACAGAGTTGCAAAATATGGATTACAACTCAATGTCAGAAAGCCAATTCAGAAGCACTATTTTACAGCTACTGGTGGCTCTAGAAAAAACCATAAAGGACTCAAGAGACTTCATGACTGCAGAATTTAGATCCAATCAGGCAGAAATTAAAAATCAATTAAACGAGATGCAATCCAAGCTAGAAGTCCTAACAACGAGGGTTAACGAGGTGGAAGAACGAGTGAGTGACATAGAAGACAAGTTGATGGCAAAGAGGGAAACTGAGGAAAAAAGAGACAAGGAATTAAAAGACCATGAGGATAGGTTAAGGGAAATAAATGACAGCCTGAGGAAGAAAAACCTACATTTTATTGGGGTTCCCGAGGGTGCCGAAAGGGCCAGAGGGCCAGAATATGTATTTGAACATATCCTAGCTGAAAACTTTCCGAATCTGGAAAGGGAAACAGGCATTCAGATCCAGGAAATAGAGAGATCCCCCCCTAAAATCAACAAAAACCGTTCAACACCTCGACATTTAATAGTGAAGCTTGCAAATTCCAAAGATAAGGAGAAGATCCTTAAAGCAGCAAGAGAAAAAAAGTCCCTGACTTTTATGGGGAGGAATATTAGGGTAAGAGCAGACCTCTCCACAGAGACCTGGCAGGCCAGAAAGGGCTGGCAGGATATATTCAGGGTCCTAAATGAAAAGAACATGCAACCAAGAATACTTTATCCAGCAAGGCTTTCATTCAAAATGGAAGGAGAGATAAAGAGCTTCCAAGACAGGCAGCAAGTGAAAGAATATGTAACCTCCAAACCAGCTCTGCAAGAAATTTTAAGGGGGACTCTTAAAATTCCCCTTTAAGAAGAAGTTCAGTGGAACAATCCACAAAAACGAGGACTGAATAGATATGATGACACTAAACTCATATCTATCAATAGTAACTCTGAACGTGAACGGGCTTAATGACCCCATCAAAAGGCGCAGGGTTTCAGACTGGATAAAAAAGCAGGACCCATCTATTTGCTGTCTACAAGAGACTCATTTTAGACAGAAGGACACCTACAACCTGAAAATAAAAGGTTGGAGAACCATTTACCATTCAAATGGTCCTCAAAAGAAAGCAGGGGTTGCCATCCTTATATCAGATAAATTAAAATTTACACCAAAGACTATAGTGAGAGATGAAGAGGGACACTATCTCATACTCAAAGGATCTATCCAACAAGAGGACTTAACAATCCTCAATATATATGCCCCGAATGTGGGAGCTGCCAAATATTTAAACCAATTAATAACCAAACTCAAGAAATACCTTGATAATAATACACTTATACTTGGTGACTTCAATCTAGCTCTTTCTACCCTGGATAGGTCTTCTAAGCACAACATCTCCAAAGAAATGAGAGCTTTAAATGATACACTGGACCAGATGGATTTCACAGATATCTACAGAACTTTACATCCAAACTCAACTGAATACACATTCTTCTCAAGTGCACAAGGGAACTTTCTCCAGAATAGACCACATACTGCGTCACAAATCGGGTCTGAACCGATACCAAAAGATCGGGATAGTCCCCTGTATATTCTCAGACCATAATGCCTTGAAATTAGAACTTAATCACAACAAGAAGTATGGAAGGACCACAAACACGTGGAGGTTAAGGACCATCCTGCTAAAAGATGAAAAGGTCAACATTGAAATTAAGGAAGAATTAAAAAGATTCATGGAAACTAATGAGAATGAAGATACAACCGTTCAAAATCTTTGGGATGCAGCAAAAGCAGTCCTGAGGGGGAAATACATCGCAATACAAGCATCCATTCAAAAACTGGAAAGATCTCAAATTCAAAAGCTCACCTTACACATAAAGGAACTAGAGAAAAAGCAACAAATAGACCCCACCCCCAGCAGAAGAAGACAGTTAATTAAAATTCGAGCAGAACTCAATGATATCGAGACCAAAAGAACTGTGGAACAGATCAACAGAACCAGGAGTTGGTTCTTTGAAAGAATTAATAAGATAGATAAACCATTAGCCAACCTTATTAAAAAGAAGAGAGAGAAGACTCAAATTAATAAAATCATGAATGAGAAAGGAGAGATCACTACCAACACTAAGGAAATACAAACGATTTTAAAAACATATTATGAACAGCTGTACGCCAATAAATTAGGAAATCTAGAAGAAATGGACGCATTCCTGGAAAGCCACAAACTACCAAAACTGGAGCAGGAAGAAATAGAAAACCTGAACAGGCCAATAACCAGGGAGGAAATTGAAGCAGTCATCAAAAACCTCCCAAGACACAAGAGTCCAGGGCCAGATGGCTTCCCAGGGGAATTCTATCAAACGTTTAAAGAAGAAATCATACCTATTCTACTAAAGCTGTTTGGAAAGATAGAAAGAGATGGAGTACTTCCAAATTCGTTCTATGAGGCCAGCATCACCTTAATTCCGAAACCAGACAAAGACCCCACCAAAAAGGAGAATTACAGAGCAATATCCCTGATGAACATGGATGCAAAAATTCTCAACAAGATACTAGCCAATAGGATCCAACAACACGTTAAGAAAATTATTCACCATGACCAAGTAGGATTTATCCCTGGGACACAAGGCTGGTTCAACACTCATAAAACCATCAATGTGATTCATCATATCAGCAAGAAAAAAACCAAGAACCATATGATACTCTCATTAGATGCAGAGAAAGCATTTGACAAAATACAGCATCCATTCCTGATCAAAACACTTCAGAGTGTTGGGATAGAGGGAACTTTCCTCGACATCTTAAAAGCCATCTACGAAAAGCCCACAGCATATATCATTCTCAATGGGGAAGCACTGGGAGCCTTTCCCCTAAGATCAGGAACAAGACAGGGATGTCCACTCTCACCACTGCTGTTCAACATAGTTCTTGAAGTCCTCGCCTCAGCAATCAGACAACAAAAAGACATTAAAGGCATTCAAATTGGCAAAGAAGAAGTCAATCTCTCCCTCTTTGCCAATGACATGATACTGTACATAGAAAACCCAAAAGCCTCCACCCCAAGATTGCTAGAACTCATACAGCAATTTGGTAGCGTGGCAGGATACAAAATCAATGCCCAGAAATCAATGGCATTTCTATACACTAACAATGAGACTGAAGAAAGAGAAATTAAGGAGTCAATCCCATTTACAATTGCACCCAAAAGCATAAGATACCTAGGAATAAACCTAACCAAAGAGCTAAAGGATCTATACCCTAAAAACTATAGAACACTTCTGAAAGAAATTGAGGAAGACACAAAGAGATGGAAAAATATTCCATGCTCATGGATTGGCAGAATTAATATTGTAAAAATGTCAATGTTACCCAGGGCAATTTATACGTTTAATGCAATCCCTATCAAAATACCATGGACTTTCTTCAGAGAGTTAGAACAAATTATTTTAAGATTTGTGTGGAATCAGAAAAGACCCCGAATAGCCAGGGGAATTTTAAAAAAGAAAACCATAGCTGGGGGCATCACAATGCCAGATTTCAGGTTGTACTACAAAGCTGTGGTCATCAAGACAGTGTGGTACTGGCACAAAAACAGACACATAGATCAATGGAACAGAATAGAGAACCCAGAAGTGGACCCTGAAATGTACGGTCATCTAATATTCGATAAAGGAGGAAAGACTATCCATGGAAGAAAGACAGTCTCTTCAATAAATGGTGCTGGGAAAATTGGACATCCACATGCAGAAGAATGAAACTGGACCACTCTCTTTCACCATACACAAAGATAAACTCAAAATGGATGAGAGATCTAAATGTGAGACAAGATTCCATTAAAATCCTAGAGGAGAACACAGGCAACACCCTTTTTGAACTTGACTACAGTAATTTCTTGCAAGATACATCCACAAAGGCAAAAGAAACAAAAGCAAAAATGAACTATTGGGACTTCATCAAGATAAGAAGCTTTTGCACAGCAAAGGATACAGTCAACAAAACTAAAAGACAACCTACAGAATGGGAGAAGATATTTGCAAATGACATATCAGATAAAGGGCTAGTTTCCAAAATCTATAAAGAACTTATTAAACTCAACACCAAAGAAACAAACAATCCAATCATGAAATGGGCAAAAGACATGAAGAGAAATCTCACAGAGGAAGACATGGACATGGCCAACAAGCACATGAGAAAATGCTCTGCATCACTTGCCATCAGGGAAATACAAATCAAAACCACAATGAGATCCCACCTCACACCAGTGAGAATGGGGAAAATTAACAAGGCAGGAAACAACAAATGTTGGAGAGGATGCGGAGAAAAGGGAACCCTCTTACACTGTTGGTGGGAATGTGAACTGGTGCAGCCACTCTGGAAAACTGTGTGGCGGTTCCTCAAAGAGTTAAAAATAGACCTGCCCTATGACCCAGCAATTGCACTGTTGGGGATTTACCCCAAAGATTCAGATGCAATGAAACGTCGGGACACCTGCACCCCGATGTTTCTATCAGCAATGGCCACAATAGCCAAACTGTGGAAGGAGCCTCGGTGTCCATCGAAAGATGAATGGATAAAGAAGATGTGATTTATGTATACAATGGAATATTACTCAGCAATTAGAAACGACAAATACCCACCATTTGCTTCAACGTGGATGGAACTGGAGGGTATTATGCTGAGTGAAATAAGTCAATCGGAGAAGGACAAACATTATATGTTCTCATTCATTTGGGGAATATGAATAATAGTGAAAGGGAATATAAAGGAAGGGAAAAGAAATGTTGGGAAATATCAGGAAGGGAGACAGAACATAAAGACTCCTAACTCGGGGAAACGAACTAGGGGGGGTGGATGGGGAGGAGGGCGGGTGTTGGAGGGGAATGGGTGACGGGCACTGAGGTGGACACTTGACGGGATGAGCACTGGGTGTTTTTTGTATGTTGGTAAATTGAACACCAATAAAAATTAATTAAAAAAAAAAGAAACACATTGGTAATAACACAATTACAGTACAGGACTTTAACACCCCATTCCCTGCAATGGATAGATTATCAAGGCAGATCAACAAGGAAACAAGGGCTTTGAATGACACACTGGACCATACAGACTTCCCAGATATATTCAGAGCATTCCATCCTATAGCAGCAGAATACACATTCTTCTTGAGTGCACATGGAACATTCCTCAGAATAGATCACATAATGCACCACAAATCAGGTTTTAAGGTCTCAACTGGGGCCAAAAGATTGGGATCATTCTTTGCATATTTTCAGACCGCAATGCTTTGAAACTGGATCTCAATAAACAGAAGAAATTTGAAAAGTACCCAAATACATGGAGGCTAAAAAGCATCCTATTAAAGAACAAATGGGTCAACCAGGAAATTAAAGAAGAATATAAAAAAAATCATGGAGGGGATCCCCGGGTGGCGCAGCGGTTTGGCGCCTGCCTTTGGCCTAGGGCGCGATCCTGGAGACCCGGGATCGAGTCCCACGTCAGGCTCCCGGTGCATGGAGCCTGCTTCTCCCTCTGCCTATGTCTCTGCCTCTCTCTCTCTCTCTCTGTGACTATCATAAATAAAATAAAAAAAATTAAAAAAAAATCATGGAAACAAATGAAAATGAGATGCCCCAAAGGTGGTCTCAATAGGGAAGTTTATAGCATTACAAACTTTTCTCAAGAAACGAGAAAGTTCTCAAATACACAACCTAACCTTACACCTAGAGGATCTGAAGAAAAAACAGCAAATAAAACCTAAACACAGCAGGAGAAGATAATTATTAAAGATTAGAGCAGAAATCAATGAAATATAAACCAAAATAACAGTAGAATAGATCAACAAAACTAGGAGCCGGTTCTTTGAAAGAATTAATAAGATCAATAAACTTCTATCAAAAGAAAAGAGGAAAGACCCAAATAAATAAAACCATGAATGAAAGAAGAGAGATCACAACCAATACTGAAGAAATATAATTATAAGAACATATTATGAGCAACTATATGCCAGAAAATTAAGCAATCTAGAAAAAAAAATGGATGCATTCCTAGAATCATAAACTACCAAAACTGAAACAGGAAGAAACAGAAAACCTGAACAGACCCAAAGTCAGGAGGGAAATAGAAACAGTAACCAATAAATCTCCCAGTAAATAAAAGTCCAGGGCCAGATGGCTTTCCAGGGGAATTCTACCAAACATTGAAAGAAGAATCAATACCTGTTCTTCTGAAGCTGTCTCAAAAAATATAAATGGAAGGCAAACTTCCAAACTCTAGTAGACTCGTATTATCTTGATCCTAAAACCAGACAAAGACCCACCAAAAAGGAGAATTACAGGGCAATATCCCTGATGAATGTGGATGCAAAAATTCACATCAAGATATTAGCCAAAAGGATCCGACAGTATAATAAAAGAATTGTTCACCACAATCAAGTGGGATTTATTCCTGGGTTGCAAGGATGGTTCAACAACTGCAAATCAATCAGTGTAATACACTACAGTAATAAAAGGACAAGAAAATATGATCCTTTCAATAGATGCAAAAAAAGCATTTGACTAAGTACAGCATCCTTTCCTATTAAAACTCTTCACAGTGTAGGGATAGAGAGAACGTACGTCAATATCATAAAAGTCATCTATGAAAAGCCCACAGCAAATATCATTATCCATGGGGAAAAACTGAAAGCCTTTCCCCTAAGATCAGGGACACGACAGGGATACGTGTCCACTGTTATTCAACATAGTACTAGAAGTCCTAGCCTCAGCAATCAGACAACAAAAAGAAATAAAAGGTATCTGAATCAGCAGTTAAGAAGTCAAATTCTCAGTCTTCACAGATGACATGATACTCTATGTGGAATACCAAAATGACTCCATCTCAAAATTGCTAGAACTCATACAGGAACTCAGCAATGTGGCAGGATATAAAATCAATGCAAAGAAATCACTTGCATTTCTATACACTAAAAAGGAGACAGAAGAAAGAGAAATTAATGAATCAATTCCATTTATAATTGCCCCAAAACCCATAAGATACCTAGAAATAAAGCTAACCAAAGAAGCAAAGGAGGTGTACTCTGAAAACTATGCCCATGAAAGAAATTGAGGAAGACACAAAGAAATGGAAAAATAATCCATGTTCATGGATTGGAAGAACAAATGTTCTAATGTCTATGCTACCTAGAGCAATGTATACATTTAATGTAATCCCTATTAAAATATCATCAACTTTTTTCACAGAGCTGGAAAAAATAATTCTAAAATTTGTGTGGAACCAGAAAAGACCCCAAATAACCAGAGGAATGTGGAAAAAGAAAACTAAAGCTGGTGGCATCACAATTCCAGACTTCAAGATCTATTACAAAGCTGTGATCATCAAGACAGTGTGGTACTGGCATAAAAACAAACACATACATCAATGGAACAGAATAGAGAACCCAGAAATGGATTCTCAACTCTATGATCAACTAATCTCATATAAAGTACAAAAGAATATTCAATGAAAAAAAGACAGTCTCTTCAACAACTGGTATTAGGAAATTGGACAGCCAGAAGAAATTCATCCAGAAGAATGAAACTGGACCACTTTTTCACATCATACACCAAAACAGACTCAAATGCATGAAAGACCCAAATGTGAGACAAGAATCCCTTAAAATCCTAGAGGAGAATACAAGCAGCAACCTTATTGACCTCAGCCATAACAATTTCTTCCTACACATGTCTCAGGATTCAAGGGAAACAAAGGCAAAAATGAACTATTGGGATTTAATCAAGATAAAAAGCTTCTGCACAGCAAAAGTAACAGTCAACAAAGCCAGAGACAACTGACAGAATGGGAGAAGATATTTGCAAATGACCTATCAGATAAAGGGCTAGTATTCAAAATCTATAAAGAACTTATCAAACTCAACACCCAAAGAGCAAATAATCCAATCAAGAAATGGGCAGAAGACATGAATAGGTATTTCTCCAAAGAAGTCATACAAATGGCCAACAGATACATGAAAAAATGCTCAATATCTCTCCGCATCAGGGAAATACAAATCAAAACTACAGTGAGATACCACCTTACAATGGTCAGAATGGCTAAAGTTAACAAGCCAGGAAACCACAGAGTTGGTGAGAATGTGGAGAAAGGGGAACCCTCTTACATTATTGGGAATGCAAGCTGGTACAGCCACTCTGGAAAAGTTTGGAGGTTCCTCAAAAAGTTAAAAATGGAGCTACCCTAATATCCATCAATTGCTTTACTAGGTATTTCTCCCAAAGATACAAATGTAGTGATCAAAAGAGGCACGTGCACCCCAATGTGTATAGCAGCAATGTCCAAAATAGCCAAATATGGAAGGATGAGTGGATAAAGAAGATGTGGTATGTATATACAATGGAATATTACTCAGCCAACAACTTCCAATCAAAATTTTGTCATGGATAATTCCCATGAATCCACTTCAAGGGTATTATCACCATGGATACACCAACACAAACTGTTTTGTTAAACAAATTAATAATAATCATGTTTTTATTATGATCAAAAGACTGTCAATTCTCATTTTGATCAATGAGATTTTTGAAGTCCTAAAATTGGTTCAGATAATGCCAACATTAAAGATACATGTATTATTATTTTTGTAATTTATGTAAGCCATGTATCCTTGTTCTATTTCTCAATTTTAAATCAAGTTATACACATAAGTGGCAGGAAAATAAGGACAAAAGGTCATGATTGACGCTTAAGATAATATTTATCTTAAATATTTAAGTTGGGGAACCTGGGTGCCTCAGTGGTTGAACATCTGCCTTTGGCTCAGGTTGTGATTCCAGGGTAGCAGGATCAAGTCCTGCATCAGGCTCCTTACGGGGAGCCTGCTTCTCCCTCTGCCTATGTCTTGCCTCTCTCTCTGTGTCTCTCATGAATAAATAAATAAAAATCTTTAAAAGTATATTCAAAATCAAAATTAAAACATTTATTTTTCAGGAAGAAGAAATAATTTGTGTAAGTTCATAGATATATTTAGAACCACATAATTTGCTCTGTTTGGGCCAAATTATGTATCATCTAGTATGCATCTCCATTAGATTTATTTTTATATATTCCAATTCCCTTTCAAAAGTCATCTTTTCATTACTTTTCTATTTTTCATTATTTATCAAATACATTATATTAATTATAATTATTTACAAGTTCTTTTCTGATAAATCTAATGATAACACATGTGGGCCTCAGTATATTTTATTCCTTTTAAATTATTGAACATTTTGATAATATTGAGGCTTATCTTCATTCTTTCTTAGATATAGGCTATTTAAATATTTTTTAAGATTTTTATTTATTTATTCATGAAAGACAGAGAGAGAGAGAGAGAGAGAGGCAGAGACACAGGCAGAGGGAGAAGCAGGCTCTATGCAGGGAGCCCGACATGGGACTCGATCCAGGGCCTCCAGGATCACGCCTGTGCTGACTGAAAGCGGTGCTAACCGCTAAGCTACCTGGGCTGCCCTAAGCTATTTAATTTTGACTTTCTTTGTAGTACAAAACTTTACTCATAGGGTGCAGTCCTTACAAGTAGGTTATGGGTTTGCTTGTTTTGTTTTGTTTTGTTTTGTTTTGTTGTAGTCTCAGTTGAAAGCCTGGAGTAGACACACAGACTCCACACAGTAGATGAAAAGAATAGTGAAATATAAAATAAGATTTCTTTTTTATGCAATTTATTTTTTCAAAATTGTCTATTATAAAAATATGAACTTTATAATCACTAAACAATAAATGTTAACAAAAATTTTAAGAAGGTTGTCAAAAGCAGAAGTAAAGATGAAGACTAAGAAATGTATGGGTAAGAAAATACAGAAATAATTTATAACCTTGAAGAATGTGGTCAGGTGGAAGGTAAGGTTCGAATTATTAAAAATGGCAAAGGCAGTGTGTAAATTCTAGTTTTGTGCTTAACCCACTAGCTTATGCAAATTTTTTCTATAAAGGAATTTACACTTAAAAGACATCTATTGGTTTCAGAATTGGTGGATATAGTTTAATTTTAATTGATTGAAACTGTGTAATGTCTAAATGACCAGCATATTCTGAAAAGCTTATTTCTTATTTGATCTCTAAATCAAACTAAGCTGTATTATGACTTTTAAGACATGCTACAGTTTTGTTAGTCTACCTTCCTGATAGTCATTGGGCTCTTTTCTATAGGGCATTAAACATCAAGATCATTACTTATATCAGATATGAAATATTTTAATGTTAAATTATCCCTGTTTTCACATTATAAATCTAGGTGGTGAGTTATATCATTTTAAAATATTATTTTAATTTATTTTACTATTTTAATGCTGACATTTTATTGAAGAATTCACATTTATATTGCAAGATGCTGGTGACATGTGATTCCTTTTATGATTCTTTCTCTTTTTTCAGGTTTTGGGATCATGAACATCCTAACTTCCTATAAGTAACAAAAATACTCCTTTTATCCCTGGGCTCTGGAAAATTTTAAATTACTTAGTCTTGTTTAAGCCTCTTAAATTTGAACTATTCACATATTAATCAATATAAAGAAGGTACATTATCAATGTCTCCATAATTATTAATTGATATAAGATAACACTTATACTATTTCTTGAATCAACTTTGGTACTTTGTATTAATTGTTTGAAGGTAAATTTTAAGATATTTTATAATTAACTATTCATATATATGCATATTAATTACATCTATCTATATAAAAATTCTCTATTCCTATGTGTTTTGTAACTTTTCCTGATTATATGTTGATGAAGTCTTACTCTCATTCTAAGAGTATAAACACTATCTGTTTCTCCTGATTTTCCTTAAGTATTAGCATTTTTTTTACATTCTTGCATTTATTTCCTCATTTATAATGTTTCTTTCTGCTATGATGTCATTTGTTTTCCCTATATCCCTTCCCTAGGACTTTTGCAATTGTCTTTCTCTGTGCTTTTTTTTCTCTTTTTCTACTCTGTTGAGTTGAAAGATAAGTTTATTTTTCATAATACTGTTGTTTATTAAGTTCAAATACATTATCTTATAAGTTTTCCCCTGACTACAGCCTTGATTGTATCACATAAATATTGATGAAGTGCTATATTTAATATATTCTAAAGTGGAGCATATAAACAAACTTCATTTTTTGTCTTTAAAGATATTTTGAGGAGAGAGAAATTTTTAGGTCCCTCATTTACTTTTTAAAAATATTACATTTTTATGTATCTGTGGGATGTGTGCATATGTATATTTGGGCATCCATTTTTGGTTTCTTTTCACAAATTTTTCTGTTTTAAGGAACTCTGCCATTTTAATAAGAAAATATGGAATGCAATTGGTACTTTTTAATACACAGAGAAATCTGCTTTTCTTTTTGGGAAATGAGGGTTCATAAATGTTTTATTTTCAACAAAAATTTTAATTTCTAAATACAACACTATGAGACACATTTTATGATGGCTCCATTACTTACATGTGCAACTTTCTTTGTTTATTTCCTCTGCTAAAAGTTGAAAAACTGTTTTTAAATTCTCATTAAAATTATATTCTAAAAGATTATCTTCCATTAAAGTTATTAATTATTAACTTAGCATTTATTGAGCTCCTTGCAGGAAAAGAACTAATCAATATATCAGCCTTCATGTAGCTTTCATTCTAGTAAGACCTACAGTTTAATGTGAGAAGTATCAGTAGTGTCTAAGTGTCTGACATATAGGCATATAGAAGATGTTCAATAGAATTTTTGCTCCAAGGAGTGCTTGAATAAATAAACAAATATAGGGCAGCCCCGGTGGCTCAGAGGTTTAGCATTGCCTTCAGCCCAAGGTGTGATCCTGGAGACCCGGGATCGAGTCCCACATCAGGCTCCCTATGGAGCCTGCTTCTCCCTCTGCCTAGTCTCTGCCTCTTTCTCTCTTTCTGTGTCTCTCATGAATGAATAAATAAAATCTTTATAAAAAAATAAACAAATATATCTCAATGGCATAGTACTCCACCATTATTCCCCTTTTCAAATTAGCACATCATTGTTGCTTGTATCTTTTATCAACAATGTTAGGGAAGGAAACATTTTTTTTTTTCCATTTTGTAAAACACCCCTATCTTCTCTTTCTCCCTTACTCATGTCTTCCCTACAAGGGGTATTATACTTTATTGGTGAGTTTGGATTAAGAAACTTGGCATGAGCAGCTCTGTCTCTTCCTCTCTTTTCTTCTTAGAAGCCAGGCTGTCTTCACAGATGTTTATTTTATGGTCTTTGCCTTTATGACACACATTTTACAATTATGAGCCTTGTGTGTGGAACGCCTGTAGATATCATACACTGGATATGACTGTGAGTTTGGGAAAGAGGGGGCTAAGAGTAAATCACTGTAGTCTGGAGTGCTTATTTTTGTTGTACCTGTATGTCACATCTTCCAATAATATCGTTTTATTACTTTATTACTTTATCAATAATAAAGCTGATGTTCTTTTTTTAAAGCTGATATTCTTATATTCATTACTTGATAGTTTTTCTCAATTGGTTCAGATTTTTGTGGGGTAGTGGGGCCTATCTATTTATACTCAAAACCCATGTAGTCACTCTTTGTCTTAGCATGGGTTCCTTGAAGCAGATACTGAGATGAACAATTTTGTACAGAATGTTTATAGGGGAATGTTCTCAATGATATGCCAGTATGAAAGATATGGTCAAGATTGACATGAACTCACAATGTAATTGTAGCTGAGGCCTCACCAATCCTGAAGGTGCTCTGGACCTGGGGTGCCCTTCAGAGTTGTCCCATATTGAGACAAGGAAGTTAAGCATTTATATACCACAGTCAGTCAATCAGTGGCCATCAGCTACCTCTGAGAATGGACATAATTGAGCAGAGCAGTTCTCTGCAGTTGAGGACAATTTCCAATGATGAACCCATAAGTAAGTTTAGAAAATGATATTCACAGAAATTGTGGGAAAGATGGGTTGGCAGTAAAGTGGTGGGGGGGGAGGTGGAACAGAGTGGAGCTTCCCAAATCCATCAGACTTTTGAACCATTTCATAATTTTGCTTTAATTTTAATTTGATATTAATATCACTAGCCTTATTATAAGGGAAAGGAGGGAATCTGAGTGGGAAAAATTAGAGAGAGAGACAAACCATGAGAGACTCCTAACTCTGGGAAACAAAGGGTTGTAGAAGGGGAGGTGTGGGTAACTGGGTGATGGGCACTGAGGAGGGCACTTGATGGGATGAGTACTGGGTGTTATAACTATATGTTGGCAAATTGAATTTAAATTTAAAAATGTAAAAAATAAAAAAATAAAATAGGCTACAGAAGAAAAAAATATATCACTACCCTTGATTTGCATTTGAAAGTTTTCCTGAAATATATGTGAAAATATATATTCAAAAATTTTTCCAAATTTCCTTATAATTTGTGCAGTGTGTTTTTTTATAGAGAGACTATCATTTACTTTTTTGATAAATATTTTATTGATGTTTGACATAAATGCATATAGAAAAGTGCATACATCACAAATTGACAGCTAGTGGAATTATTGTATATTACATATAACCAATAGACACAATCCACATCAAAAAAATAATTTTGACAGTAATACAGAACCTCCATTCAACTCTTCTTCGCAACCTTACATTTTTTTGTTTTCTTGTTTCTCATTATTGTTTTATTTTTAATATTAATTAAATGATATGTTCTTTAAAAAGTCTTGTAGTTTTGCTTTACACATTTCTTTATCTTTGATTAAATATTATCTACTTAAATACTATAGATTTGTAATTTTTCTTGCTTGATATCTTGCATAAATATAAATTTTTTCAGTATTGTCTTGGGCATTCTTAATTCATTGCATTTAAAATGTATTGACGTATATAATCTCATTCTTGTCAGTCCACAAAAAATAAATGCTCGACAAATTTTAAACATGCATATAGTCATGTTACCATTACTCACATCTCATGATATAAGGCATCTCCCAGACAGATTATAGCTCTGTGTTTTTAAAATTATTATTATTATTATTAGGGGAGAAGAACAAGTAGGGGTATTCAGTATGAAAATCTTAGTCCTTTAATTGAATATTTGGTTAATTTACAGTTAAAATGAACATTTATAGAATTGGATTCATTTTCACAATATCACTATTTGGTAATTTTTTTTAAAGATTGTAATTATTTATTCATGAGAGAGAGAGAGAGAGAGAGAGAGAGAGAGAGAGAGCAGCAGAGTCACAGGCAGAGAGAGAAACAGGCTCCATGCAGGAAGCCCGACGTGGATCGATCCCGGGTCTCCAGGATCACACTGTGGGCTGAAGGCGGTGCTAAACCGCTGAGCCACCCAGGCTGTCCTCACTATTTGGTAATTAAACACAATTTGACCTACTGCTATTACATTACTGTTTTTCTGAGATCTGTACTTTTTAATGATCAGTTGTGTATTTTTTTGTTAATTATTTTTCCTCTATTAAATAGAATATTTTCATCCTTTTGCTATTTTTTAATGGTTACCTTAGAGATAACAAATTGTGCCTTTGAATTATTAAATATAAATTGTCATTTTCATGATTCTAGAAACTTAGATCATTTTTTTAATAATAAATGTATTTTTTATTGGTGTTCAATTTGCCAACATACAGAATAACACCCAGTGCTCATCCCCATCAAGTGCCCCCCTCAGTGCCTGCCATCCAGTCACCCCTACCCCCCGCCCTCCTCCCCTTCCACCACCCCTAGTTCGTTTCCCATAGTTAGGAGTCTTTCATGTTCTGTCTCCCTTTCTGATATTTCCTACCCATTTCTTCTCCCTTCCCCTCTATTCCCTTTCACTATTACTCATATTCCCCAAATGAATGAGACCATATAATGTTTGTCCTTCTCCAATTGACTTATTTCACTCAGCATAATACCCTCCAGTTTCCATCCATGTTGAAGCAAATGGTGGATATTTGTCATTTCTAATGGCTGAGTAATATTCCATTGTATACATAAACCACATCTTCTTTATCCATTCATCTTTCGATGGACACCGAGGCTCCTTCCACAGTTTGGCTATTGTGGACATTGCTGCTATAAACATCGGGGTGCAGGTGTCCCGGCATTTCACTGCATCTGTATCTTTGGGGTAAATCCCCAGCAGTACAATTGCTGGGTCATAGGGCAGGTCTATTTTTAACTCTTTGAGGAATCTCCACACAGTTTTCCAGAGTGGCTGCACCAGTTCACATTCCCACCAACAGTGCAGGAGGGTTCCCCTTTCTCCAAATCCTCTCCAACATTTGTAGTTTCCTGCCTTGTTAATTTTCCCCATTCTCACTGGTGTGAGGTAGTATTTCATTGTGGTTTTGATTTGTATTTCCCTGATGGCCAGTGATGCGGAGCATTTTCTCATGTGCTTGTGGGCCATGTCTATGTTTTTCTCTGTGAAATTTCTGTTCATGTCTTCTGCCCATTTCACAATTGGATTTTTTGTGTTTTGGGTGTTGAGTTTAATAAATTCTTTATAGATGTTGGATACTGGTCCTTTATCTGATATGTCATTTGCAAATATCTTCTCCCATTCTGTAGGTTGTCTTTTAGTTTTGTTGACTGTATCCTTTGCTGAGCAAAAGTTTCTTATCTTGATGAAGTCCCAATAGTTCATTTTTGCTTTTGTTTCTTTTGCCTTCGTGGATGTATCTTGCAAGAAGTTACTGTGGCCGAGTTCAAAAAGGGTGTGGCCTGTGTTCTCCTCTAGGATTTTGATGGAATCTTGTCTCACATTTAGATCTTTCATCCATTTTGAGTTTATCTTTGTGTATGGTGAAAGGTGGTCTAGTTTCATTCTTCTGCATGTGGGTGTCCAATTTTCCCAGCACCATTTATTGAAGAAACTGTCTTTCTTCCATGGATAGTCTTTCCTCCTTTGTCGAATATTAGTTGACCATAAAGTTGAGGGTCCACTTCTGGATTCTCTATTCTGTTCCATTGATCTATGTGTCTATTTTTGTGCCAGTACCACACAGTCTTGATGACCACAGCTTTGTAGTACAACCTGAAATCTGGCATTGTGATGCCCCCAGCTAAGGTTTTCTTATTTAAAATTCCCCTGGCTATTTGGGGTCTTTTCTGATTCCATGCAAATCTTAAAATAGTTTGTTCCAACTCTCTGAAGAAAGTCCATGGTATTTTGATAGAGATTGCATTAAATGTGTAAATTGCCCTGGGTAACATATTATGAATGGTTATATGCCAATAAATTAGGCAATCTAGAAGAAATGGATGCATTTCTGGAAAACCACAAATTACCAAAACTGGAACTGGAAGAAATAGATAACCTGAACAGGCCAATAACCAGGGAGGAAATTGAAGCAGTCATCAAAAACCTCCCAAGACACAAAAGTCCAGGGCCAGATGGCTTCCCAGGGGAATTCTATCAAATGTTTAAAGAAGAAACCATACTTATTCTACTAAAGCTGTTTGGAAAGATAGAAAGAGATGGAGTACTTCCAAATTCATTCTATGAGGCCAGCATCACCTTAATTCCAAAGCCAGACAAAGACTCCACCAAAAAGGAGAATTATAGACCAATATCCCTGATGAACATGGATGCAAAAATTCTCAACAAGATACTAGCCAATAGGATCCAACAGTACATTAAGAAGATTATTCACTATGACCAAGTAGGATTTATTCCTGGGACGCAAGGCTGGTTCAACACTCATAAAGCAATCAATGTGATTCATCATATCAGCAAGAGAAAAACCAAGAACCATATGATCCTCTCAATAGATGCAGAGAAAGCATTTGACAAAATACAGCATCCATTCCTGATCAAAACTCTTTAGAGTGTAGGGATAGAGGGAACATTACTCAACATCTTAAAAGCCATCTACGAAAAGCCCAATAGCAAAAGCCATCTAAGAAAGCCATCTACGAAAAGCAAATATAATTCTCAATGGGGAAGCACTGGGAGCCTTTCCCGTAAGATCAGGAACAAGACAGGGATGTCCACTCTCACCACTGCTATTCAACATAGTACTAAAAGTCCTAGCCTCAGCAATCAGATCATTTTAAACTTACATACCAGTTCTTAACTTTTTTTCCAACCTCTTATGGGTTTGAATTCTATATGTACTTTAATTCTCACAGGTCATTGTTATTTTATTTTAATGATAAATTTTTATTATATTTATAGCCATATTTACTCTTTGTAGTGTCATACTTTCTTATAGTTCAGAGCTTCCTTATAGAATCATTCTTTGCTTAAAAAATATTTATTATTTCTTTTAGTACATGAATGGTAAATTCCATTAATTTCTTCTGGTCTAAAAATACCTTTATTTCCCTTCATTATCAAAAGACACATTTACTTTGAAATAAATAATTTCAGCACTTTGAAAAAGGCATTCCAAAAAAAAAAAAAAGTAAAGAAAGAAAGAAAGAAAGAAAGAAAAAGAAAGAAAGAAAAAGGCATTCCATTTACTGTGATTTCCATAATTTCTGTTAAGAGTCAGCTATAAATCCAATTGTCCTTTCTTTAATAAGAATGCATCTTTTGTTGTTTGTCTGGCTTCTTTTAAGATTTGTTTTTGTTTTCATAGAACAAGTATTTTACTCTCCCTAGAGTATGGCTAGGTATGGCTTTCTTTTAATTATATTGTATGGGGTTTATACATCTTTTCTATGTTTAGCCTCCTACCTACTTACATTCATAATTTTTCAAGTCTCTTGAGTAATTGGTTTTGTGTCTGAAGACCATCACATCACTATTTTTTCCCTTTCATTCTAAAATACACACAATGAACACTGATTGTTCATCTATCCTCTAGAAGCTAACCTCTGTCTGAATAAAACCCAAATTTTTGGTGTCTTGTTCTGCCCTCCAAATCAGCAAATGCTTCAGAGAAAAAATTTAGCTTTTGAATATCTTTTTATCTCCCAGTATTTTCCACCTCCCCAGAATCTTCACCCTATTATAATAATGGCTTAAGTAGCTCTATGATCCCTTCCTTACAGAATGTGTAGTTTTAATTACTAAGCTTTTCTAGTTATTAGGAGGATTGTTCTGTCACATGTTTTTTCTTCAGCAACATGCACACAGTTTCTTTCTGCTTTTCTTAAACTTTCAGACTCCAAATTCTACCATAAGCTACACTATTAACCACTTTACTTTGAAGCATATTTGCAGGAAAAATGGCATTCTAAATGGATGTCAGAAGAGCCTACTCAACAGCAAGAGTCCTTAAAGCAGCTCAAATGCAGATGTCTCCATAGGTACAAGGGGAGATACAACCCATCATGCAAGTGCAAGGGTTGCCCTAACGTAAATGTCACTAAAGGTTTCATGTTCCACAGAGCCAATATTTTGCTAATAATTTCATAGGCCAACTTTCAGTGTCTCTACAAGTGATATGCTGGTCATAAGAATAGAGTGCATGACATCTCAGTATTTATATCTTACTTATAAATCCTCCATTCTACATGAGATTTACCAATAAGGAATTATTTATTTATGTTATAGGCAATGTTGTATTAATATATATTAATAATGTCATATTTTTGAAACATAATAACTTATCATGTTATCAGGAGAACAGAGATAAAGAATTTAACCAAAGATTGGATTTTCATAAAGTAGGGGAAAGGACCACAGTCTAGTTAGAGGTGGAATTTGATAGCTGACTACTTTTTGTGTCACCTTAGATATTTTAAAATAAGACAAAAGTCAGTAATGCTAATGACTGGTTTAGCTCATGTTAATTTTTCATATTGTTTTATTGCTTAGGTTTTCAATATATTCACTATATTCTTTTCTTCTGTTTTTGTAATGCTCCGGTTTTTCTCTTATTCTTTTTGTTTGTTTTTCTATAATTAATCTACCTGATTATTCTTATTTTTATAACTGTCACTTCAAAATTATAACTGATTATCTTAAACATCTATGTTCTTTTCTAATATGAAAATTTAGAACTGTAAGAATTTAAAACTATAGTATTTAAAATTATAAACCATATTAAACCATACTACAAAACATTTAAAACTATAAGCATCCTGAAATAACTGCAATAGCTAAATTTTAAACGTTTTGATAGGTCATATTTTATTATTATTCAGTTAAATATATTTTAAAATTTTCATTATAATTTCTCATCCCATGGGTTTTTAGAAGTAAACTGTTTGGAATATACAGTATAATATTTATAATTAATTATAACTGTAATATTTAGATAGTTGGATCCTTTGATTTTTTAAATGGATTTTATAGCAAAATCTACTTTGATAAAAAAAATTCTGTATTATTTTCATCAATTGATATTTTGATCAGTTTGGCTCTAGGGCAATAATATGATTGTTTTGATAACTATCCATGAAAAATTGAAAATAATATATATTATGCACTTACAATGATCGATGCATCATTTATGACAGTATTATTAATCATATCATTCAAGATATATATCCCTGATTCTATTCTTTATGTCTCTATTATCAGTTACTGACAGTGATGTTAAGAAGAAATCAACTACGATTTTGATTTGCTATTTTTTTCTTTTTATTATCTAAAAAGCTGAGACAGCATAGTGAGTACTGAAGGAGGAGAAACAATTCTCAGCACACACACACACACACACACACACACAAAGCTGACCATATATCTTGAATTTATAATTAGAGTTTGTCCAATACAAGGTCCAGCTGTAGATGGGAAAATCAATGTTTTACTACAATGGACTAGGTATGTCAACTAATGAACTAAGATATTTTTTTAAACTAAAACTACAGAAGGACTTTTTATTTCATATGAGTTATCAGAAAATTCATAAATCTTGCTCTAATTTTACTCAAAAGATAAGTAAAAATTAACCCCCCAGAACACCACAAAGTGGTGTAGACATTACATAAAAAGTTATTCAGAAAAACAAAAAAAAGTTATTCAGCTTATTTGATACAGTGATCATCTTACTAGTTCTTCACTTTATTTGAACTTCCATGGCATAAATTGAGGTGGCAATTTTCTCTTTAATTAAACAATGCTACATTCTCTGGATTTTCTCTTACAACTCCAGCTCAATATCTTTTACTGAAAAGTTTCCTGAGGATAATAATTATTTTCTTTCTTAGTGCTGTAATCTTGTGCTAAGATATGTCTGGCAGAAAATAAATACTCATTAAATATTTCTTGAGAAACATTTTCAGTGACAGGCTAACTATTGGAGTTCTTCAAACTTAGATGTTGGATCTTATTGTTACTCATTTATGTCTTTACCCTAGATGACTGAAACCTTTTGGTGCTATAGAATATCATACATATGTTGATTTTGCTTAAAATTGAATTTTTTTCTGATAGCATAACTGAAACTGAGCATCTTAACTTTAACATTTTAAGATAGGCCTTGGCCAAACTCGCTGGATTCAGTTTCTTGTAACGTAATAGAAAGCTGATTATAGATACCCACAAAGTGCTTGTTGATAAATGCAAGAAAGTTAGAAATATGACATGTCTTCATTAATGAATATTCTATGAACAATGAGGCATGCTTAAGCTGTTGGCCAATAACTAATGAACCATAAACTCAAATGTAATGCAAGTGATTAACTAGTTTTAGAAAATTAGAATGATTTGAATATTCTAATTCTAATTTGAAATCTATGTCTAATTTGAATGTAATTCAAATTTGAAAAATTCTAATTTGAATTCTAGTTTTAATTGTAAATTCAATATTTTTCATCTACTTTTATTTTTCTTCTTAACTATTCTTATCTGTCTTTATAATTAGTCATATATTAGATCTCTTCTCTCTTTCATATAAACTGGTTGCATTCTGAGTTATCATCATTTAATTTTTCTCAGAAGACTAACAACATTTTTGAATACTTGACTAAATTTCTCAAACAGTTATCTACCTTAATACATAAACTGCATAATTTTTTATTCAGAACTTTTACTTTGTAATGTAGCCTTTTATTATTTTGGAGGGTTTCTCCCTCTGATAAATTTAGCTTTCTTAAGTTCCAATAAAATATGGTTTATAAATTTTTGCAAGTTTAATTCCATATGATAATGTAAATCTACCTTTATGGGTGACTGCAATTATTATCTTTTCAAAAGTAAATATTTTTTATACACCTATCTAGAGTTTTCCTCCTTCCTTCTTTCCTTTTTCTTCTGATTTTGAAAGAGGACAAGATTTTTTCCTGATATTGCGTATCTTAGAGATAAGATAGAATTCTCAATTAGAAAGTTTATACTTTCTGTAAAGTCGTTTTTTGCTTGATCATAGGACTCTCGGCTGTAGGCTTATGCAAAGGACCCTGGGAAGGAATGTGTTTATTATTTTCATGGACAACCAAGTCTACTGAAGACCACAGTTGCTGTCCCTTTAAATGGAAGAGATGTGTTGAGGTTTGCTTTCTATATACTGTTTCCTTTTCTGCTCTTGATTTCATTTCTTGTTTTTTGATCCTTGTGAAATGCTTGTTCTAAGTCAGACCTCTTGAGAAATGAAGATTTCACCAAGTATACTCTAGCTATGCCATTCCTGCCGAACAATTTTGGTTAGTTTTCTTTGTATTTGTGGTAATGACCAATATTTCACTGTGGTTTTATACTACCCTCTTTCCCCCCATCTTAGAAGACTGAGGTAATCTTTTTTTTTCCTTATCATATCATACATTAAAAAATTAAAAACTTTGGCTGGATATTCCTACAAAATATACTTACTCAGGGTGCTAACAGAAAAATAAAAGTTTTCTATTTTTCCTCTGTCCATGATTTCTACTTTTACTCCATATACCTGCTCCTGAAAGTATGACAGTTGTCTGGTTTCAGCAGGAAAACAAAATAAAAACAGAATAATACAAAAACAAAATCTTTCGGATAAATCCTTTCTTCGTTTCTGTTATCTGACTGGCGACAAACATTTAATCCCAATTTTGTCCAAATCTCATAATGTTTGTGAGATGTCAAATGACTGTCTAGTTTAAATATTATCATGTTAGGGAGGCCTGGGTGGCTCAATGGTTGAGCATCTGCCTTTGGCTCAGGGCGTGGTCCCAGGGTCCTGGGATCGAGTCCGGCATCGGGCTCCCATTTTGAAACCTAAATACAGTATTGTTTTGAACTAAATAAAAGTGTAATCTGATTTTTCTAGAGCCATATCTAGAAGATCACATCTGAAACAAAGCTCTTCTGGTCTTGCCTCACCAGGAAGCCAAAGAGAAGAAAAACATCTAGCTGCAATATAGAGGCTTATCATTTTCCTTATTGTGTCAACCTCCAAAAATTTACTCAGGTTGAAATAGAAAAACATTAATGTTACCATCCCCTACCACTTAGCCTCATTTCTCCCACATAGAAGAGTCAATTATTATTGCCAAGTCTCATACTTTCCTTATGGCATGGCATGTAAGAATTTCCACTAACTCCGACTCCTCCTCTGCATCCATTATACAGATTCCAGTGGAATGTGCCATTCTTTAAACAGAGATGTGGATTCACATGGCAACAATAATTAGGCAGGCCAATATGAATCCAGGGATTTTTATTCTCCTTTAAAAACCTATTTTTTGAGATAAACTACTTTGAGAATATTATCCTCTTTTCTTTATATTCAGTGTTCCCCTCCTCCAAATTCACATGTTAAAACCCTAACCCCTAAATTAATGGTATTGTGGTACTGTGGAGGGTAATTAGGTTTCATGAGATCATAAGGGTGATGCCCTCATAAGGGAATTAGTGCATTATGAGAAGAAGGAGGACAGGAGAGTTCTCTCTTTTTACACTTTGAGGAAAGGCTGTGTGAGCGCACAGGGGAAGATGGCCATAAGCAAGCCAAGAAAATGGTCTTCGCCAGGAAATGAATCTCCTAGCATCTTCATTTTGGTCTTCCAGCCTCCAGAATTGTGAGAAATAGATATTTATTATTATCTAATAAATAGATATTTATTGCTTAAGTCACATTATCTATGGTATTTTGGTATAGCAACTTGAGCAGACTAAGAAAAATATTAAAACATTTTTTTAGAGTAGAAGTAGTATTTGGTATGTGTCAATATCATATCTCTTGCCTAGGTAGTGATTCAGAAAACTGGCATATTAAAAGATATAGGAAGAGGAGACACCTGGGTGGCTCAGTGGTTGAGCATCTGCCTTCAGCTCAGGGCTTGATCGCAGGGTCTTAGGATCAAGTCCCGCATCAGGCGCCCTATAGGGAGCCTGCTTCTCCCTCTGCCTATGTCTCTGCCTCTCTCTGTGCATCTCTCATGAATAAATAAATAAAATCCTTATTTTGTAACAAGGATTTGAATGAATAAATTGATAAAAGAGAGAGAGAGTTATATGGGAACCTTTTAAGACTTATCTTATGCTTTCCCTTATAATAAACATTTAATAGTATTTTTCAGACCAAACTTTCTACAGATAAGAAAAGTTGTATAAAGTATTTAAAAAAAAAGTGTGAGAAGACATAGAGGAACTTAAACAACAGCAAGACTTGAGGACTCAAGATCCTGTAGAGTAAAAGCCCACAGAGTAAACAAGGCATTGGGCAACATTCTTTTCTTTGAAAATTTATCAAATTAAAGAGGTCATTAAGAAGGTGAGAGTCTAAAATAAAGCTTTCCTTACACTCAAGGGTAAACGAAAAACGTTGGAATCTTTTTGTCCACAAAAAAGAAGCAGACCTGGTAAATATCCGACTTTTTGGTGGGACTTTCCAGAACTATACTGTACGAGTAAGGGTACATGTGAATAGTCCAGTTCTAACAAAGAATAAAGAGATTCAAATGGGCTCAGTTATTGATTAGAACAAGTCAATCTGCCCCTGCACTACATCCTATAAGAAGCAAAGGTAATGCTCTCTGTAGGAAGATAATATGATCAATAGCTTCCAATTTTCTTTATCTTCCCTGCTAGAAACCCAAAAAGGTATCATTTGGCTCTTCATAATGAGAACCTAGTGGGAACACTGGCAGTAAAATCTGTGAAAGTGAAGTGCCCATGGGTTTCTAACACTATGTAGATTACAATGTAATTAGAACAGAAATCAAAATGATATAAGATAGCTGGAAAATTCCCAAATATTTGGAACTAAAGCACACCCTTCTAAGTAAGAAATGGGTCAAAGAAAAAATCTCAATGGAAGTTAAAAATACATTTTGAACTAAACAAAAGTGAAAATAAGAATAGAACTCATCAAAATGTGTTGGATACCATGAAAATAGTAGTTAGAATCAAATTTATAGTATTAGATGTATATGAGAGAAAAGAAGATAGATCTAAAATCAATACTTTAGGGAATAAAAAATAAGAGCAAATCAATTCTCCTGCAAAAGAAAGAAAGAGTTGAAATAAATTGTAAACAGAAACATAACAGAGAAAATCAATGAAACCAAAAGTTGATTTTTAGATCAATAAAGCCGACAAACCTCCAGCCACAGTAACCCAGAAAATCAGAGAGAAAACACAAACTATTAATATTACAAACAAAACATGGAGATTATCGGGATGCCTGGGTGGTTCAGCAATTGAGCGTCTGTGTTCGGGCCAGGGCGTAATCCTGGAGTCTCAGAATCAAGTCCCACATCGAGCTCCCTGCATAAAGCTTGGTTTTCTCTCTGCCTATGTCTCTGCCTCTCTCTCTCTTTCTCTGCGTCTCTCATGAATAGATAAATAAAATCTTAAAAAAGAGAAAGAAATAGGGAGATTATCAATACTGATCTTGTGGACTTTAAAATAAAGATTACTATGAACCAACGTATTCATTTGATACCATACCATACCAATTTGATAAATTAGATAAACCAATACCTTAGAAGATCCACAATACCAAAACAAGCAGAAGAAATAAATAATCTGAATATGCCCGTATCTATTAAAGTGATTTAATTGATAAGTAATAAAATTCCCAAAGGGAAAACATGCAGGCCAGATAGTTTCACTAGTAAATTCTACCAAACATTGAAGCAATGAAAGATACTAATTCTACTCTCTTCCAGAACATAGTCATAGAAAGAACACTTTTGAGTTTATTCTAATACTTAAACCAGATAAAAAACATTGCTAGTAAGAAAAACTATAGACCAAAATATCTCATGAACATATTTGCAAAATCCTTAAAAAATTATTAGCAAATCAAAACAAGTATGTATACAAACTAAACACCATGGCCAAGTGGGATTATCCCACATATGCAAGATGAATTCCATATTCACAAATCAACTTAATCCATGTCACCAATTAGAAAAGAAGACTATTGTGATCCTGTCAATTAATTCAGAAGCAAAATGGTAAAATTCAATAAGTATGATTATTAAAATCCTCTCAATTAGAATTAGAAATAGAGGGAAACTTTTTTAACTTGATAAAGAATCTCTATAAAAATCTACAACTAACAACCTATTTAATGGTGAGACACTGGATGCTTTCCCCTATGACTGACAAGAAGGTAATGATGTCCCACTTCACCATTCTTATTAACATGGTACTGGAAGACCTACCTAGTACAACAAGACAAGGAAAAGAAAATAAAGGTATTTAGACTGAGGGAGAAGAAATAAAACTGTCTTTGTGAAAAGTACAAAGTCAACTAGAATATTCCCCATAATCAAAAAAAATAAAAAATCTTGGAAATAAGTGATTATAGAGGTTTGCATGATACAAGGTTAATATGCAAAAGTCAATTGCTTTATAACATACCAGCAATTAACAATAGGAATTTGAAATTAAAATCATACTAACATTCATGATAGCATTTGAAAAATGAGATACTTAGATAAATAAAATATATTCAGAATCTATATTCAAATACATAAAACTCTGAGGAAGGGAATCAAAGACAAACTAAATAACTGAAAACATTATGTTCACGGTCTGAAAAACTCAATATTGTTAAAATGTCAGTCTTGCCAAATTGATATACAAATTCTACAGAATCTGAAATAACAACCTAGTGAATTAATTTGTTGACATCAATAAACTGATTCTTAGGTTTATATGGAAAAGACCCAGAATAGCCAAAAAAAATGTTGGAGAAAAAAGTTGGAGGATTGATGCTACCTGACATCAAAACATATTTTAAATATATAGTAATCAAGACAGCATGGTATTAATGAAATTCAAGGATAGTCATTCCAACAAATGGAATTTGAATAGTTGGACATCCATATTTTTTAAAAATTTGTCTAGATATATATTTTACAAATTATAACTTGACATGTATCAGCAAACTAAATATAAAATGCAAAATTATAAAGTTTCTAGAGGATAGCCTTGGACAAACTCAGGGCTTTGTTCACAGAGGATATACTTGCCTACATAGAAAATCCAGGGACGCCTTGGTGGCTCAGCGGTTGAGCGCCTGCCTTCGGACCAGGGCGTGATCCTGCAGTCCCCAGATAGAGTCCCGCATCGGGCTCCCTGCATGAAGTCTCCTTCTTCCACTGCCTCTTACTCTGTGTCTGTCATGAATAAATTAATAAAATATTAAAAAAAAATAAAATCCAAAAGACTGAGGGTATCTGGGTAGCTCAGTTGGTTAAGCATCTGACTCTTGATTTCAGTCAGATCACGATAGCAGGGTTGTGTGATCAAGCCCTGTATTGGGCTCCATGGTGGGTATAGAGCCCGCTTACAATTCTTTCTCTCCCTCTCCTCCCCCCCTTCCCCCATGCTCACACACACTCACTCTCACTCTCTCTCTTTAAAAATCAATCGCTTAAAAAAAATAAGAAAATCCGGAAGAATCAACAATAAAAAACTCCTAGAACTAATAAGATTATAGGATACAAGCTTCATATACAAGTTCATTGCTTTTCATCAGTGAACAAGTGGAACTTGGTATTATAAGCTTATTATCATTTGCATTAGCATCTCTCAAAATGAAATACTTAGAATAAATATAATAAAATATTTACACAATCTATATGAGGAAGACTACAAAATTCTGATGATATCAAAGAAGAACTAATTAAATGAAGAGACATCCATGATCTTGGATAAGAGGATATCCATATTCTTGCATAGGAAGACTCAATGTTATCTAGATGTCATTCTTCCCAATTTGATTCAATGCAATTCCAAACAAAATCACAGCAAGTTATTTTGTGGATATCAAGAAAGTAATTCTAAATTTTATATGGAGAAGCAAGGAGAAGCAAAAGACCCAGAAAAGCCAACCCAATATAAGGAGAATAAAGGAGGAGAATAAAGTTAGGGGACTGACACTATCTGAACTCAAGAATTACTATAAACCTAAAGTAATGATTTTTGCTTTTAAAAAATATTTTTATTTATTTATTCATGAGACACACAGAGAGAGGCAGAGACACAGGCAGAGGGAGAAGCAGGCTCCATGCAGGTAGCCTGATGCGGAACTCAATCCTGGACCCCAGAATCATGCACTAAGCCGAAGGCAGATGCTCAACCACTGAGCCACCCAGGTGTCCCAAACTAAGACATGTGGAATTGGTGAAAGAATACACAAATAAAACATGGAATGAATAGAAATAGACCACCATAAATATAATCAACTTATCTGTGATAGAACAAAGGCAATATAGTGGACACAGACAGCCCTTTCAACAAATGGTTCTAGAACAAGATAGCCATATGACTTTAAAAAAAAAAGAATGAAAGAAAAATAATCTGGACATAGATTTTATACCACTGACAATAATTAACTCCGATCACAAACTTAAATATAAAATTTAAAACTATGAAACTGCTAGAAGATAACGTAGGAGTAAACCTAGATGACCTTGGTATAACGATGCTTTTTAGATTCAACAATGTAGACACAACTCACAAAAGAAATAACTGATAAGTAGGCTTTCATTTAAATTGAAAACTTCTGCTCTGTGAGAGACAACATCAATACAGTGAGAAGACAAGCCACACACTGGGAGAAAATATTTGCAAAAGACAAAACTGAAAAAGGACTAAGATCTAAAATATATAAACTCAACAGTAAGAAAACAAGAACCTCAAGTGCCTTGGTGGTTCATTCAGTTAAGCGTCTGCCTTTGGCTTAGGTCATGATCTCAGAGTCCTGGGATTAAGCCACATGTTGGGTTCCCTGCTCAGCAGGGAGCCTGCTTCTCCCTCTGCCCTTCCCACTCGCTCGAGCTCTCTTTCTCTCTCTTAAATAAATTATATAAATAAATAATAAATAAATAAATAAATAAATAAATAAATAAATAAATAAATTCTTGTTAAAAAAAAAGAAGAAAAACAAGAACCTCAGACCTTAACATACACCTCACAAAGGAAAATATTGAGATGGCAAATGAGCATATGAAAAGGATCTCAATATCATTATCATCAGAGAAATGCAAATTCAGATAATGGTACACAACTTCACACCTATTAGAATGGCCAACATCTGGAACACTGACACCGCTAAATGCTGACAAGGATGTGGAGCAATGTGAACTTTGACTCATTGCTTTTGGAAAGCAACATGGTACGGCCACTTCCGAAGACAGTTTGCCAGTTTCCTACAAAACTAAACACACTCTTACCGTATGATCCAGCAAACATGCTCCTTGGTATTTACTCAAAGGAGTTGAAAACATATGTCCACATAAAATCTGCACATGGATGTTTAAAGCAACTTTAATCATAAATGCCAAAACCTGGAAGCAAGATGTCCTTCAGTGGCTGAATGGATAAACAAACTGTGGTTCATTATTCAGTATAAAAAGAAATGAGTTATAAAGCCATGAAAGGACATGGAGGCACTCATATGCACGTTGCTATGTGAATGAAGCCAGTCTGACGATGCTATGTACGGCATGACTCCAATTATATTCCATTCTGGAGAAGACAAAGTTATGGAGACTGTAAAAAAATCAGTCTTTGCCGGTGCTCTGAGGGAGGGAAGAAAACATGAATAAGTAAAATAAAGGATATTTTAAGGCAGCAGAACTGCTGTATATGATACAGTAATAGTTGATACATGCTATTATATATGGGTCAGAACCAATAGAATGCACAATACAAAGGGTGAACCCTAATGTAACCTATGGTTTTTAGTTAATAAGGTATCAGCATTGGCTCCTCAATGTACTATTTTAGTATAAGATGTCAATAAACGGGGAAATGAGATGAGACTGGGAAGAAGTGACAGTAAGGGAACTCTCTATACTCCTCACACAATATCTCTATAAACCTAAAACTGCTCAAAAAATCTATTAATTAAAAAAGAAAAGTGGGGTGTGTTCTGGATGAATAAAGTCACAGTCAATATAGGTACAATTTTGCTTTGTCAAAGTAAAAATGAAGTTTATAACATACAAACAAGAGCAGGGAGGTGCTAAAAAAATGCTTAACCTAAAGATAGGCAATTCGGCCTGAAAGAAAGTCAGTGGGGTTAGTTATTTTACATGTTGGTGTAGGAATGATTCTTTCCACATCAGAGCAGGCAGTCAGCAACAATGTGCTCAGAAGCAAGCTATGAAGGAACCGGAGGTAGTGGAGAAAGAATAATATTGACTATTATTCCCAGAGAGTTATTTATCTGGAAATTTTAGCAAACCTGAAAAGAATCATTGAACAAAGACCATATAAACCATTACATATAAATTTTTGTAAAAACTAGGCCCCTTGCCTTTGGATATATGAGTCAAGTAGACGGAAAACAAAGGACAACAATTAAAAAGTACAATGTGTGAAAGATGACTAAAGAGGGCACTGCTAACAAACTGCAATGAAGCAAAATTGAAAGTGATCATAGCTATAAGCTTTCATCAGAAATGCAAAAGAGGAAGTTCAAAATTAAAACTCCTTAGGGTGGATAAAAATGGGAAAGTTCAATCAAGGTGATAAGTAAAAAGGCCCTTTACAAGGCAGCTTCCTTTTTACAACACATGCTCATCTATCTTGGAGACACTGAGCTAGAGTCACTGTCAGCCTAGATACAACTTGGTTTTGTCAAAGAGGGAAGAAAGATTGCAGAGAAGGAGTTATTAGGGAATTGAATGATATGTACAGTTGGATCTAATTAGGGCAAAGTGATAAGTGATGGTTTTAGCACAAAAATTAACACAGATGGTCAAAAAAGACAAATTTAGTATCTACAATCTGGAAAATGTCAGGCTTAGCATAGATAATGAACTCCTAGAAAATAAAGAATGAAATAAAGGCCCTACTGAAATGGCAAATGATTCTAGGAAGGAAAGCATGCACACACTATTCTTAGAATTCCTAAATAGATAATGACTATATTAGCTTAGCTCAGATTATCTGCTATAGTAACATAATGAGTGTGAAAATTGAAAACTTGTCAAGATAATAAATATGAAAAACTTTTAGATTTTTATTTTAAAAGAAAATAATAAAGTATAATGACCACAGTTCAAACTTTATATTGCTTATTATTAAATACCTTTCTACCCAAATATATTTATAACCCAGTTCATTTTAAAGTGGTAATTAGATCTATCGATAAAATTTTTAAAAGCTGAGCTTTAATCATTATTTATTATTTCTTGGAATAATATGCAAATTGATGCTGAGACAATTATATTAAGTGAATTGTCTGTATTTTCTATGTAATATCAATTCCAAGTCAAATTCTATTGTAGCAAGAATTGATATGCTATTATTATATTATCCAAATTTGAGGTATCCAAAAGGCAGTATGATCAACAGAAAGCACTTGAGATTTTAAACTAAAGTAAGAACAAACTAATATTGGCCTTTTAATGGAAGACTAAAAATAATGTATCTTTTATTATACCTGAAGCACTTAGATTTTTCATTTGAACACCGTTAACATTTCAGAGTCTGTAATTTTACATTAAATGCTCAGCACATGGTTTCTTTATCCAGGTCATTGCTTAATAGAAGTCTGTGAAAGTAAATGCTAGTTGAAAACTGCTTAAGCATGTGGATAGTACAATGATGATAGGTAAAATACACACACACACACACACACACACACAGAGGAAGGGAGGGAAGGAAAGAGCGTGACAGGAAAGGAAGGATGGGGGAGAGGGAGGATGAGAGAGAGATGTTGCTGCCAACAAACACAAGATAAATGTCTTTGTGGCAAAGATTCAGAATGAAAATGAAAGCAGTAAGTAGGACAAGCAGCCTTAGATTTGCCAGACCACAGATTCATACTTATGTCTTTAAGAGTTTTATTCCCTTTGGAATAAAACTGTCTCTAATTATTCAGAATACTGGAAGCAAGATTACCACTTTTAAAGCAGAGGCTGCTGTTGAACTCTGTTCATAGAAAGGTTCCCCCCAGAAAAAAAGAAAAATTGTAGGCAACTGTCCCTATAGCTTAGACCATATAAGAGTAGGAAGAGCCATGTTCAGCTGTCTGTATCTTCAGTATTATATCCACACTACTGCAGGAAACATCAAACCACCTGAAAATGAGCTCATTGTTGACTATGTTATCAAAAGCTAGGGAGAGGCTGTAAAAAAAAAAAAGTAAAACAAAACAAAATAAAATAAACTAATAAAACAATAGAAAGAGAAAAAATAATTTTTGATAAGCTTGAAAACAAACATCCAAAGAACATGAGCAAAACTAACTCTAAGAAAGTAAAAAAAAAATTTAAAAATTAAAACATTTCATTAAATAGAAATAATAGAGCAATTTGAAAATAATTATTAAGACATAAATAAACGAACAGATGTATCATGTGTATGGATGACTTACATTCCACCTAGAATTATTTTTTCTGTAGAGCATGAGATAGTGATCATTTCCTTTTCCTCTATACCCTACTCAGTTGCCCCAGAATAGTTTATTAAAATGATGTTCCATTTCCTACTACCTTGCAGAGGCCTGCTGTTCATAAATCACAATATGCTTGAGCTTGGTTATGGGGTCAGTGTTCTATTACTTTTGTTTATTTTCCTATCCTCGGGCAGTGCATCTTAATTGCTATGACTTTATTGTAATTTGGATATCAAGTAAAGCAAATCTTCTTCTCCTTGTTTCCTTTTTGAAGACAGTCTTAGCTATTCATAGTCATTTGCACTTCCATGTGAATTCTGCAATCAGCTTTAGTTTTTTTTTTTATTGAGATTTCAGTTGTGTTGTATTTTATACATAAATCAAAGAGGAAAAATTTACATCTTTAAAGTAATGATAATCTGTTGCATGAACAAGGTCTGTTTCTCCATTTGATTATCCTTCCTCTTGATAGTGTTGTGGTTTCCTAGATTATTCAAGTTATTTAGTATTGTTGGTGATATTGCAAATAGTATCTCATTCAGATATGTAAAACAATACTTTCAAGTAAATAGTACACAGCTATCATTGTTAGTTATGTATTTGTTTACTTATTTGTTACTTATTTCCAGTTGCTCTCAGTAAAATTTTAGTTACCTGTGGAAATTGTTGTCTTTCTATCTTTCTATCTAAGTTCTTTGAAAATATCTGGCATACAACTAATCATAATAAATATCCACTGAATACATAATTTATTGAATTAATCAGTATGTAAACAAAGACCATACTTTAAAAAAATTTAGTAAAGCTCATGAACAATTACACTCACTTCTCATTTTTTTCTCATCTGAGCTTCTTGCCCATTTTAACAACTTTAATACAGGATATCCACCATCCCATGGCCATTTTAAACATGCTCTTTGCACCATCTGTTATATGCTTCATTTCCCTTCATTCTCTTTTCTACTTTCCTCTAACTATGACTAGCTGTGTGTAGAGAACATAATAATGCAGATTGATGGAGGATAGGAGTATAGAAAAAAGAAGTGAGAAAAGATCAAGAGAGAGAAAAGTCAGGATTTACAAACAGGCAATTATTTCAATTTCTTCTTTCACCATCTGTTCCCAGAAACTCTTTGACAAGGAGTGAATATTGCAAGGTCTGATAATGCACACTTTTATGCAACAGGAAGGCAACTCTGGATTTGGTTATTATATGTATATTGTTAATGGGAAAAAAAGAAACTTCTCAAAATAAAAATATAAATAAATCAAAAGCATCAATAAAACATAAAACACATTAATTCATGAGATATGCTTGACCCCATGACCATGATAGGACAGCACTTTGATTTATTATTGTTGACTTATCTTTTGTGTGTTTTGTCTTACTCTAACAGATATATCAGTTGGTGCTCAACAGCTAAGAAGGGTTGAGGCCTCATTGCCTAAAGTTCTTTATATCATTTCTAGAATTTTTTTCTCTATAATTGGTATGTTTTGCCTTTATAAATATTGTGGCTGAGTATAGCTTTCTGCAGAGAATTAATAGCTAGTTCCCAATTCTTGTCCTAGACTTGAGAGAACAAGTATGAGGCATTGCTACCCACATTATATTTGTAATTCTCTTACATAGTATAATTAAAACCTCCTAAAATCATTAAACTTCCAAGTTGGAAGTAGCCACACATCAACTATTCTTTCAAATATAATTGATATTAATTTCCTTTTACTTAATAAAGGAGGCAACCACATCGGTAGGACAAAAACTATTTTGCAGTTCTGGCTGAGAAAGGAAGAATGCCAGTTTATATCCATCAAATGATATGCTTCTCTACTGAGACTTCCAACAAAGGTGTTAAATGCATCTCAAAAGACTTGATACAGTTCAATTCTTACAACTGACCTCCTTTTTCATCTATGAAAATATAATAATATGAAAATAATGAAAATTAAAGAGAGTTGCTGCAAAGTTAGGCTTTTCACATGATTAAATTGCTCACCATCAAAAAAGGAGAGGAGTATATGGTCAAATTGAAAAATGCATAAGTTGAGAAATAAATCCAGTATTGAGAATGTAAATTACTTTGGGTTGCACATAGTAAGTGAAAATTGTAAATCCTGATTCTTTATTTTACCAAAGTAAGATAATGATTTGGTCAATGTTTTAGAATATCAAATAAAGAAATGCCCAGTCATGAAACCTTAAACTGGTTAAAACTTAACCATATGTAAATCAATTTAAGAAAGAACTACAAAGACATAGAAATCTGAACTGTGGAATGTTTTCCCTCTCTGTTATGAATAAGGTTTGAAGTAGTACTGTTAACCTCAAGTGACACCAGGTTAGAAAAACATACATATAATTAAGATATTTCTAATGTTGTCTGAGAATATAGAGTGGCTTATACCAGTTTTGTTTTACCTCCACTACTTGAATCTTCTTTCATTCATTTCTTCATTCATGAAGTACAAAACGATTTAACAACTAAAATGAGCATTATCGTGATCTTCCCATATACATAAAAGTGCAGAAGACAAGTCTCTACCCTTTGTGATCTTTATATTTTTTTTAAGAGAGATAAAAATATATGTATCAGGAGAAAATGGAAGAGTTGTTCTTAAACACTCAATGAAATACATGAAAGTCAATGAAAATTATATGACCATATACTCATAGCACTATAGTCAAAACATTTTCACATAGCACACACATAAAATGATGATGTTTATGGCATATTAGAGTAGGGAGATGGCAATTTGCAGCCAGACCAGTCCAGGACCTGTGGCCACACTAGTTTTCATCTGGATGCTGAAAAAAAGATTAGTTCTGCGCACCTGCAAATCCATCAGTTCACACCAGTTGTCAAGCCTTACCTTGGGGAGTACCCAGGTGGAAAGAGACTGATACAAAGAGTATTCCTGGATCTGTTGATTTCTGAATCTTATTTAAATATACATTAATTCATACATGAAAATTTCAGCTTAATAACAAAAATAGGGGATCCCTGGGTGGCTCAGCGGTTTCCCACCTGCTTTTGGCCCAGGGCGCGATCCTGGAGTCCAGGGATCAAGTCCTGCATCGGGCTTCCGGCATGTAGCGGGCTTCTCCCTCTGCCTCTCTCTCTCTCTCTCTCTCTCTCATAAATAAATAAAAATAAAATCTTTAAAAAAATAACAAAAATAGAAGAAACAATGGAAACATGTAGAACAGATTAGAAGAATATCATGTATGAAGAAAACAGCTTGGGTTAAGCCAAAACTAAGGTTTTTTTGTTTTGTTTTGTTTTGTTTTCAAAACTAAGGTTTTTAAAGTGCATGTAAAAATGTGGTAAGAAATGTCACTTTAGTAGAAGCTGTGATTCAATACACTGAACCAAGATTTTATGTGATTCACATGTAGGAAGACATCATTATTAGAATATTTGAAAAGGATCTGACAATTTTTTGAAATAGTTTCTGTCTTTGGAGGTGTTATAATAGAAATTGTATATTTTCCTACTCAAAAAAAATCCATAAATTTATCCATGGGCTAGCTAAAACTTAGAATAAAATTCTGTGTTGAGCATGTTGTTAAATGAAATAGACTGTGTCTCTTCATCATAAATAGAACCTTGATCCTGAATCACATGTTTATGACAGTAGTCATTTTGAATACTATTTTGGCTGTAGTTCATGTACTTTACAACATCATCACACAAAGTAAAATGAAATGCTAGTTGACTTTAGCAAAATTAAATATTACTAACTGTCCTAAAATAAGTATAAATATTAAAACAAGTAAATTAATTATTTTTAAAAAAAGAAATAAAGAATAATTCACAGTCAAGCTTTTATACTTCCTGAAAAAATATTAGTTGGCTGTTTCAGGAATGAATGTCCTATCTACTAAACCAGCATGTTCTTTTCTGACTTACAGTCTCTAGACTCTAACATTTTCTCACAAACATAAGCAGAAGCACATACACAGCCGAAAAAGGATAGTGAAAGTATTTCTTGAAATTATTTTAAAGACCAAATACATCGCTATATGATTAAAAGAAGATCCTTATACTAATGCCTCCAACTTCACTCTTTTTATTCAAACTAGCTATTCAATCTTGAAATTTTTGAGTGAATTCTTGGGAAAGTTTAAAAATTTTGTTTATTTTTTTTTCTTGATTTCATACATCCCATAAAAGGAAGTGCCACTTTTTTGTTAAACTTCATTATTTATGCTACCTGGGATATTAATATGGTAATGTACTTTTTGTAAAACATGACTAGAACTGATGATACTATGTTAAATTATGAATTACTATAAGAACATGTAAAAATTAATAGATACATGTCCTATATAATGAAGAAATATGGAAAAAGGCCTTTGAGAAGCAGTGATTCAAATTCTGGAATATAAGGGGTTTTTAGAATTTTAAAACCATATACATATATAATTAATAGATAAAAACAGCATCCTCTGGAAAAAATCAATTAAAATTTATTTTGAATTTTCATTGCCATCATTGAACAGTATACTGGATACAGAAATATGTTTCAATTAATTTTCTATGTTGCATGCAAGTTATTACAAATAGACATTTCAATACAAAATTAAGTTTTTTCTTGATCATTTACTCAAAGTATGACCCCATACTTCAAAAAATCTTCAAAACTATAGCTATGAGAAATGTTTATCACTGGCATGCAGATTTTATGTGCCTTCAGTTTTGCACTCTACTGATGAGTTTATATTCACACACACACACACAAAAACAGTATCTCATGTAAGCTAAAATAAGTGCTAATTTTGAACCAGATCATGGATAGGTACTGTTTTGTTTTTGTTTTTTGTTTTTCTAATTAACCTTATATCAAGAGATCTGGTCACAAACTTCAATACCTAAATAAGATTTGTAGATGTAATAGGATAAAATAATATGACAGCAGCATACAAAAATATAACTTATATTGTTAGAAAACAATTGGGATGATTTATATGTCAAAACACCTGGGTAATGCAATCCAATGTTAAAGTACTAATAGGGTGGGAGACAAGGCAATCGTGTCCTGTGTTCCTTTATAGAATGATTCGTTGTTCCACACTGAATCTTTGCAGTGTGGTGTGAAGGATGCCGACCCAATCAATAATTCCCTCTTGAAAAAAAGAAAGTTCAAAGATTCAATGTGAATAACATTATCCTATTTTCTCAAAAGCCCTTTCCTGCATCGAGTCATATGGCTTCAGACAAGAATTCCAACTGAGTTGTGGCATAAAAAAAGATTACAAGGTTTCAGTAGATCAGCAGGAAGCACAAAAAGAAAGCATCCTTTCTTGCAACTAGCTTGATTAAACCAAATGATCTAAGATAAAATTAAGATAACTTATTATCAATATCTCCTCTAAGACTTTGCTTTCCTAATTGTTCAAAGTGAACAAATATCTGCTACATTTCCTGAAAAGGTTTCATCCTCACTTTTTTTTTTTCTTACACTTAAGACTCTTTAGTCTTGATTGGATTTTAAATCATCAACCACATAAACAGGAATGATTCCTTCCTATGCTTTTGGTGGAAAACCTCTGTGACTCTGCTCCTAATCTCTCCCATGCTTGATAAGACCTAAGGGACTTAAGCTTTTATTTCTTATTTTCTTAAAAATGGGTAACAAAAAAAATCTATTAATATGGTAATTATTTTCAGTGTATTCAATAAGAAAATATTTCCCTCTGTTTAATATCTAATGAAATTAAGTAAAAATGTTAGTTAGCTGATTATTTTCAAAATCATATACCCTCACATACTTCAATCCTTGATTCATTTGAAAAGAAATAGATGGCTATGTATAAATGGGAAAAAATAGTTAACTTCTTAGATAACAATTATACATTAAAGTTTTATATATATAATAATGCTATATAGTCCTTTTAATTCTAGATCTTAAAGTGTTGCTCTCTTCCTTTATATGCTATGATATATATGAAAAGATATTGGATACAGCTATAGCAATTTATTTTGAGCGAAAAGATTTTGGCAATGTCTATAATAATACTGATAACCCCATTAACTGAGCCATTTCCTTTGATCATTATAAATATATTACCTTGAAAATCAAGCCAACACATGAACTAGGAGATGAGCCATAGGGTCCAGGATAATAAGGAAGTTAAATTTTCATCACTGGAAGTGAACCAATTATATTTCATATAAATAACATCTTTTAGAGCAACACCTGGTAGAAATGGTAGAAATAAAAATATTACACAGCCTTTTAATTTTTTTCCAAGATGGCCTTCTCCATTATTTCAAAAGGATTGATTTTTCCCACTTGGTTTTCAGAATAAATGGTTCTTAGTTGGTATCTAGAGCAACATGGAAGTAAATTAAATTTGTAAGACTGGACTCCAGAATGCTAAAATGTGTTTACCTCATCTAAAAGTAAAGTACACAGATATATACATGGAGGTTTATTTTAGGTTATTGCATCATCAAATTTACATACTTAAGTTCTTTTACTTATGAACATATCTATATCTCATTTTGGAATTATATTCATAGACTCTGTAGCATGTGTAGATTTCTTTTTTTCTTTCTAAATTGTATTTATTAATTCATGAGAGACACAAAGAGAGACCAAGGCAGTGACACAGGCAGAGGGAGAAGCAGGCTCCATGCAGAGAGCCCAGCGTGGAACTCCAGGATCACACCCTGGGCTGAAGGCGGGCGCCGAACCGCTGAGCCACCCAGGGATCCCGCATGTGCAGATTTCTAAAGTAGTCAATTTCCATTTATACATAGTTGACTTCCTTTAAAACCATAGATTAATTCATTGAATCAAACAAAGCATGAAACAGATAATGCTGGCCAACAATTTCTGAACCAGTTCAAATTTCAGGTAATTATAGCATTGAAGGATGATCCTTATGTTACCTTACTGGGGCCTAGAATCCATTATATAGTATTTTTCTTTTTTTTTTTAGAAAGGATGACTGATATCTGTTTATGTGTGAAATACATAAACACGGATATCAAGCATGGATGTACACAGACTGTTAATGTGTTTATATATTCAAAGTGATCATGAAATATTTGAAAGAACAGAATTCTAAGTAGAAATTAGTGTTAATAATATAATTATGGAATAAATATATGTGCATGTGTAGCCATTATAAAGGGAGAGTTTAAATAGTGGTAGGAATTATTGTGAAATAGTTATACTCGATCTGATCTTTGCTATAGTCAAATTTTATTTTGTTTTCTTAAAAAAAAACTTTTTCCTTTTTCTAAATATTCATTTACTTACTTATTATTTATTTATAGCTGTTTTTAGAAACCCTTATGTCAAGAGCTGACTTTCAATAGATCAATGAGGAGATTACTCTGCAAGGTACAAACCCCAACCATCTTTTCTGCCTTTAGCTTATATATCTATAAAGTTTAATGTAAGTATGCTTAAATCTACATATCATGTTTACATAAAATAATTTTAGTCAAATTTGCTTCTTGAACTGTATCTGTAATTTCAAATTGAAATAAATTTGCACTTATCAAAGGCTCATCAATTTTAAGAGAGGAAACATTGAGGGGGGAGGGTGCAGAGACCATTCAAACACAAAAAAGGTCATTAAAAGAATAGCTGGAAATTAGAACCAAAACAGATCATTTATTTGCTAATATACCCAACATATATTTAATGTGTCAAACCTTTTATTGATCAGACAGTACAAATAATGTATGGATCATACCTTCTAGAAGTTCATGATTTATAATAGAGCACACAACCCTTCCAAGAAAAAATAGTCATCTCTCATCTTGATCCGCCTGCAGACACTTCTTTGGAACTCAGAAGGAAATGGTCCTGTAGAAGATTTTCTTCCCTGAACAGGTACAGTGTTTTGTGAATGTATTCATATAACATTCTAAGATTGAGATCTCCTCTGCATTAGATAGTTTTATAAATTGTTCTGCCAAGAAACAGGTATCTTTCTGAATTAGGGTGTGAGATATCCAAAATATGGTATGTTTTGAGTAAATAAGCTGAATATAAAAACTGACATAGAAATCTAGACATATAACAATAAATATTACCTTTGACTATTAAGTAAAGCTTTGGGTTTTCTTCAAGAGGACAACTAGAAATTATGAGATGTGAAATATTTCCTATAAATTCAAAAAAAAATAAACAACTGACTGAGAGCTAGACAATGTTTTCAATTATTAGCCTTATTAGTATCACTGTTTATGGATTAAGATACTCAAAATATGTAACAGTGTCTCTAAAATTGGATAGAGACATGGACATTTAACACAAACTTCTATAACTTCATATTACCACAAAAATAAATACAGATATAAATTTGAAACTATATCTTTCTATGAATGACTGTGATCTAATGATATAACTGCAGGCAGCCTAGGTGGCTTAGTGGTTTAGCACTACCTTCAGTCCAGGGTGCGATCCTGGAGACCGGGAATCAAGTCCCACGTCGGGCTCCCTGAGTAGAGCCTGCTTCTCCCTCTGCCTGTGTCTCTGCCTCGCTCTCTCTCTCTCTCTCTCTCTGTGTCTCTCATGAATGAATAAATAAAATCTTTAAAAAATATAATGGTATAACTGCAACATTATTATAACATCAGTTTTGAAAAATATGACTATAGTCATATCCTTAATTTATCACATATTTGTTTTTACAATACTGCAGGTAATATTATTTTATGTGAAAAGACTGCTGAGTGACCTTGAAATTTTGGTGATATCGTAGTTTTTCTTAGAAAACTGGAAATAAATAATGATTATCACCCTGCATTGCTCTACAATTTTTATACTTAAAATATTCTTGCAACAACTTCTGAGAATGCTCTTAGGAGTGGCTAAATTCATGCAATATCAAGGATAGCAGCAACAGGAAAGAAGAGCAAAATTATATTTTCATGAAATACCTAACAAGGTGAACCAAAAAACATCTATAAATTTTCACAGATTTGCAACAGAAAATAACACTAATAATTTCATGACAAAAAAATGTATCTCAGTGTGCTTTTTTAGGTTTGGGAAGGACAAAACATAAACAAAAGCTAAGAAAACTTGAACTCTCTTAGAAAATTTAAATGGAAATATGTTTTTTATTTTATTTTTATTTTAGGAGGAAGGGTGGAAAAGTCATAGTGTTCAAAATTTTCCCTGTACATACTTTGCTCATCAATTTTCTTAAATTTACTATGATATATCTTATTTAAAAATAATATGTTCTAATAACAGAGGACATTTCATAAATAATGTTACACAAAAAAGAAAACTATCATGAATACAATGCAATAGTATTTTGGGGGACAGCCAGAAAATAGCACTTGAAATTTACTTTTAGAGAATAATATAGTCTCCAGAAGTGAAAAACAAGTTTAATAAGTTAAAGGAGAGAAGTTCTAAATGTGAAATTGTGACTATAAAATTTTGAATGAATCCATTATAGGAAGAACCCAATATGGACACAGAAGAATCTAGTTATTTGGGGAAAAAATTCATCAAATTTTAAAATCCATATATTTCCAAAATAAAATAAAAGAGCTGAAGAGACATCTAATAACAATAACAAAATATTAATCACTAAAGCTTAATATTTAATGGAAAAAGACTCAAATATAAAAATCAAGTAGTTGATTGCATTTAATAATTGTATTATTTATTTATTTGTTTATTTATTTATTTTTAAGATTCTATCTATTCATGAGAGACAGAGAGAGAGAGGAGAGACATAGGTAGAGGGGGAAGCAGGCCAATAAAATAAAATGAGGGTAACTATTAAAGATCATCGATTTGTAGACAACAAAAACAAAATAGTTCAATATGGTCAAGCTTTTGCAGATTGTGTTCATTTTCTATTGCTAGTGTAATAAATTACCATAAATGTATTGGCTTAACAAAAATTGTGCCATGGTGGTGGGTGCCTAGGTGGCTCAGTCAATTAACCAACAATCTGCCTTCAGCTCAGATAATAATCCCTGGGTTCTAAATTGAGCCCTATGTCAGGATCCCTGCTCAGCAAGGAGTCTGCTTCTCCCTCTACCCCTCCTGACTGCTTGTGCTCTCTCTCCCTCTCTTATGCTCTCTCACTCAAATATATATAATCTTAAAAAAAAAATTGTGCCATGGAAAAATTATTGCGTGAACTAAACTATCAAGAGAAGAATCAACCATGAGATGAGAAAGCAGCATCTTTTCTTTCTTCAACTATTTAAAATTTTATACAACTAATTATATTTGTTTTGTTTGGCACTTTTAAAAAATATTTTATTTATTCATGAGAGACACACAGAGAGAGAGAGAGAGAGAGAGAGAGAGAGAGGCAGAGGCAGAGGCAGAGGCAGAGGGAGAAGCAGGCTCCACGCAGGAAGCCTGATGTGAGACTTGATCCTGGGTCTCCAGGATCATGCCCTGAGCTGAAGGCAGGCACTAAACCGCTGAGCCACCCAGGGATCCCCAGTTTGGCACTTTTTAAAGTTGTTCAAAAATGTTAAAAATCAAAAGATTACATATCCAAGGAGAAAGCTGTTCAGGTAAATGACTTTTAATATGTGTTGTCCAAGAAGAATGTCCATCTTTCAAAGTTTTGGGGCATAGGTGGATGCCAGAAAGGAAGGTCAAGAAATGGATGAGAAATTGGAGTAATGGTTTCCATGTGCTTCAAAATGATGTTTAGATCAGTTGTGATTTCAAGTTTCTATGTATTTCTGAGCTAATTTTCCTGTATCTTATCATAAAAAGGAAGAACAAGAAAAATATTCTACATATTTATTTTGAAGGGACACATTCCAATATTTTGATAGCAAAAGGAAAATATTATATCTCTCTTTTAATTTAATTTACTTAAATTCAAATGAAATGAAGAAAGAAAGGAGAAAGAAAGAAAGAAAGAAAGAAAGAAAGAAAGAAAGAAAGAAAGAAAGAAAGAAAGAAAAAAGAAAGAAGAAAGAAAAAAGAAAGAAAGAAAGAAAGAAAGAAAGAAAGAAAAAGAAAGAAAGAAGAAAGAAAAAAAGAGAGAAAAGGACTAGGATAGATCTTATTTCAACATCTATACAAGTAACTTTTAGCAAATTGACAGTCGAGCACATGAGATCATTCAGAAAGAGTTTTTAGGGAAATAAAGGAAAAAAAATTGGAGGAATAAAGGAATTAACACCAAAATGTATGTAGAGTTATTATCTTCAATAATTTGAAAAAGAAGAGGATTCCAGTCACCTTAGTGAGAGCTTTGCCAGTGATGCTGAGAGAATAAAAATAAGACTGCAGAAAGCTGAGGGAAGAAAATGGAAAGCAGTGGAGAAGACAAAAATACTGGAAATAGAGTGCTTAAATCAGCAGATTCTGAATTAGGAAGAAAATGAACATTGTTATCTCAACAGAAGTTAAATGATAAGAACAGATGCTTTTAAGACGATATATATATATATGTATATATATATACACACACACACACTATATATATATATTGTATGCATACATATGTGTATATATACACAATATAAATATAAATATATATATATATAGTTTTTAAAGCAGGTCTATGTGCTGAAGGGGAAGAATAAATGATAGAAAAAAAGGAAGAAAGGCAGGTACTTCATGACGTGTTGTCCTTTACAGAGAGGAAGAGGACGGAATTCATTGTACAGGTGGCAGAATTAGCTGTCGATAGGGTAAAGTTTCTTCTACTGGAATATGAACAAAGGTGTTAGAATTACTTCACTTCACATGATCAGGTTTCTGAGAAATTTTGCTAATGGGTACAATTTTCTATAATGTCAAAAGTTTATAATGTATAGAGATAAAGCCTTGAAATTTTAACTTTCAAGAATAAAGTTAATAGATAACCTCTCTGGTTATCTCTGGTTATCTATCTACCAGAGAGGCACTTCTATACCATTTATTAAGAATTTTTTTGAAGTCTGGAAATTGGCTATTTAAAAATTTTTCTCCTATCAGTGCTACTATTTGAAACTGGCTTAATGTATATTAATATACCTGACAACACCATAGAAATGACTTAAGACAGTTTTCATTTAATCCACTATTCTCAATATATTCATCTTCTAAATAAGTATAATTTCATGTTTGCCTGCAAAAGGATAACTTTTTATATGTACAAATGCCATTTTCATATGTTTATTAGTATACAGTTAGTAAACCTAAAATCTGTAACTATTTAAGAAACATTTCATGGAATGTTTGGGTGGCCCGGTCAATTAAGCATGTAACTTGGGCTCTGATCATGATCTTGGGGTCCTGGCTCTGATCATGATCTTGGGGTCCTGTGTTACTGGGCTCAGTGGGGAGTCTGCTAGCCTCTCTCCTCCTCCTTCTGCCCCTCCCCCTCACATTTGCATGCTCTCTCTCTCTCTCTCTCTCTCAAATAAAGTGTTTAAAAATTAAATATTTTTATCCATAAATATAAATGATTTCTATTATCATTTGCTGTGTGATGTTTTATGAGAGGAAGAATAAAAGTTTTTTTGGAGGAATAACTGATTTCTATACCATAATCATAAAATGTTACTGCTGCAGACCATTAGGATTACTATAAAAATTTAGTATAGACTGGGTATTTTACAAATAACAAAAATTTCTCATAGTTCTGGAATCTGGAAAGTTCAAGATCAAGGAGCCAGCAAATTTGGTGGCTGTTGAGCATCTGATTCCTGCTTAATAATAGACTGCCAAGTTCTAGATGTGTCCTTCATTCAAGAAGGTGCTAGAGAACTCTCTGGGATCTCTTTCATAAAGGCACTAATCCCATTCATAAGGACTCTATCCACATGAACTAATCACCACTCCTAGGCTTTACACCTTCTAATACTATCATATTTGGGGATTAGGATTTTAACAAATGATTTTTGTGCAGACACATTCAGTACATAACCATTAGTATATACAAGACTATAAGTATTTAGAACATATTATAACTATTATACTTAAATCAATTTGAATCTTTAATATGTTTTAGAATCAACCAAAATGTTCATTTTTAACAAAGATTTTCTTAGTTTCAAGAAATATTGTGTATAAAAATCCAAAAGTAAAACAAAACATATCTTTTCTTAAATTTTATTTATTTTATTTTTTAATTTTTTATTTATGATAGTCACAGAGAGAGAGAGAGAGAGAGAGAGAGAGAGAGAGAGGCAGAGACACAGGCAAAGGAAGAAGCAGGCTCCATGCACTGGGAGCCCGACGTGGGATTCGATCCCGGGTCTTCAGGATCGCGCCCTGAGCCAAAGGCAGGCGCCAAACTGCTGCGCCACCCAGGGATCCCCATATCTTTTCTTGTATCCATATTGAGAAAAGTAAAACACACACACACACGCACATACACATACATTTTCATCTGCTCTGTCTGAAAATCAAAGAGCATCACCTGGCAGAGAGCCTAGAAGAGCATAGAAAAAAAATATATATGTATAAAACTTTCTTCATTCAGGACCTAGTACCTGGCATGTACTTGTGGGTGCCAAATGAAAACTTTTGACTGAGATAATGATGACTACATATTGGTGCTGAGAATAAATTTATAAAATTTGAATTGCATTTTATAGTAAAAAAATTGCAGTTCACTATGTCATAATGATTCAACTGCTGGTTTTTCTAATTCTGCCATTTTCTGTACTGAGCTTCATGCCCTTTTTCTGTCCTTGGTTTTCCATGATGTAAGATATTCCATAAGCAGGACAAATTAGAATAGGTTCATTTGATTGCCTCATTACCTTTTAGCATGAAGCCATAGTTGAATAACTTTTACTGAATCCACTGTAAAGTAAATTGCATTGTAGTGGGATACAACGCACATTACTGTTCGTTGTAGGTAATAAAAACCTGTAGATTGTGCAGAGGGCACCACTTCCAAACTCCTACCCAAATTAGGAATCTCCTCCATAGCATTAATAGTAGATGTTCATCTATCCTTCACATGAATATTTCTATGAATATAAAATGCTTTCAACATATTAAACTTCATGTTTAGATAGCTCTGTTAGTACATATTTCATTCCTTTAACCAAAACTTAAATTGAATTAGTTCCTAGCCCTTCCCCTTTGTTCAATTTCTGAGAACATACATTGACTAAATCTCATCTCTTTACAATATTATAGCTTTACAAATAGTTAAGATACTCCTCAGGTTTTTTATAAATAGTCTGATAGGATTTTCTGTTTGCCTATTAAAGTTCTAGTTTATATCTGCTTTCCTGGAAGAGCATTTGTCCAACTTAGAAAGTATCAAAAAATTTTTTTAAATGAAGTAGTAGTATTAAGAATTAGATATTAAGAATTAGATAAAATAATCCAGAATTGTTTTAGTTAGACCTTTAATCATTCCTCCCATCACATGGCATCATCTAGTAGTGCATATGATATATGTGCAGTAAGAGTTATCAATTTAACATGTCATTAAATTTGAAAAATGAGCAAGGATCACTCATCATTCTTTTCCTGAGGGAACTTACTGATAAAAATATACTGCTAAGGAATAGGATAAGCTAGGAGCAGCAAATTCCTTGTACAGTAATTAAACACTACTCAAACATGATGTCCCTGTACCAGCCAACTCTACCGTGATCCATACTACAGCTTGTGAGATGCAGGAAGATGCCAAGCTACCAGTTAGTGCAGCCAGTAGGAAATGTGGAAAATTATACATTAGACATATGTGACACATACGTGAGAAATAAAGTGAATAACATCACCATAGAACAAATAGAGAAAAATAAAATGCTTTTGTAAAAGCAGTTTAGTTAGTTCCATGAGTGTGTAAATCTGCAATGGTTTATTTTATGTTTGTCATTCTTTAATTTGGCTTTCAGGTGTCAGTAAAAAACTTATGATGAAATCAAATAAAAATCAAATACTAAATTTCAAATTTTTGACACTGAAATAAACATAAATGTTGCATGAAACCTGAAAACATGAAAAATGATATTTTAACATATGGAGTTACAGAATATGCTTTTGTGTATCACTCTAAATTATGACTTATTTCTTTATAAATAATTATTCTTCCAAATTAATTTTGGCCTTTTGACTCCCAAGGTTTTTTTTTAAGTAAAAAATATATATATCTTAACTAGAACATTCGTTATATTAACAACAGAAGTCATTTACAAACAGTGTCAGATTCATATTAATAGATGTTTTTAATAGAAAAATAGATAAGATTATTAAAATAATAACTTAATGTTTTATCCAATAAATTAAATAAAAGTAAAGCTTTTGGAGGTTCACTGGACATAGTTTTGAAGTCATATAATTTCAGTTAAAAAGTTGTACATTGATTAAATTCATTGTATATGTAGTAATACTATTGATAATCATATTGACACTGACAAAACAAATTTTTGTGACTCACAGAATTATGGTAAGAATTTTTTTTTCTAAATTATGAATTCTATGCAGTCAATGTTGTTAAAATTGATCATGTGAAGGAATTCATAATTGCATCCAAATGAGCAGTGATATTTTTGCAATTGAAACAATCTATAATTGTCAAAATTTGAATATACAAGTTACTGAAATACATGACTTTTTGTGGTAAAGCTGATGTTTAATCAACATTATCAAAATAAAAAAAATCACCATCATCATCATCATCATCATCATCATCATCATCATCATCATTTCTGTAGCACACTGATACACAGTTTCACACTTCCCTGCCTGGCATCAATTAAATTTAAGAAGTTTCATAATTACAAAAAGGTATTTCATAAATCAATTTGAGTAAACTGTAATTCTATTGAACTTTTAATAAGTGAATCCTCTGCATTTGATCAGATTTGTTTCAAAAGCAGTTGGAAATCTTCAAATAATTCAGTGAATGAGAAATCAAAAGAAGTCATCTTTTTTAGTTTTAGAGACTTTTATTAATTAAAAATAAATCTTATAAACAAGATAATATTACAGAAATACACTGAAATTTATTGCTAAAAAGGTAAGAGAAAAAAAAGTAAGACAGGAAACAAGCTGAATGACTGATGAGAGCTTAAATAAAGTACAAATTGTAATTCTGAAAGTCTGTAACTGATCCTTGCTATAAATTTTAAGAGAAATATTTTGATATAGGTTCTATTTTTAATTGGATAAATTTATATTATATAGTAAAACAATTCTATTGAGGTGGCCAAATTTGGCAACAGCTTAAAAAGAAATATTAAATATATTAAATATAAATAAATATTAGGTTGAAAATATACCTGTTTTTACAGGGTTCTCTGAATGAAGATAAAAAGCCTGAAAATACTTGAGTTGAATTTTTACATATTTCCATATGAAAACTAAGATTGATAATATTACCACATTAACCAGCACAATCCTGAGATTTCTAGGTAACTCAGAACTACATGCTGTTTTCTCAATTATAAAAACACATAGAGACAATTGACTAAAAGTGATAATAACTTAAAATTTACTATAGATAAGCTGCATCTGTCCAGATTGCAAGCAGTTTTATTAATTATTTTAAAAATAGAAAATATTTTACAGAAGTCATTTTAAAATAATGAATCTTGGTATTCAAGAATTCACTTCCATAATTTGGGACTCTACTGTGATTTTTTTTTTGGTAGGAATCTATCAACGTTTCTGATAAGGTTTATGCTGGTTGGCCTTGTCAATTAATTTGGAATTCACAAATAACTATAATAAATAATTACAATCATCTCAGAAAGCACTGGGTTGATATGACTAGATAAAGTCAACTCCAGTAATCTCCATGGTGTGAACAAACACTGCTGGTGAAAGTATATGTCAAGTCACCTCCCTCTCTTGAATATTGCTTCAATTTTCTTCATTTCAGATATATTGATCTCAAAAGCAGTCTCATAAACATCCATTTTGTTAGCTTATAACCAAGGAAACTAACTTTTTTTTACATTTGTTTTTATTTAGGTTTGATTTACCAATGTATAGTATAACACCCAGTGCTCATCTCATCAAGTGCCGTCCTCAGTGCCTGTCACCCAGTCACCCCATCCCCCCACCCACCTCCCCTTCTGCAACCCTTTGTTTGTTTCCCAGAGTTAGGAGTCTCGTGGTTTGTCTCCCTCTCTAATTTTTCCCATTCATTTCCCTCCCCTCTTTTCCCTTATAATTCCTTTAACTATTTCTTGTATTCCCCGTGTGAGTGAAACCATATAATGATTGTCCTACTCTGATTGACTTAACTTCACTCAGCATAATACCCTCCAGTTCCATCCACATCTAAGCAAATGGTGGATAGTCGTCCTTTCTAATGGCTAAATAATATTCATTATATATATATATATATATATATATATATATATATATATATATATATATATATATATATATATAAAATCACATCTTCTTTATCCATTCATCTGTTGATGGACACCGAGGCTATTCCACAGTTTGGCTATTGTGAACATTGCTGCTACAAACATCGGGGTGCAGGTGTCTTGGTCTCTCACTGCATCTGTATCTTTGAGGTAAATCCCCAATAGTGAAATAGCTGAGTCATAGGATAGGACTATTTTTAACATTTTGAGGAACAGTTTTCCGAAGTGGCTGCACCAGTTTGCATTCCCACCAACAGTGCAAGAAGGTTTCCCCTTCTCCACATACTCTCCAACATTTGCTCTTTCCTGTCTTGTTAATTTTCACCATTCTCACTGGTGTGAGGTGGTATCTCGTTGTGGTTTTGATTTGTATTTCCCTGATGTCAAGTGATGCGGAGCATTTTCTCATGTGCTTGTTGGACATGTGTAGATCTTCTTTGGTGAAATTTCTGTTCATGTCTTCTGCCCATTCCATCATTGGATTTTTTCCTTCTTGGGTGTTGAGTTTGATAAGTTCTTTATAGACCTTGGATACTAGCCCTTTATCTGATATGTCATTTGCAAATATATTCTCCAATTCTGTAGTTTGTCTTTTAGTTTTGTTACCTGTTTCCTTTTCTGTGCAGAAGCTTCTTATCCTAAATAAATCCCAATAGTTCATTTTTGCTTTTGTTTCCCTTGCCTTCATAGATGTATTTTGCAAGAAGTTCCTGTGGCCAAGTTCACAAAATGTGTTGCCTGTGCTCTTTTCTAGGATTCTGATGGATTCTTGTCTCACATTTAGATCTTTCATCCATTTTGAGTGTATCTTTGTGTCTGATGTAACAGAATGGTTTAGTTTCATTCTTCTGCATGTGACTGTCCAATTTTCCCAGCACCATTTATTGAAGAGACTGTCCTTTTTCCAGTGGATAGTCTTCCTGCTTTCTCGAATATTAGTTGACCATAGAGTTGAGGGCCCATTTCTGGGTTCTCTATTCTGTTCCATTGATCTATGTGTCTGTTTTTGTGCCAGTACCACATTGTCTTGAGGATCACAGCTTTGTAGTACAGCTTGAATTCGGCATTTTGATGCCCTGGCATTGGTTTTCTTTTTCAATATTCCCCTGGCTATTTGGGGTCTTTTCTGATTCCATACAAATCTTAAGATGATTTATTCCAACTCTCTGAAGAAAGTCCGTGGTATTTTGATAGGGATTGCATTGAATGTGTAAATTGCCCTGGGTAGCATAGACATTTTCACAATATTTATTCTTCCAACCCATGAGCATGGAATGGTTTTCCATCTCTTTGTCTCTTCCTCAATTCCTTCAGAAGTGTTCTATAGTTTCTAGGATATAGATCCTTTACCTCTTTGGTTAGGTTTATTCCTAGGTATCTTATGCTATTGAGTGCAAGTGTAAATGGGATTGACTCCTTAACTTCTCTTTCTTCAGTCTCATTGTTAGTGTAGAGAAATGCCACTGATTTCTGGGCATTGATTTTGTATCCTGCCACACTGCCAAATTGCTGTATGAGTCATAGCAATCTTGGGGTGGGTCTTTTGGGTTTTCTATGTATAGTATCATGTCGTCTGCAAAGAGAGAATTTGACCTCTTCTTTATCAATTTTAATGCCTTTTTTTTTTTTTTTTTGGTCTGATTGCTGAGGCTAGGACTTCTGGTACTATGTTAACTCACAGTTCTGTCATGTTTCTGATCTTGTGGGAAAGGCTCTCAGTATTTCTCCATGGAGAATGATACTCACTGTGGGCTTTTCAAGATGACTTTTAAGATCCTGAGAAATGTTCCCTCTATCCCTACACTCTGAAGAGTTTTGATCAGGAATAGATGCTGTATTTTGTCAAATGCTTTCTCTGCATCTATTGAGAGGATCATATGGTTCTTGTGTTTTGTCTTTTATCTTGTTGATATGATCTATCCCATTTATTGTTTTACGAGTGTTGAGCCACTTTTGCATCCCAGGGATAAATCCCACTTGGTCATGGTGAACAATCTTCTTAATGTACTGTTGGATATTATTGGCTTGTATCTTGTTGAGAATTTTTGTGTCTGTGTTCACGAGGGATATTGGTTTATAATTGTTGTTTTTGGTGGGGTATTTTTCTGGTTTTGGAATCGAGGTGATGCTGGCCTCATAAAAGAGTTTGGAAGTATCCTGTCCTATTCTATCCTTTGGAACAGCTTTAGTAGAATAGGTATTATTTCTTCTTTAAACGTTTGATAGAATTCCTCTGAGAAGCCATCTGGCCCTGGACTTTTTTGTCCTGGGAGGTTTTTGATAACTGCTTCAATTTCCTCCCTGGTTATTGGCCTGTTCAGGTTTTCAATTTCTTCCTGTTCCATTTTTGGTAATTTTTGGTTTTCCAGAAATGCATCCATTTCTTCTAGATTGCTTAATTTGTTGGCCTGTAGCTCTTCATAATACATTTTTAAAATCCTTTGTTTTTCCCTGGTATTGGTTGTAATCTCTACTCTTTCATTCGTAATTTTATTAATTTGAGTCTTTTCTGTCTCTCTTTTTTTTTTTAAGACTTTATTTATTCACAAGACACAAACACACACACACACAGAGGCAGAGACACAGGCAGAGGGAGAAGCAGGCTCCATGCAGGGAGCCTGACGCGGGACTCGATCCCGGGACTCCAGGATCACGCCTGGTCCGAAGGCAGGCGCTAAACCGCTGAGCCACCCAGGGATCCCATCTCTCTCTCTCTCTCTCTCTCTCTCTCTCTCTCTTTTTTTTAATAAGGCTGGCTAATGGTCTATCTATCTTAATTCTTTCAAAGAACCACTCCTGGTTTTGTTGATCTATTCTACAGTTCTTCTGGTCTCTGTTTCACTGAGTTCTGCTCAAATCTTTATTATCTCTCTACTTCTGCTTTATGTAGGCCTTACTTGCTGTTCTTTCTCCAGTTCCTTTAGGTGTGATGTTAGCTTATGTATTTGAGTTTTTTTCAATTTTTTGAGGGATGTTTGTATTGTGATATATTTCCTTCTTAGGGCTGCTTTTTTTTTAACAGATTTTTTTTTAATTTTATTTATTTATGATAGGCACACAGTGAGAGAGAGAAGCAGAGACACAGACAGAGGGAGAAGCAGGCTCCATGCACTGGGAGCCCGACGTGGGATTCGATCCCGGGTCTCCAGGATCGCGCCCCGGGCCAAAGGCAGGCGCCAAACCGCTGCGCCACCCAGGGATCCCAGGGCTGCTTTTGCTGTATTCCAAAGATTTTGAATGGTTGTATCTTCATATCTTCATTTTCATTAGTTTCCATGAATATTTTTAATTCTTCTCTAATTTCCTGGTTGACCCATTCATCTTTTAGTAGGATGCTCTTTAACCTCCACGTGTTTGAGTTTCTTCCAAAATTCTTCTTGTATTGAATTCTAGTTTCAAAGTATTGTGTCTGGAAATATGCAAGGAGCAATTCCAATATTTTGGCATTGGTTGAGACCTGATTTGTGACCCAGCATGTTGTCTATTCTGGAGAAAGCTCCATATGCACTTCAGAAGAATGTGTATTCAGTTGTGTTTGGATGGAAAGTTCTGTGAAATCTATCTGGTCCAGTGTATAATTTAAGGCCTTTGTTTCTTTGGTGATTTTCTGCTTAGAAGATCTGTCATTTGCCAAAAGTGCCTTCCCTCTGGAACCTAAACTTTCAACAATAATAATGTTAACAAGTGTTACTGTGAGGATGTTAAAACTCTACCTGGTACATAGTAAGCGCTGAATACCAAATGACTTATCAAAAGGCCTGTCTTTAGGATGATAAGAGTTAACAACCAATAAATATGCTTAGAATGTCTTCTCAAAAGCCAAGGTTCAAGGAGCTCAATCATTTATTACTACTTTGTTGAGAACATATAATAACTTTGCTTATGCTGGAAACCCTGATGGGCAGGGGGAGGATTATAGCTCTGTTTAAGTCTCATATTCAACTGATTTAAGGGAGAAACCAGATTAATTCATAATCATACTAATTATACTGAATGTGGTAAAGAAAGACAAGCTCCCATTCTGTATTCATTTATTGTTGTATAATAAGTTACTGTATCAAATCTTAGTGGTATTAAAACAACTATTTTACTTTGTTTACAATTTTAGGCATCAGACAGAGAGAGCTCAGCTATACAATTTCTTTGGCAGGATTAGGGTTAGATGACTCACTTCTAAAATGGCTTTCTCACGAAGTTGGTGTTTCCATGTTTATTAGCCTCCTTCTCTCTTTGACAAGAGGATATTTTATCTTTAATATAGTTTATCTTTTATCACCCCTCCAGCCTGGCCCATGATTCCAATTTCATGCTTATGGTTCCAGTGACTATTTTCCATATCTCTTTGTTCCATGTTCTGAGTTCTTGGTTCTGTCCTTATTTTCCATAAGAAATAGACCATGATCATAATGAAATAAGCTTTTCAGCCTGTTTCCTGTGTAAAGAAGTTTTAGAGCTCAAAGATTTATTTGCTTTTTATATTATCTCTGCTCTTTTTTATCTAAGCTGATATAATGTGTTTAAGACTTTGTGAGCTTGTAGTATATCAGATTTTAATCCACTCCACTATATGAAAATCATATCCACATTTCTTTTCAAGTCAAGCTCTGCTCTACCTTGACTCAAAAGTCAAGTGGCTATGCAGTATTCCCCTTAAGATTTTTACAAGTGTTTTTGTCTAGTTAAAAGGGTTGTGTGGCATGCCCTGAGGATTCTTAGAGGCATACTTTTTGGCAGAGGGGGTCTAGGAGTACTCTTGTAATATTCTAAGGAGTCCTATCAAGGATGGCCTTAAATCTTCCAGAGATATCAACACAGGATCTTGGGGTTATTCTTTTACAAAATTGACCCCTAAGCCTATTCTATTTGTACCATACTAAATTTGGTTCTTTTGTGAGACCACTTTTTACCTTGATAATTTTTAGCTAAGTGGTAATTGGAGATGAACATTTTCTGAAACCGGCAAGTCCTCTGTATATTTTTAACAATTCTCCTCAAAAACTGAATAGTTTCTTCTTTAGTTGATTCTCTCCTCTATTTTATAAACAGACATTTAGAAAAGAAAACTGGAACTTTCTAGATACTACCTAGAAATTTCCCAAGCCAGACAAAGGCTTATTAATTTACCCTTTCTGTTTTCCACTTTACCACGTGTAACAGTATTGTCAAAATTTCTTCTACTACAATATGAAGTCCCCTTTTTTCTAGGATCCAATAACATTTCCTCATTCATCTTCGAAATAATCATCAGAAGCATCCTTAAAGTACTACCAACTTCTGACTATCTCAAAGCAATGCAGTTTGTTTTTGTTTCTGTCATAGAATTAGACCAACTGGGACACCTGCGTGGTTCAGTGGCTGAGTGTCTGCCTTTGGCTCAGGGCTTGATCGCAGTCCAGGGATCAAGTCCCACATTAGGCTCCCTACATGGAGCCTGCTTCTCCCTCTGCCTGTGTGTCCACCTCTCTCTGCATCTCTCATGAATAAATAAATAAAATCTTAAAAAAAAAGAGAAAAGAATTAGACCAAATCCTCTTCTAGTTATCAATCTCATTAAAACCAGCCCCATATTTAGTAACTCTATATAACTATTTTATTTTGCTCATAATTTTGTGGCTCAGGGATTGGATTTCTCTTGTGGCTGAGGATGCACAATCCACTTAAAAGAAAACTTTATATCTAGTGCTTTGCTGTCTCTTAGCTCTTCCTCTCTCCATATGGTATCTCTTCCTCCAAATGGCCTGAGTTATTCCAACCTTTAATATGCTGGCTATGCTTTCTAGTACAAGTTTTCCAAAGAAAAGAATTCTAAGATATCTAGGCAAAAGCTGTGAAACTGCTTATGTCCTAGCTACACTGTCATTTCAGCTTAATCTATTGGTTCAGCAAGTTACTAAGGTCAGTCTACATTCAAAGATAGTGAAAATGAAACTGCTTATGTCCTAGCTACACTGTCATTTCAGCTTAATCTATTGGTTCAGCAAGTTACTAACGTCAGTCTACATTCAAAGATAGTGAAAAACCTCTCCCTTTCAGTGAAGGAATAGTATGCATTTATAGGAAAGAAGGTAATTAATTATGGTCATGTAAGAGGGAATTTAACAAAAGTTGTTGGTATCACAAAACTTAAACTTTAGTACTTATAAACAAGCAAACAAACAAATCTTACTGTTTAATTTCATCTTTTCTGAATAATCTGAATTAACTCAATCTACTTATATATGTGGTTCAATCAATTTATAATACAAAGAGATATAGGTAACATTTCCCAGTAAATCTTTAGACAAATTCAAAAGATATCTTTTAGAAACTGCTTGCCCTAGTAAATGTTAACCCTCATTTACTCTTGAAGTCAAGAGATAACTCTACTAAAAACAGATCCAACCTCTCTAAAACTTGAACTGGTATACAGTTCTATAAAGACTGGCTACCACACTAAAGGTCAATTCATTTAAGAAATCTAGATCTCAAGTGGATTGAGTTAAGAATGAAGTTCAGAAGCAACTTCCCTTACAAATGCAAAGAATTAATGATCCCTGATTTCTTTTTTGCCAAGCCTGATCATCTCCTGGGAAAAGAATAGGGCCCTGAACAAGTGCTAATGAGTCTGTGCCCTCAAGGCAAGGTTGGCCTTTAACTGGTTTGGAGTTTCACGTACTAAGTTTCCTTGAGAACTTTAAAAATGAATCCACTCTCTCAGAATCTAAACATTTTCTTAAAAATGTGCAAGTTCTTTACTTAACACTACAAAATTTGGTATCAAGGGACAAGACTACAAATTTTTAGACTTTCCCTGTTACAATGAGGAAAAAAGTTGCTTTGTTATTATTTCTATCCTTAATGTCTAAGGCATATATGGCAGGAAAAGACCTGATTTGTTTCTAAGGTTTGGCACAGAAACAAAAAACCTATAAAATTCACTCTCCTTAAAAATGTCTGCAGGAAACTTAAGGAGGAGCATCGGTAAAAAAAAAAAAAAAAAAAAAAAAAAAGAAAGGAAAAAAACCAACAAAACAATGACCTGAAATCTGTGACACTCTGCAATGTTACTAATGAAAATAATAATTTAAGATCTCCAATGTAATCTACCGTTTTATGTTTCAATTTGCTGTTGGCATGTTACCCTCTTTTTGGGTTTGGTCTACACTCAAAAAGTTCACTGTTCCATTGCGATGGTTCTGAGTTACTATCTAATTATTTACTGTTTACCTTTCTTGACTTCATGGGTACCACCATCATCATCATCCAGTGACATCAGGCTATGGATGTTATTTTAATTATTGGCAGCAACAGTAATACTACCATCTTTAGAAGATCATCTATAAGACTCTTCTGTGTTAAGTAATTTGTATACATATTTTACATTTACAATTCTGTAAGGTAAATATTACACTGAAAGAAGAAAAAAGACAAGTAAAAGTCATTAACTCAAGTATTTTAGAACGCTGCAAAATGGAATGCAGATAAAAACAAGTGCTTTACAGGAAGCAAGTAGCTGAAAGATTTTACAGGGCTGATTGAAAAGGGCCTTTCAAAGTTCAGTATTGTACCGAAAATTGTTCACTACTCAGAATTTTGGAAAATGTGGTGAAAATGAGCCATGAGACAGGATGGGAACACAGGAAGATGAAACTGCAACATTTACTGACTACTTAATTTGCATTTAGGAATAAGGGATAAGGAGAACCATCCAGATGCTAAGATTCTTTTTTTTTTTTTTTTTTTTAATTTATTTATGATAGTCACAGAGAGATAGAGAGAGAGGCAGAGGCACAGGCAGAGGGAGAAGCAGGCTCCATGCACCGGGAGCCCGACATGGGATTCGATCCCGGGTCTCCAGGATCGCGCCCTAGGCCAAAGGCAGGCGCCAAACCGCTGCGCCACCCAGGGATCCCCAGATGCTAAGATTCTTGAGGGGTGACTAAAATCTAGTGTTTTGATTTTCTATGATGATGGTAAGATCATCTCTTGAGTTAGCAATTAGCAGTTACAGAGAGGCATTTTAGACTCTGGGCAACATAAAATATGGAATGATTCTGCTAGGAACATTAGAAGTAGGATCATTAATAGACCCTGAGATGTCACCTTAATTTCCCACTTATCTTTCCTACTCCTAACCAAGAAAACAAATCCACCGGCTGAAGGTAATTATTTAATATGCATTTGCAAATGTTCAAATGATCTTTATGCTTTGGTTCTTACTTGGTCTCACCTCGACAATTTTGTCAGGGTTATAAGTTTGGCAGATAGAAAACGTGCTAGAACTGTTCTCAATAATTTTAAGTGATATTGCCCTACTGATGCTAATTTAAGATTTTAGTCAGTTTGCCCCAAGATGCTAATTTAAGATTTTAGTCAGTTTGCTTCTATTATTTTGATAACCAGAAATAAAAGAATGGAAAAGAAAGGAATCCTCTCTAGAGGAATAACATGCAATTAACTCATAATGATTTAGTCAATAATTACCCTGGAAGTCATCATGTGTAAGCTGAAAAGACACTGACCAATCTCCAGGGCCTTTAATGTAATAATAAAACATACATAAATAATTGCTATTAATTGTCCACACAAGATATTATTAATATTTAAACACAAAAATTAACTTAGAGACAGCTCTTGTAGCAGTTTGTATACTTGAATTTGAGTATGCTTCCTTTAACCTGAGAAGCATACAATTATTGAAGTATATAATTATTGAAATATATTTATATCAATAAACCTTACTTTCACATAATAAAACAGTAGGGACTGCATTTCTCTCATTGTCTGTTAAGTTTGTCCACCTCTCATTTAGTAAAGATAGAATTCTCACCACAGTTAGCAATCACTTAAGTTTGGAGAATAACAAACAAACTTAATTATTTTTATTGTTCTTCTTTTTAAAAAGCCAAGAAGCAAATCTTTTTACTACCTGTTAACTATTCCAGGAAACCCCAAAATAGTTTTATATACATAAAGGGTATCTTAATAGTTTTCCTATTTTTTTTAAAGATTTTATTTATTTATTCATGAGAGACAGAGAGAGAGAGAGAGAAAGGCAGAGGGAGAAGCAGACTTCCTGCAGGGAGCCTGATGTTGGACTCGACCCCAGGACCCCAGGATCATGACCTGAGCCAAAGGCAGACGCTCAACCACTCAGCCACCCAGGCATCCCTAGTTGTACCTATTACAAGGAGTGGAAAATAATTTTTCCTCTGCAATTTCTGAGTACTTAGCTGAGACTCCTACCCAAAAAAAAAAAAAAAAAAAAAAAAAGAGAAAAACAAGGGAAGTTTAATAACATGCATACCACATGTATGCATTAAGAGATAGCCAGACAAAAGGAATAACTCAGTATTATAACAGTATTTGTCCAAGGCCTGTGTTGACTTCTAGTCTCCTCTCCTGTGATAACAGTCTTCCCTGGTTGACAAACTCCAGGGAAGGGAATTCTGACAATTGAGTTTCTTTCAGAGGATTTGTCTTTAGGCTGATAAAAGGAACTCAGAGAAAGCTTCTCCTTGCATTTGCTGTTTTCCAAGAACTAGAGTTGAAAATAATATACCAAAGCTGCAATAATATACCAACCAAGTGGGGTGGCATGTCTCAAACTCCTAAAGTCATATTTTGCGGTAATGTATCTACTATCCTTCATACTCTTTTGAATTTAGCCTTGGGAAAAAAAAAAGAATTTAGCCTTGAATGTAGAAAAATAATATTTGAGAAAAATTAACTAGAATAAATAGTTACTGGAAAATCACAGCATTAGGAACAATGATTATTAGTAAAATAACTTTAAAAAGCATAACAAATTATTTTCTTGGCAGATAATAACTTTGTTTTAAAGAAAGAAATTAATTCTAATATCTTCTATATATCTAGTAATTTTTTACTTTTAAAAAATTTAAAATTGGGACACCTGGGTGGCTCAGTGGTTAAGCAGCTGCCTCAGCCCAGGTCATGATCCTGGAGTCCTGGGATTGAGTCCCACATCAGGCTTCCTGCATGGAGTCTGCTTCTCCCTCTGCCTATGTCTCTCTCTGTGTCTCTCATGAATAAATAATAAAATCTTTTAAAAAATAAATAAGTAAAATTTTAACAAATAAAAATTTAAAACTTTTCCTTATGAATAAAGAGATTAATATTGAATAAAATAAATAAACACTTTAAGGGCACCTGGGTGGCTCAGTTGGTTAAGTAACTAACTCTTGGTTTCAACTCAGGTCATGATCTCATGAGTCATGTCTTACGGCTTGTGGGATAGAGCCTGCATTGGACTCTGTGCTCAGCAGAGAGTCTGTGTGAAGATTCTCTCTCTGTCCCACCCCCACTGGCTTTCTCTATTTCTCTTTATCTCTAAAATAAATTTTTGAAAATCTTTTCAAAAATCAATATTTTACTATATTTATGTTTTTTTATATTAAGGTATATTAATCATACCTTTGTAAATCATACTTTTAGCATAACATAAATGACTTTATCAACATATTAAAACAATGTATATTTATATTACTATTTCTGTATCAATTAACTGTGATGATTACTTTGAGAAATAGATACAAATCATATCTATTATCTTGTATATATACATTTCTCTAATTATTATACTAAGCATAGTTTCAAATACTTTTTATTAAATAACACCTTTAACCAATTATCAATTCCTGTTTCTTCCAATCAGAGACAGAAAACTAGAAGACAGAAAATCACAATCCCCTTAATACTTTATTTTTGTGAACATATATATTAAATCAACTATACAAATGTTAAGGTGACAAGGAAAATAAACACAGGTATATAGCATTATCAAAGGACATTTGCACATTCTACACATACAAGAATAGGGTAAATAAAAAGTTTAGACACTAAAGTTTATAACGTTTTCTTACTTTGAAAGAAAGTACATTAGTGTAATGTCTTCAGTTAATTAAAATATGAAAATTATAATTGAAAAAATAGTTCAGCTCTTATTTGTAATGTTTTAGGAATTTATTCATGAATTAACCTTTTTTTAAAAGACATCTATTTTCCCAAGTGTATTTGAACAAAATTTTTATATTCAAAATCTTAAATATTTGTAAAAACAATGACAACTCATTTGACTCTCAGAAATCACTGTAGAAAATTTATTAATATTAGATAAGAATTTTAATCATAGTGTTACATATACTAGAAAAGTGGGTTGACGTTAATTTCACATAATAGGATAAAGAACGAGACAGCAATCAGAATTAAATAATGCTAATTTGCCCAAAGATTCATATACTTAACAGAAATACCATACAAACGTTGTTAATATAATTTATAAGCATACATAAACTATAGTACAGTGACTCTTTAGATCATGTTTACAAGTACTTAACCTAGATTGCTCTTTTTCTCATCTAGTAATTAGCTAACAAGGCTATCACTTTATTACATGCTCAGCTAAAGATTTTTTTAAGCACAGACCACTTTTTAAGCAAAAAAATTACAGAATAATAATTTTTTTCTTTATTAAACTTCTAAATGTGTACCTAGATATGTATATACTCTTAGATTGTAACCATAATAACAAAAATATCTTATTAATTAATATTCAAAATATCCAAAGGGAAGAAAAAAATGGAAGAACACACATGCACACACATACACAGAGGAAAATTAAGGAGCTTATTTTAGACAAATGTGGAATTATCACTGTTACAAGCTAATTATCTTCCCTCTACAAGAAAGAATAATTACAAGCAGAAAGCCTATTTTGAAACCTGAACACTCACACATACTGACTCACACAGAAGGGTTATTATAGCTTATTTAAATAAAATAATCTCTCTCTCAAGTGATCTTTTAGATAAATCTGGTTATGGAATCTTCCCACCAGATTTCTACCATTTTTGTCTTAAGACACCTCTCAAATAAACAAAAAAATTTACACCAAATCAAAGTGGCTATTTTTATTATAAATTTTCTTGTGAAATGCCTTGAAGCATTCAAATAATTAGGGTGTGGGCTTCTATACAAATACTGCACCAGCTTGTGAGCTTCCAGCTGACAGTTGTCTATTGCCTTCCAGTGGTGAGAAATGAAAAATACAAGTAACCTCCCCCTAATCAAATCCTTGCACTCTTGCCTCACCTTGAATGGTCCTAGCAGTGACTAAACACAGGTAGAAGAATCTCATCCAAGGATGATGATGACAATAGTGATATTATCAAGCTTGAGCAGCACAAAAGGGTAAAATACAAAACAAGTGAAGAACTCACCTAGCTTTCTAGCCACAGAAGCCTAAAGTATGGGAGAAACAGTGTTTTTGGTATGTCTTATTCTTATCAGTATTTCTGAGGCATTAAATCTATGGGATGAGAAAAACTAAATAAAAATCAATTAGTTTAAGCCTTCATTAAAGACGTTTCAATGTGAGAACACTGCAAGATGGATATTAGGAAGGAATAATTAGCATACAGATTTATAAGCTGGGGAAGGTCAGCCAAGGTTTACTTTTGTTCTCAGAATTATTGACTTAGAACTAATAAATGAATTCAGAAATGTTGTAGGATACAAAATCAATATACAGAAATCTGTTGTATTTCTATACACTAATAATAAACTATTAGAATGATAAATTAAGAAAATAATTCCATTTACAGTTATATCAAAAAAAATATATGTAGAAATAAATTTAACCAACAAGGTAAAAGACCTGTACTCTGAAAACTGGAAGACACTGATGATGAAACTGAAGATGATGCAAATAAATGGAAAGATATACTCTGCTCATGGATTGGAATAATTAATATTGTTAAAATGTCCATACTACTCAAAGCAATTTACAGATCCAATGTAATCTCTATCAAAATAACAATGGCAGTCTTTCACAGAACTAGACAAAATAATCCTAAAATATTTATGGAACTGCAACAGTAGCCAAAGCAGTATAGAGGGGGAAAAAAAGGTGGAGATATCAAGCTGCCAGATTTCAAACTATACTACAAAGCTATAGTAATCAAAATGGTATGGTATATAAAACAGACACAAAGATCAACAGAATCTAATTAAGAGCCCAGAAATAAATTCATACTCATATGGTCAATTAACTTATGACAGAGGAGGAAAGACTATATTATGGGGAAAAGACTGAACAGCTACACACAAAAGAATGAAACTAGATCTCTTACTTATACTATATGCAAAAATAAATTGAAAAGAGATCAAACAATTAAATGTAAGACCTGAAACCATAAAACAGCTAGAAGAAAAGAACAGTAAGCTCTTGGACATCAGTGTTGGCAATATTTTTTTGTATTTGTTTCTTCAAGGTAAGATAACAAAAGCAAAAATAAATGGGACTACATCAAACTAAAAAGCTTTGGCATACTAAAGGATGCCATCAATAAAAAAGAAAAGGCAACATAATGAATGGGAGAAGATACCAGCAAATGAATACCCTATTAGGAATTAAATCCCAAATATAGAAAAACCTCAGGCAACACAATATTAAAAGGATATGATTAAAATGTGGGCAGAGGACTAGAATAGATATTTTTCCAAAGACAACAATACACATGACAAACAAGGAGATGAAAATATGCTCAATTTACTAATCATCAGGGAAATGCAAATCAAAACTACAATAAAAATGAGATATCACACACAAAAAAAGAGATATCACTTCACACGTAAGAATGCCTAGTATCAAAAAGACCAGAACTGACAAGTGATGCCAAGGGTGTGGTAAAAAGAGAACATTTATGCACTGTTCGTGGGAATGTAAATTATTTCAGCACTATGGAAAATGGTTTGGAGGTTCCTCAAAAAAATGAAAAATAACACTATCATATGATCCAGCAATTCTACCCCTAGATATTTATCTGAAGAAAACAAAAACAGTAATTTGAAAAAAAAATATATGCACCCCTATGTTCATCAAAGTATTATATATGATAGCCCAGATATGGAAATAGCTAGATGTCTACTGATAATTAATGGATAAAGAAGATGTGATTGATATATACAAGGGAATACTACTCAATCATAAAAAAGAATAAAATCTCGTCATTTGTGACGACGTGGAAGCACCTAAAGGTAATCATGCTAAGTGAAATAAGCCAGACAGAAAAACAAATACGTAGGGTCTCACTTGTATGTGAAATCTATTTTAAAAAAAGAGAGGGAATGACTTTTGTCATAGAAACTGTTGGTTGCCAGAAGGGAAAGGAGTAGTGAGGTGGACAAAACAGGTGAAGGGGATTAAGAGGTACAATATTACAGTTATAAAATAAAAAAGATATGGGGATTTAATGTATAGCATAGGGAATATAGCCAACAATATGGTAACAACTTTGTATGGTGACAAATGGTAACTGGACTTATTGTGGTGACATTTTTATAATGTATATAAATATTGAATCACTGTGTTGTATACCTGAAACTAATACAATATTATATGTCAATTAATCTCAGAAGGTGTATGGAAATTGAGATTTTGTTAATCTTAGAACAGGATACACAGATAGCAAGTCTCAGTTTAGTAGTCATTGGTGGTTCAATTTGAGTTTAGCAAAGATGTAGGGGGAAGAGTTTGGAAGTTAAGATCTTACTGTGAGCATCAGTGAAAAATGTTCCATGGTTCTGATTATCCACACTATTATATGCATTTTGTAGATGAAGAATATAAGAGCTGAAAGGCTAAGCAGTGCTTTCATAGTAAGTTATGAAGGTAGGAGCTAAATTCTTCTCAACTCCACAAATTATTTTGTATATAATAAGTTTTCATTACTTTTCTTCCCAGACCCCATCACCAAACAGAGGTGAGGTTCACTAAAGTTGATATCTTCTGGGGCTGGCCAAGAAGAGATGGTCTCTGTGGGCACATGGGTGGTTCAGTCTGTTAAACGTGGAACTCTTGATTTCAGCTCAGATCATGATCTCAGTGTCCTGAGACTGAGCCCTGCATTGGGCTCCATGCTCAGCATGGAGATTCTCTCTCTCTCTCCCTCCCCTGTCCCCTCTTCTCCCCACCATGCTCTGTCTCCTTCTCCCTCTCCAAAACAAAACAAAACAAAACAAAACAAAACAAAACAAAACGAGATGGTCTCTGATAATTTTGACATTCTGAGATTAAGAGATTTGTTAATGGTTTAACAAATGAAAACAAATATAAATAAATCTTTCCATTTTTAACATAATCACTTGAAGAATGAACAATATTTATTGTACCAATCTTGAAATGATGCACACTGTATTTTGTGTGATTGAAATTTTTGAACTTCACTTAGTAGGTTATTGAATACTTTGTTTCCTGTCAGAAAAGGGTCTTTAAAAATCACTCACATGTCACAGCGAAGAAATCATAATGCATGAAGTGTCATTTTTCTTTGGTAGTTGCATTTTAGAATACGGCAATATCTTATATTATGGGACTAACAATAGTGTAGAAAACCAGATAATCAACAGAAAAAAAAAAAGGAATTGGTGAGAGGAGATTAGAACCTCAGTCTTTTCAAAAATCAAGCCCTATAATTCAATTCAATCTGTCCATCATTAAATCTATTCCTGAGAATCAGATAAGAAAATAAAGCAGACATTAAATCCACAGGACTCCCCAGTCCCTAGTTCTACTTACCCTTGTTATTTCCCCATTAGAGTTTGCCCCCAATTCAGGTGTCTCTTTCCTGTGGTACACATGGCTTCTGTTTGTTCTAGGACACCTCTTCCCACAGCAAAGGACAAACTTGGCTGTTTTGAGAATACACGTTAGATCTGATAATAAGAGGCATTTTGCCTCCTAAGATAATTTATATGCAGGTTTTTCGTTTGTGTTTCTTTTTTTATGTGTATATTTGCTTCCATTTGTTTGAGGTTTTCTTGTTTGTTCTGTTTCTTGCCAGAGGACCAGTAACCACTTGAGATGAAGAATCATTAAAATAATGAAAAATACATATAGTGAGTTACATTAACTTCTATAAATGAACTACACATTTACCTACTAACAGCATGTTCACTGAATTTTCTTCAATACTACTCTTCTTTACGCCTGCCAATCTAAAGCTAACATGCCATAAACTGTATCCAAACTCTACCAGCTTTTCCCCAACTAAGAGTACCTTAAAATGCCACAACCTGCATCCTAATTGTAAATAATGTTTTTATTTCCTTGATTTGAGACAACACTGAGGTCCTATTAAATTTAAGATGCTGTACTCCTTTAATTAGGAAATTTAATAAACTTAAGTTTGCTTTGTCTGCACTTTCTGTTTGTTTCTGGTGAGCCCACAGTCAGTAATAACTAAACTAAAACTGAACTCAGTACATTTTGCTTGCCATCTTCAAAAATCATCAATTCTACCAAAAATCACTAAATTTTGGAAATGAAAATGTATAATAAATCCCTTTTTTTGTTCCCTTGTATCAGGATGGATTTATCATTTTTTCTGTGCTTTTACTTTCACATTATTAATAATGATCATAATCATTGAATTGTGTATTAATATAATAAAACCATTCCTGATCCCCCTGCAATAGTTCTTAATTTATCTTAATGGCATCAACTTCTTCCCTCTGCTTATTTGTACAATAATATAGATATTCATAAAATCTTATGTTAAATTATTGACTGCCTCACTACTTAAAAAATATCAAGTTTCTATGTCACCAGAACCAGTAGTATTTGAATAAGTATTGATCCAGTTATCTTTATCTCATAAAACCATGCTCTCCAACCAGTATGTGTTTTGTTTTCTTTTGTGAATCCTTAGATGTTTTACTTCTTCTCAGTCTAGATAGGATCTGCATTTCATTTAAAATTGTATTAAAAATTGCTGTCTAAAAGAGGCACACCTTAAATATTAAGATAAAGTTTGAAAAGAAAATTTTGGAGAAAGATGGACCTTGTAAAAGATTAATCAAAAGACATCTGGTGTTCCAGTACTAATACCAGACAAGGTACACTTTCAGATGATAAATATTACCAGACACACAGAGAAATATTCATACGAATGAGTCAATATACAAGACCAAATAGTCATTCTAAACATATATACAAAATATATGAAACAAAAGGATATAACTCAAAAGATAATTGGGAAATAGGCAAATCCATAATCCTAATAAGACTGTAACAAATATCTTTCAATGAATGACAAGATAATCACTCAGGAGAAAAGTCAGTAACAATATGGATAATTAAGCAACCTAATTAGGACATTTGGTCTAAATGATATCTAGAGATCACTTATCTCATATGTACTAAATATACATATAATTCAAATACAAACATTTTTGTTAAAATGACTAAAGTCCTCAACACAAGAAACAACAAGTGTTGATGAGGATGTGGAATAAAGGAACACTCATGCATTGTTGGTAGAAATGAAAATTGGTGTAGCCACTGTAGAACACAATATGGAGGTTCCACAAAAAGTTTAAAAATAGAACTACCCTATGATCCATTAATTGCACTACTGATATTTACCCCAAAATACAAAAACACTAATTCAAAGAGATACATGCACTCCTATGTTTATAGCAACAGTATCTACAATAACCAAATTATGGACCAGCCAAGGTGTCCATCAATTGATGAATGGATAAAGATGATGTGGTATGTATAGATATATGAACTATTACTCAAACACACAAAAAAATGAAATCTTGTCATTACCTACAACATGGATGGAGCTACAGACTATAAAACTAAACCAAAAAAGTCAAAGAAAGACAAATGCCAAATGATTTCACTCACATGTGGAATTTAAGATACAAAACAAATGAGCAAAGGTGGGAGGAAGAGAGAGAGAAAGACAAATCAACAAATGGACTGACTCTTAGTTACAGAGAATGAATTGATAATTACCTGAAGGGAGGTAGATGGGATGGTTAAACAGGTGATGGGGATTAAAGAATGTACTTGTCAAGATGAACACTGGGTGATGTAAGGAATTCTTGAATCATTATATTGTACAACTGAAACTAATATAACACTGTAAACTAAGTAACTGCAATTAAAATAAAAACTTAAAAACAAATGTAAACATTTTAATGAAAATTGACTATATGCTGGCCAGAAAGCATCAACAAATTCCAAAGGATTGAAAAATGCATAAACAAAATGTAAAAATACATCTAATTTTATGAGATAAATTATAACTTTTGTATCTTCCTGATGAATTTACATTTTAAATTATAAAGTAACCTTCTTTCTATGCTAATTTCTTTCCATTTAAAGTGGACCTTTGTATACTAACAAAGTCAGAGATTTTTTTCATTATCTCACAGATAGAAAAAAAGTTAATAACACTTTAATTGTATTCTCCCAAATGATATGTTGAAGTCGTAATCCCCAGAGCCTATGAATGTAACTTATTTGGAAATTGGCTTTTGCAGATGTGATCATATTAAGACAAGGTCATACTGGAGTATAGTAAGTTGGGCCTTACTCCAATATGATTGGCTTCTTTATAAGCAGAGAAGAAAGAGACACACAGGAAGAATGCCATGTAATGACAGAAGTAAATAATGCGGTGATGTAGCCATAAACCAAGGAATGTTAAGGACTTATTATCACCACCAGAAGCTAAGAGGCAAGGAAAGATCCTCCTCTATGGGTTTCAGGGGAAGCATTGCCATGCCAACCCCTTGATTTTAGATGTCCACCCTCCAAGACTAGAAAAAACAAAGTTTTATTGTTTCAAGTCACTCAGTTTATGGTACTATTTTATGGTTGCCCTAGGAAATAAACACAGTATCATTTAACAAATATGTATGGTTTTCAAATGGAATAAAAGGCACTTTCATAGAAACTTCAAAGCTATAGATAAAATATTTATAGATGTCATGATTATTTTAAGACCACTAATGCTTAATATATTTTGGAGGTATTGACCAAGGTTTAGAGAATAGAAAAAGAAATAGGTTTAAGGGATTACAATGGAAATAATAAATACCACATTATTCAAAGAATATATAAGCTTATATATAAACATCCAACAAAACTAAGAACAAAATATTAGAATTAATAGGAATGTTTAGCAAAATTACAATGTACAAACAAACAATATAAAATATCATCCACAATACTAGTTTTACAGAGGAATTGGCCTAATAAATTAATGAACCATGTATGGAATACAAATGTTATTTGACATAGGGCCGAAAAAAAGATGTGAAATAAATAGGATATACTCTGTTAATGTAAATGTACAACTTTTTTCTCAAACAATACATATTGTCATATCACCTGCTACTCTCCAATGGTTCTACTGTCTTCCCAAACTCATAACTTTCTCTTGCTACTGAATTTTTCTCATCACTATAAAAACATGTGTTATCTCATCTTTATTGAAAAAACAAATATATTGATGTCATTTGCCCACTTAATATCACCCATTTTTTCCACCTTTGCAGTTATTTTTTTTAAAGAGATATCTAACTTCGTTTATAAGCCCTGTTTTCCCATCATCCTCTATGAAAGAAACTGTACATAGGCCTTTATTCTCAACATTCTACCAAGATAATTCCTGTCAGTGCCACTGTTGACTACGATGTTACCAAATCCATTGAGCAATTCTTAGTCTTCAATATTCATCTTTTACTGCAGCACACTGTCTTGCTTTCCTTCTTACCTTATATCACAATTCTCAGTCTGCTGTTTCCTGCTCTTCTCTCTAAACTTTGGATGCTATATAGCTCAAACACAGACATGTTACTCTTTTTCCATCTAACTAGTTTGGTGATCTTATTAAGTCTTACCAATTTAAGTGAAATGTTGACTTACACATTTATACATTCAGCCCCAACTTTTATCCTAAACTCATCATATAACCATTAAAGAATTTCATAATTGGAAATGATCAGACATATGCATTTTTTAAAAATCACTCTTATGGTAGTATGAAGGATTGATTAGAAAGTTCTTCCTGGAGATAAAGAAAAAAAAAGTGATGTTACTGTGCAGCAAAAGGGGTACAAATTTTGAGATTGCTAAATCTAAAAGATCTGCAGACTGAATTGGGAAAGGAGGTGCTATGAATGAGACAGAAGTCAGGATGAAAGTGAAATTTCTCTTTTTATTGACTTTTAATATGTTTCCAGATAAGCAAAGAGGGAGAGAGAGAGAGAGAGAGAGCAAGAAATAGACTCTTAACTATAGAGAACAAATTCAAACCAATGGTTACCAGAATGGAGGTGGGTGGAGGGATGAATTAATAGTTGATGGGAATTAAGTGTCCTTGTGATGAACACTGGGAGTTGTATGAAATTGTCGAATTACTATACTATATACTTGAAACTAATATACTGTATATTAAATATTAGGGATATAAATAAAAACTTTTAAAAAAGGAAGAATATCTCTGCGCAGCAAGATATTGATTTGGCACAGATGATGTTCGAGTGAGCATAGGTGTTTTATTTTATTTTAATTACTTTTTGAGAGAGAGAGAGAGTGCATGCGTGAGTGGGGTGGGGAGGGGCAAGTCAGGGGCAAGCCGAAGTCAGGGCTGGAACTCAACCCTGAGATCATGACCCTAGCCGAAATCAGGAGTCTGATGCTTAACTGACTGAGCCACTCAGGCACCCCAACCATAGGTATTTTAGAAGGAAATACCTAATATGTATAAGATAGCTTAGAGCTTAGAAGTAATAGACTGAATCATCTAAGATTGGCCTGAGTGTTGAAAAGTTATATGGCTTAATAGTGATCCTAAAGATTTTCTTAATATGAAAACCAAGTAGCCCACAAAGGAAAGGGAGGTATTTACAAAACAATTTTAAGAAAACTAAGAAAATGGGATTAAAAAGTATTGCAGTGTGTCCCTAAGTGGCTTCAGTAAGAAGTCACAACTATTATATGACTTTTTACAGAGAATAATGGAAGAGAAACATTAGTCTTAGACAAAAACCAGAACCAAAACCAAACCAAAGAAACTTCTCTGTTCTTTTGTTTTCACCTGACAAATTCTATTTTAATCAGGATTGGGGAGTGTGATGATATTGAGGTTAGAACCACTGAGGTGGTACTGCATCAGAGCTAATGCATGTTTCTTTGTGCAATCATAAGGTGGATTTGCTTGAGGAAAGAGAAAAAGAGGGAAAAGGAGAAATTAATCATGAGGTAAGTACAGAAGTCTCCATGGGGGAGCAAACAAAACTTTCCAAAGAACTGAAAATGGGAAGCAGACTCATTTAAAAAGAGGCCTAGATAATTCATAAACTTCAGTCAACTCTGAATAAATGCATAGCATCTCTACAAATAGTAGTGATGTAATGATATTATAAATTTCAATACTAAAGAATTTAATCCACTTATGACTACAAATATTTTAACAAGTCTAATGCATAAATCCTTTTCAAGGCTAAATTAACAGTTTGAAAATCTTAATCATGAAAACCTATGCATTATATTTTTATTTCTTTTCTGGAAAGAAAATAATTCCCGAGATTTTAGGGTCCAAATTACTTGAGAAATTATGGAAAAATAAGTTGAATCATAGTTCATATCTTCTTTCACTAATTCTGAAGGACTTCTTAAAGTCATTATATCTGCATATAATCTGAATTTGCACAAACATTAGGGTATTTGATGGCTGACTTTTGACATCTTAATTGTGTAAAAGGATACCAATTAAATATATTATTTGGATGTTCTGTTGTCCCTGAAAATATTAGGATTCTAATGGTAATGAAAAGACGTCTTGTATTCTCAATTAGTAATTAGTATAAAAATAATATAGCTACAAATTTGCAAGAAGCAAAAAAGTCTTCTATTTGAGACTAAATTACAGCCATAATACTTTATTACTCTTGAATATTATTTTAAGTGAATATATTCTACAAACCAGAACACTATGCTATATGAAAGTGTAAATATCAAAATCAGTTGAGATTGATGCTTTAATATCATCTAATGCATAAACTTTGTTCAAGTTCCAGTTATTTCTTTTATGCCAAAATGATCCAGATCAATATCATGCCAAGACTTTTTCATCTTGTATCTTTAATATCCTTTAATCTGGAAGTTTCTGAAAACTTTTGTTTACCTGCAAATATTCTGTGAAATACCCCTCAATTTGGATTTGTCTAACATTCTTTATGCTTGGAATCAGGTTATAATTTTTAAAAAAGATTTTATTTATTTATTTATTTGAGAGAGAGAGAGAGCACTCACACAAGTGGGGGGAGAGGCAGAGGGAGAGGGAGAAGCAGACTCCCTGCTAAGCAGGGAGTCTGATGAGGAGCGCCATCCCAGGACTCTGGGATCATGACCTGAGCAGAAAGCGGATACCTAACCGGCTGAGCCAGGCGCCCCTGAAATTTTGTTCAGAATATGACAGAAGTAACGCTGTATTTTTCACATTGCATTTTACTGGATTTCTTCCATTAATCTTGATCTCTGATCATTTGATTAAGGTGGCATCTATTAGATTTATCATTGCAAAATTGTTTTTTCCCTATTTTACTGAAAGCGTACTTTATAGGAAGATACTTTGAGGCTATGTAATATCTTAGTTTCTTTTTAAAAAGATTTTATTTTATTTTTTAAAGTAGTCTCTACACTCAGTGTGGGGTTTGAACACACAACTCTGAGCAAAAATAAGATCACCTTATAATTCTGTGACGTAATTGCTGTTTTTTCCATGTATAAGTAAAGCATGAAAATTTATCCACATTAATAGAGACTCTTACAAAACAAAAACAAAACAAGAGTAACACACCCCACTGACTGGGCCAGCCAGGCCCTCTGTAATATTTTATTCCTCATCAAATTTATACAGTAATTTTAGTATCCATTCACAAATCTTTCCAAGTTATTACTCTGAGGGTTGCCAAATGATAATTTTTAAATTTCATTCTTACTTGTCTGTGTATTGGTTGGCATTTCAGTGTCTGATAGAACTCTTTTTCCTTTGTTTGTATATTCTTTATTTCTCTTTATCAGTATAGGCACACAGATTTTATTTTATTTTTTTAAGAACTTATTTATTTATTCATGAGAGATATATAGAGAGAGGCAAGACATAGGCAGAGGGAGAAGAAGCAGGCTTCCTTTAGGGAGCCTGATGTGGGACTCTATCCCAGGACCCCGGGATCATGACCTGAGCCAAAGGCAGACACTCAACCACTGAGCCACCCAGGTGCCCCTGGTACACAGATTTCAATTTAATGCAATTGGTTATGTTCTATAACTATCATTATTTATTTTGATATTAAAATATATTTAAAACAAACAAAAAATTAGAATCTCATTTCTCAAAGGTAACTCTATTAATACTGTGATACAATTTCCAGTTATAGAAATAGCTGTGATACAGATGTTTTTACACACACATACACACAATTCCATACATCTATATACACATAATACGTGAGAGCCTTTTACATATTTTTCTTTTTTTTTCTTTTTTTTTAAATTTTTTTTTTAATTTTTATTTATTTATGATAGTCACAGAGAGAGAGAGAGAGAGAGGCAGAGACATAGGCAGAGGGAGAAGCAGGCTCCATGCACCGGGAGCCTGATGTGGGACTCGATCCCGGGTCTCCAGGATCGCGCCCTGGGCCAAAGGCAAGCGCCAAACCACTGCGCCACCCAGGGATCCCCATATTTTTCTTTTTTAAAAGATTTTGTTTATTTATTTGAGAGAGACAGAGTGAGAGAGAAAGCACAAGCAGAAGAGCAGAGCAAGAGGGGTAAGCAGATCCCCACTGAGCAGGGAGGCTGGGCTTGATCCTAGGACCCTGGAATCATGACCTGAGTAGAAGGCAGATGCTTAACCCGCTGAGCCATTCCGGCACCTCATGTTACTGAATTTTATAATTACATGTAAATTACATAAAGATAGTGTCCAGTGTTTTATATGATTACTGGCAATATTTTACTTCTTATAATTGTTTTGTGACTAATAATTTTAGGAAGTAACCATTTATGTTTTTTGCTAATGTTTCCTTCTGAAACAATATTTTCCTAATGGACTTATACAAGTTTTTACTTATTAATGAAAAGGTATTTGTCTATATACATAATAATTATAAATTTTCCATTCATATATAATGTTGTTCATTGTGTTTTTAAATAATTTAAGTTCATAAAAATAATTTGATCAATCATTAAATGTCTACCCATATTTGATTATGAAATGTTAATTTATTTTTACCTAATGAGAATAAACTATTTTTCTCCTTCTTAATTTTTTTTTATTTATTTATGATATTCACAGAGAGAGAGAGAGAGAGAGAGAGAGAGAGGCAGAGGGAGAAGCAGGCTCCATGCACCGGGAGCCTGACGTGGGATTCGATTCCGGATCTCCAGGATTGCGCCCTGGGCCAAAGGCAGGCGCCAAACCGCTGCGCCACCCAGGGATCCCCTCTTTCTCCTGCTTGATATGTAGGCTACCATCTTAAGTTTATCTCATGTTAAAACAGTTAACCTATTATTTATATTTTAATGCTTTTCATGATCCCTATACCCCTGAGGGACTTAAAGATATGACTTTTGGAGCAAAGTAGTCTGTTTTTTTCCCCAATATGTGATTTATTGATTTTAATAAATACTTACCTAACCCAATCTTATTTTTACTAATAACAAATTTGACCTTATTTTTGACATATTTTACAGTTCAGTCTACTTTATCTCTTTTAATTTTTACCATTTTCCTTTATTTTTGTCTTGATTTGATTTGATTTTTATTTTTCTTTGGTTCATTTTATTTATTTATTTATTTATTTATTTATTTAAATTTCTGGAATTTTATTTATTTTATTTTAATTTTTTTTATTTATTTATGATAGTCACAGAGAGAGAGAGAGAGAGAGAGAGAGGCAGAGACACAGGCAGAGGGAGAAGCAGGCTCCATGCACCGGGAGCCCGATGTGGGATTCGATCCCGGGTCTCCAGGATCGCGCCCTGGGCCAAAGGCAGGCGCCAAACCGCTGCGCCACCCAGGGATCCCTCTTTGGTTCATTTTAAATGGCACATCATATTTTTCCACTACTAGTTATCTTACTGTCAATATTAATAAGTTAAAAAATATAAGTTTAAAAATGATTATTTCAGTAATAAGCTATTTACTATTTACTTAATTGTTCTACATTATAACATAACCAATTAACAAAACAGATATGACATTATTTTACCCCTCTATGACCAATGTTAGTTTTATTCATTCACACATTTTATCTTTTGTTTTGACCTTTTTAAAAGATTTTATTTAATTCCATCTAGTTAACATAAAGTGTTATATTAGATTCAGGTGTATAATTTAGTGATTCAACATTACAAACAACACCTCGTGCTCATCACAAAGTACACTTTTTAATTCCCATAACCCAAATAACACATTCGCCCCTACCCACCTCCCCTCTGGTAACCATCAGATTGTTCTCTATAGTTGAATCTAATTCTTGGTTTGTCTCTCTTTTTTCCCCCTAGGTTTATTTGTTTTCCTTCTTAAATTCTATATATGAATGAAATCATATGCTATTGTCTTTCTCTGACTTGTTTTGCTTAGTAAACATTCTCTAGCTCCATTCATGTCTTTGCAAAGGGCAAAATTTCAATCTCTTTAATGGCTGATATATATGTATATCATGATATATTTGTATCATATATGTATTATATATATGTATGTATGTATATATTCCACCTCTTTATCTATTCATCAATGGACATTTATTAGGGTTGTTTCTTTAACTTGTCAATTGCAGACAATGCTGCTATAAATTTTGAGGTATATGAATCCCTTTGAATTGGTATTTTTGTATCTTTTAGGTAAGTACCTAATTATACAATTGCTGGGTCATAGAGTAGTCCTATTTTTAACTTTTTGAAGAACTGCCATATTGTTTTCCTAAGTGGCTGCATCAGTTTGTATTCCCACCAAGAGTGCATGAGTGTTCCTTTCTCCATATCCTTACCAGCACCTATTGTTTCCTGTATTGTTGATTTTAGACATTCTGACAGATGTGAGGTGATATCTCATTGTAATTTTTATTTGTATATCCCTCATGATGAGTGATGTTGCACATATTTTGTCTATGAGCCATCTGTAAGTCTTTCGTGGAAAATGTCTATTCATGTCTTCTGCCCATATTTTAATGGGATTGTTTTTTAGGTATTGAGTCTATTAAACTCTTTATGCATTTTGTTTATGAACCCTTTATTAGATATGCGATTTGCAAATATATTCTCCCTGCAATATGTTGCCTTTCAGTTTTGTTGATTGTTCTATTGCTGTGCATAAGCTTATCTTGAAGTCATAATAGTTTATTTTTGCTTTTGTTCCCCTTGCCTCAGGAGAATAGCTAGATGAAGTTGCTATGACTGGTATCAAAGAGGTTACTACCTGTGTTCTCTACATTTTTTTTTTTTTCAGGTCTCAAATTTAGGGCTTCAAATCCATTTGGAATTTATTTTGTGTATGGTGTAAGAAAGTGGTCCAGTTTCATTCTTTTGCATATTGCTGTCCATTTTCCCAGCGTCATTTGTTGAAGAGACTTTTACCCATTGAATACTCTTTCCTGATTTGCTGAAGATTAATGGACCATAACGTTCTGGGTTCATTTCTAGGCTTTCTATTTTGTTCTATTGATCTATGTGTCTATTTTGGTGCTAGCACATTACTGTTTTGATCACTGCAGCTTTGTAATAAAACTTGAAGTTCAGAATTGTGATGCAACCAGTTTTGCTTTTTTTTTTTTTCAAAGTTGCATTGGCTATTTGAGATCTTTGGTGGTTCCATATAAATTTTAGGATTGTTTGTCCTAACTGTTAAAAATGCTGTGGGTATTTTGGTAGAGCTTGCATTAAATTTTCAGAATGCTTTGGGTAGTATAGATATTTTAAGAATATTTGTTCTTCATATCCATGAGCATAGAATGTCTTTCCATTTCTTTGTGTCCTCTTCAATTTCTTTCATCAGTGTTTTATAGTTTTCAGAATACAGGTCTTTCACCTCCTTGGTTAGGTTTATTCCTGGGTATCTTATGGTGTTTGCTGCAATTGTAAGTGGGATAGGTACCTTAAGTTCTCTTTCTGCTGTTTCATTATTGGTGTATAGAAATGCAACTGATTTCTGGACATTGATTTTGGATCCTATGATTTTACTAGATTTGTATTCAGTTCTAGCAGTTTGTGGTGGAGTCTTTTAGATTTTCTATATAGAGTATCATGTCTTCTGCAAATAGTAGAAGTTTCACTTCTTTCTTGCTGATTTGGATGCCTTTTAGTTCTTTGTGTTGCCTGATCACTGTGGGTAGGACTTTCAGTACTATGTTTTATAACAATGTTGAGAGTGGACATCCTTGTCTTGTTCCTGGCCATAAAGGAAAAGGTCTCAGTTTTTCCATTGAGGATGATACTAGCTGTGGGTTTTTCATATACAGCCTTTATTGAGTATATTCCCTCTAAACCTAGTTTGTTGAGATTTTTATCATGAACTCATGTTGTCATTTGTCAAATGACTTTTCTGCATTGATTGACATGATCACATGGCTCTTATCCTTTCTTTTATTAATGTTGTGTACATGACTGATTTGCAAACATCGAACCACTCTTGCAACCCAGGAATAAATCCCTCTTGATCATGGTAAATTATTATTTTTTAATGTATAATTGGATTTGGTTTGCTAGTATTTTGTTGTGAATTTTTGCACCCATGTTCATCAGGGATATTGGCATATAGTTCTCTTTTTTAGTGGTGTCTTTACGTGGTTTTGGTATTAGGATAATGCCAGTCTCATAGAATGAAACTGAGTTTTCTTTCCTTTTCTCTTTTTTGCAATAGTTTGAAAATAGATACTAATCATTCTATAAATGGATGATAGAATACACCTGTGATGCCATATGACCATAGACTTTTGTTTTTGGGAGTTTTCTGATTACAGATTCAATTTCTTGCCTGATTATTGGTCTGTTCAAGTTTTAGATTTCTTCCTGTTCCAATTTTGGTAGTTTATATGTTTCTAGGAATTTATCCATTTCTTCCAGAATGTGCAATTTGTTGGCATATGGTTTTTCATCATATTCTCTTATGATTGTTTGTAGCTCTGTGATGTTGGTTATTATTTATCCCAATTTATGATTTTATTTATTTGGTTCATTTTCTTTTTGATAAGTCTGGCTGGAGGTTTATAAATTTTATTAATTTTTTCAAAGAACCAGCTCCTGGTTTAATTGATATGTTATATAATTTTTTTAAGTTTTAATATCATTTATACTGCTATTTTTATTATTGTCTTCCTTCTGTTGGTGTTAGGTTTCATCTGTTGTTCTTTATATGATTCCTTTAGGTATAAGTTTAGGTTGTTTGAGATTTTTCTTGCTTCTTGAAGTAGACCTGTAATGCTATGTATTTTCCTCTTAGGACTTCTTTTGCTGCATCCCAAGGGTTCAGACTGTTGTGTTTTCATTTTCATTTGTTTCCACCTATTGTTTATTTCTTCTTTGATTTCCTGGTTGAACCATTCATTGTTCAGTTGTTTAATCCCCATGTACTTGTGGTCTTTCCAAATTTTTTCTTGTGGTTGACTTCAAATTTCATAGTGTTATGGTCAGAAAAGATGCATGATATGATCCCAATCTTTCTGTATTTGGTGAGGCCTGATTTGTGACCCAATATGTCATCTGTTCTGGAAAATGTCCCATGTGCACTTGAAAAGAATGTGTATTCTACTGTTTTAGGATGGAATGTTCTGACTCTCTCAAGTCTATATGGTCCAGTGTATCATTCAAAGCCATTGTTTCCCTATTGATTTTCTGTTTAGATGATCTGTCCAATGATGTAAGAGGTGTGTTAAAGTCTTCTACTACTATTGTATTATTATCATTTAGTTCCTTTATGTTTGTTATTAATTGCTTTACATAATTGGGTGTTCCCATGTTGAGAGCATATTTTCAATTGTTAGATCTTCTTGTTGTATTGTCCCCTTTATTATGACATAGTCCCCTTCCTCATCTCTTGTTACAGTCTTTGTTTTAATGTCTAGTTTGTCCAAAATAAGTATTGCTACTCTAAGCTTTCTTTTGACATCTATTTTCATGATAAATGTTTTTCTATCCCCCCACTTTCAATCTGCAAGTGCTTTAGGTCTAAAATGAGTCTCTTTTAGGCAGCATATAGATGGATCTTATTATTTTGTTTTATTCATTCTGAAACCCTAGGTCTTTTGATTAGGGCATTTAGTCCATTTACATTCAAAGTAATTATTGATAGAAATGTATATAGTGTGATTTTATTACTTGTTTTGTTATTGTTTCTGGAGATTTTCTCTAATCCTTTCTTATCTTTGTCACTTTGGTATGTCTTTTGTACTCAAAGGACCCCTTTAGTATTTTTTGCATGGAGTTGGTTTAGTGGTCACAAACTCCTTTAGTTTTTGTTTGGGAAACTACCTCTCCTATTATGAATGATAACCTTACTGGATAGAGTATTCTTGGCTGCAGATTTTTCCCATTCAGCATTTTGAATACATCATGTCACTCTCTTCTGCTTTGCCAAGTTTCTGTGGAGAAATCTGAAGCTAGGCCCATGGGTCTTCCTTGTAAGTTAAGGACTTCTTTTATCTTGCTGCTTTTAAGATTTTTTTCTTTATCAGTATATTTGGAAATTTAACTACAATATATCTTTGTGTTGACCTACTTTTGTTGATTTTGATGGGAGTTCCCTATACCCACTGATCTAAATGTTTGTTTCCTTACCCAGATTAGGAATGTTTTCAGCTATTATTTTCTGAAATGTATTTTCTTCCTCCTTTCTCTCTTTTTTCTATCTGGGACTCCTTAGTAAGAATCTTATTACATTTGATGAAGTGCTAAGTTCCCTAAGTCTATTCTTAATATTCCATAATCCTTCTTTCTCTCTTTTGTTCAGCTTATTTTTTCCCATTATATCACTAATCTCACTTCCATATCACTAATTCACTCTGCTCTCTTCCAGCCTGTATTGCATCAAGCCTGTTTCCAATCTGAGTTATTGCATTTCTCTATTCTGACTACTTTTTAACGTTTTTTTTTTTAAGATTTATTTATTTATTCATGAGAGACACATACACACAGAGGCAGAGACACAGGCAGAGGGAGAAGCAGGCCCCTTGCAGGAAGCCCGATGTGGGACTCAATCCTGGATCCTGGGATCACACCTTGAGTTAAAGGCAGATGCTCAACCACTGAGATACCCAGGCGTCCCTCTTTTTTAACCTTTTTGTATGTGGTAAGGGTTTCCCTAAAATCCTCCATTCTTTTCTGAAGCCCAGTAAGTATTATGAATAGTTTTGAATTCTCCATCAGGCATGTTACTTATATCTCTACTTATATCTCATGCTTAGATCTCTGGCCATGGCTTTATCTTATTCTTTATTTGGAATGGATTCCTCCTACTTGGCATTTAGTCTAAGTCTCTGCCTTCTTTTGTATGTTAGAAAACTATTATGTTTACTGCTCCTGAGAGTAATGGCTTTATGAAAAAGAGACCATTTAGTGTCCAGGGCCTGGAGCTTCAGGAAGCATCTCTGGTATATGCTGTGTGTGTTCTGCTGCTGTTTCGGCTGCTCTATCCTTCAGGTGAGAAATCTGCAGTGGGCAGTGTTTGGTCTTTGGCTGGAATGTAGTGAGTTTTAACTAGGTGTGTTTTAGATGCTTGTTAAATGAGACCTGATACTACTTCCGCAAGAACTAAAGCCCTGGAGAATTCTCTGGTCAGGAGATGCTGTGTGGGCAAGGGCTTCTGTTGATCTTGTGTGACTGAGGTAAGCTTTACTGAGAAGGACAGTCCCACCAGAGCACTGGGGTGTGTGACTTGGTATAAACAAGTTAAGCAGCCTGTATTGGTGCTGTGCTTCGTCCCACAGGTGGCTCTGTGTTTATTCTGAGGGGCAGAGAAGGAAAATGGTGCCAACGAGCTCCTTTGTCTCCAGAGACGCATCTCCATGCCCCTAATGCTAATAGGGATGCACTTGGAGAAGAGCGAATAATATGCACCATGTGTCACAAGCATTGTTCAGATTACTATTTCCACAGTCTGCCTCTGGGTTTTGTTGCCTGCCTTCTCCCTAAGACTAATACAGTGATATCCAGGTTCTATCCCAAGTCAAGCCTGCTGACATTTAAAATTCCAGGCTTCAGAGACATGATGTGGGCATGGGCTTGGAGCTTGTGCAGGTCTTCTGGGGGAGAGGCCCACTACCCTCAGACTGAGGCAAGTCTGACTAAAAAGGGCAGTGACATCAGAGCACAAAGTGTGGGATCTGGTGTAAAGAAGTTAGGCAGCCAGTGTGGGCTCCACAATGCTTCTTGCAGGTGGCTCTGCATTTATGCTGAGGGGTGGGGGATGGAAATGGTACAGAAGAGCAAATAATCTCCACCATCCCCCACTCCGCGCCGTGTGCCCCAAGTGCTCTTCAAATCAGTGTTTCCAAAGCCACCTGCCCCTGGGTTGTCAGTCTTGCTCTCAGGGCTCCATCTCTTCTAATCCCACTGACCTTTAAAACTGCAAGGTTTATGCCCTGCTGGCGGCAAGAACTTACAAAAATCAGCCTAATTTTCCCAGCCAATGGCTTTGGGGAAATGTTCTCCCTGTGTGTTCCATTGCGTGGCTGTGTGCTCTACTCTCTCTCTCTCTTACTCTTTTCCATGACCACAGCTCCCTTCCCTCCACAGTACGCATGTGATCTGTCTCTCCCTTAAACTACATCTCCACACTTCCTACCTTCTTTGATGTGGCCTCTTCTCTCATTAGTTGTGATGTTTGTTCTGTCAATCTTCACATCAATTTCTGAGGTATTTAGTATGATTTGATCATTATCTAGTTGCGTTTGTGGAATGAGACTAGTTTCTTTCTACTCCACCACCACCTACTCTGTCAATTCTCCTAGTCTATTTTAATAATTTTGAATTGTAGGTGCAAATTATTTTATTTTTTTCTTGCTTCATGTGTAATCTTTTGCAAATGTGGGGAGCTTGAATTAATTTCCATTATTCTTCAATCCATAAACTTTTCTGATTTCACTGGTGACTTAATTTGGGTATAGAATATCTTCTTCCAATCATGATAAAGTGAATTTTAAAACTGTACTTGTCACTTTATTGAAGAGATAATTTTAAATATCTTAGCATGGGCATATGGTAAAATATTTCATGACCTTGCATTTCTAGAATTATTTTTATTTGGCCATTATATACGTGTGATAATGTGACTAGGTAGGAATTTCCTTGTAAACCACAAGGATTGATTTTATGCATTAACTTAATTAGTTGACCATGATGAATAATCATATATGGGTTCAAATAGTTTGAAAACTTCTAATTTTCCTGTTAATTCACATTTTAGGTGTGCAAATAGCTCAGAACTTTTTTTTTTTCCTATTCTTTTATTGTAGGCTAAGTAACAGCTGGGTCCTGTGAATCACTTTATATGACAAAAGGGACCTTGGATATGTAATTAAGTTAAGGATCTTGAGATGGAAAGATTATCCTGGTTTACCTTGGTAAAACATAAATGTACTCAGAGATCCTCATTAGAGGGATACAGAGGGAGGTTGGACAACAGAAAAGAATGCAATGTGAAGACAGAAACAGGGATTATAGTGATGTAGCCACAAGTCGGGAATGCCAGATTCCACCAGGAGCTGGAAGAGCCAAAGGACAGATTGTCACATGGAACTTCAAGAAGTAACCAGCCCTCTGACACTTTGATTTTAGTCCTTTAAGACTCATTTTGGACTTATAGCACCAGTATAATAAAATAATTACCAGAAATGGCAAAATTAGAAGGATATCATTCCAGGAAAAAGAAAAGCAAATATACAGATCACAAACTGGAAATTAGTCCACCATATTGTAGGAAAAATAAAAACACAGATATGGCTGGAGTATATTGGATGAGTGGAAGAATGTAGCAGAATAAAGTATGAATGTTAGTAGAGACTGGCTTGAGCCTACTTTTGTCAATTAGATTTATAAGTTTGGATGTTTTCCTTTAGCAAGTAGAAAGCTACTGAAAATCATGAAAAAAAGAGAAGACAAAACAAGACAAGGCAGAACAAGACCAGGCAGGATAGGATAGGACAAGATGGAATGAAATTTAAAAAAAAAAAAAAAAAAAGGACAATTCAAAACAAGACAAAGAGAAAAAAAATGACACTCTGGTATACATTTTAATAGTATAAACTATTGAATTTGGAGGCACACAGAGAAAAGGGATGGTAAATACAAAGGCATTTTTTTCTGGTCCAAGAAAATTTTTGAAGTTTTTAGTCCTGCCTCTATCTTTGTCAGAAAATAATTAGGCATGTTTCTTGCTGTACTGCCTGCATTGAAAATGAAACTTCAGTTTCCTTATGTTAAAAACAAAAAATGAAACAACAACAAAAAAAGACAAACACAAGATTAACATCTGACTCATCCATTTAAGTCTTACTCTAAAAAGTAAATTCAGAGTAACTGTCTGTAAGGTGTATATAAAATAATATATAAAAATGCAACTTTAAGAGTGAAGTGATATATAAATAGGCAAAGAGTAGTGATGAATACCATGGAAACTATAGAAAGATTAAACTGACTCTAATTTTAGGATCGCCTCTCACCTCCTGTATATTCTAAGGAGCTTAATAAATTCTGAGTTTCAGTTGTTTCCTACAAAATGGTAGTAACAACAAATTTTTGAGTTATTAAAAACTAGCATGTGATAATGTACATAAAACATATAGCACACAGCCTCCCACAAAACAAGTATATAATGAAATATGGGTTTTTTTATTAGTGGTAGTGGTTTGGTATAGTGGTAGTGGTAGTGTGGTAGTAGTACAAGTGATAGTACTAGTAGTAGAAGAATTAGCCTAAATTAAGCTATAACATCATACCTTTGAAATGTATCATACCTTTGATTATGAAATGCTTCAGGACAGTCTGCATGTAAGAATGTACTATTTGTTTCACATGCTCTTAAAAAATACCTTAAAAAACACTGTCCATGTTGTGGATTTTACAATAATTGTAACATAACTTTGTCTGATTCCAATCTAGTCCAATACTGATTTTAACCTCCAAATTGAAAAAAAATATTGAGGAGGGTTTAAGTTTACTTTCCATTTGTAGGCTTGTATACATTGAAGTATATTGGAATAAATGAAAGAAATTGAAATTTGTCTTCAGATTAACATGATTAATAAGCAATAGTTAAGTCTAAGAGCTCAATTCCCTCACCTATAAAATGGTAGTAATACTACCTGTGTTGTGTGGGACTATTTGTGGTATAATTTACAGTTCCTTGAACATTGCTTGGCGTATATTCAGTAAATACTAACTTTTTATTATGTCTTATTCAAAAACCTCACTTCTATCTGCTACTTTTATTGGAGCTGTTAAAGTTACTTTTAAATCAAAATGATTGTATGTTCCACATCTACTTTCCCTAAAGAGGGAATTCTGTATTGCTCATTAATTTTAGGTCACCCTTCCAGATGTCCTGGACTTTTTGCACTTGAAACAATCTCCAAAACACATGAATTTTATCCTGGATATCTAAAAATAATATTGGATGTTTTATTTCTCAGAGTTCGGATTAATGCAACTATAAGCCCTGAGATTTATTTCAGTTGAGTTAATAATCTTTTGCTGGGCAAACAGGTTTATGGTTTTCTGTTTTTCTTGTACCTCTGAAGAAACTGACTAAGCAGATAAAAACAAAAATGACAAACTAGTCAAAACCATTTTAAAGATCTTATTTTATTCATGAGAGACACAGAGAAACAGGCAAAGAAATAAGCAGGCATAGGCAGAAGGAGAAGAGGACTCCCCATAAGGAGCCTGACATGGGATTTGATCCTGCAACTTTGGGATCATACCCTGAACCAAAGGCAGAAGCTCAATCACTGAAGACACCCAGGCATCCCTCAAAACCATTTTAACTTGTTTAACTCTTCATTTTCATGCATGTTTTTCACATTTGGTTTTTCTTCCTCCTTTAGTTTTTCACCCTCTCTCCCATTTGGTTACTTTTTCTTTTTTTTTTTTTTTTTTCATTCTTTAAGAGGTTATTAGGGTTAATGTTTGGCCTAAAATGACTATAATTAACACAAATTCCTATAGCTATGTTCCTCTTGCTGTTTTATTTTTCCTTCTATAATATATACTGCTTGTCTTATAAAGAGTCCATACCCTCAAAGTCCTTCTGTTACTCTTACCTATTCATTCTTGTTGAAGTTTCCTTTTTTTATTTTTTTATTGAAGTTCAATTTGTCAACATATGACACCCAGTGCCCATCCCATCAAGTGCCCCCCTCAGTGCCCGTGACCCAGTCACCTCATTCCCTCAGCCTGCTTCCCCTTCCACTTCCCCTTGTTCGTTTCCCAGAGTTAGGAGTCTCTTATGTTTTGTCACCCCCTCTCTAATTTTTCCCGTTGAAGTTTTCTTATTAAGACCACCAGAGGGACGCCTGGGTGGCTCAGCGGTTGAGCTCTGCCATTGGCTCAGGGCATAATCCTGAAGTTCCAAGATCGAGTTCCACATCCGGCTCCTTGCATGAAGCCTCCTTCTCTCTCTGCCTGTGTCTCTCTGTGTCTCTCATGAATAAGTAAATAAAATCTTAAAAGAAAAAAAGAAAAGGCCACCAGAAAAAATTGTTGATCAAGCAAAGCTGGCTTTATTAAAATTTAAAGGCAAAGTACAATCTTTCTAGAGTCTCAGGAATGTTTCAAAGGGGAAGTCTGGCAGAATTAGTGATGATTGATAATATGGCAATTTACTAGAATAGTTGGTGACTCCATCCTTGGAACATGAATCTATTTAATGTTAGAGTTAAATCAGTGTATGCTCTTATCCTGAAAAATATGGCCTTAACAAACTATTAAAAACTTTTTTTGATTTTTTTTAAAGATTTTATTTATTTATTCATGAGAGACACAGGCAGAAGGAGAAGCAGGCTCCTCACAGGGAGCCCAATGTGGGACTCAATCCCTGATCCCAGGATCTCACCCAGAGCCGAAGACACTCAACCGCTGAGCCACCCAGGCGTCCCATGTTGAAAATTTCTGAACTTAAGTTAGGTTGTCTTGTTTGTTCAGTTTATCTATTTCATGAGTCATGGTACATTTGCTTTACAAATTATGGCTTTTGTTCTATTTCTCACTCCTTCCCTCAACCCTGTTCTTCTTCTTTCCCTGTGAGAGAGAAAAACACTATCAATTAATAGTTGGGGAAATGTAATCAAAGTCATGTCTCTGTTAGTAAGCAACAGAAATGAATCTGAAACATGACTTCAATCCAAATACTCTCATAGCTAATGCTAGTAACATTCCTACATATTCCAGAACACATATTTTTAAAAGAACTATCATTTAGATATGTTTGTTTTTATCATAAGATATGATGAAAATTAAGACTAAATTAAATGATTGACAATATAATTTATATATTATGGATCACCAGGGTAGTACAAGACAAGTAAAATAAAACAAAGCTGCCTTAAAAGGACCATGAATACCTACAATATGATCATATTTATTCCTTTATGTAAAATTACATATAACTAGTGATTTATATTTATTCTCAAGAATAAAGAAAAATTCTAATAGTTGGAATAGAATCAAGACACATTCCAGTAGAAAATTAACTAAAAAAAATTATTGGGATTTAACAGCAACAACAAAAACCTAAAAAATTAAAAAAAAAACAGAAGAAAATTCATGAAACAAAATGAAAGTATATTTATATAATATGAAGCAGATTGTGACAATGCAATAAGCATTATTAAAAGAAATAATATTTGAACGTGTTCTGGTATTGAATAAAAATGTGAATGCTAAGCAAAATACATAAAATCTACACATAGAATCTAGTGAAATGCAAAACATAGTGTATTAGTTTCATATTCTAACTGTAACAAATTACAAGTTTGATAACTTAAAACAACCCAAATTTATTAAGCTTACAGTTTTGGAGGTCAGAATTCTGAAATGCCTCCCTCAGATAAAACGAAGATATTGACAAGAGTCATGTTCCTTCTGGAGGCTCCAAGAGAAAGTAAGTTTCCTTTATTTTCCAGCTTGTAGAGCCTACCAGACTGCTTGGCTCATGGTCCTTTCCTTCTTTAAAGTCAGCAATCATACTACTCTTGTCACATCTCCTTCTCTGACTCTGACTCTTCTGTTTCCCTCTTTCATTTCTAAGTACCCTTGTGATTATGTTATGTCCACTCAGATAATTCAGGATAATCTATCTATGATCCTTAATATATTCACAACTACAAAGGCCCTTTGCCTTAAAAGGTAATGTATTCATAGGTTCCAGGAACTAAAATGTGGACATCTGGGGGAGTGGGGGCATTATTCTGCCTACCACACATGGTCAAACATTTTTTTTGTAGTGATCAGAGAAATATGACAATTTGCTTAAAAAGGGAAAAAATACATATATATTTAGCAGGCAATTCCTCTCTCATTCATTTTATTCTTTCAAAAACTAATTAACTAAATATCTATATAACAAGATAACTATAGAAAACAATGTAATCATATCAGGCTGCATTATCATTATTTAATAAGGACTTAGGCCAAGACAGTAAATGTACCCGTCACCAACTGTTCTGGAGTATGTTTGCCTCTGGAAATGTAATGCATTTGGGGGAGAGAGAGAGAAAAAGAGAGAAAGAGAGAGAGAGAGAGAGAGAATTTCCTCACAATAATTTCTAAATGGAATGTTTTTAGGGAAATGTGATTTGAGGAACAGTATTGGAAAGGTCTGAAAAATGAAGTCAGAGGATGGGTTGTTCATTGGTTAGCAGTTCTGGAGATGTGGGCAGAGAAGGCCCAGAAAACTATGGGAGAAGTAACTCAAAGTAGGAGTGCAAGATAAATGAAAAATTCACCAACTAATTTTGTAATCATTCTCTCTATCCTCAGAAATTACTTGGAGAAAAAACCTCTAGTGAAGAACATATTTCTGAATATTAGGGATGGGGATCGTAATCATGTCACTTAAGTATTTCAAAATATGTGACTTGGAGTAATATCTTTGGAGATACGTTTATAAAGACTAAAAAAATTTAAATGCAATAGCCTATGACCCAGGATTTCTAAGTATGTTTACAATGGGAAGTCTGTGGATATGCATGTTCAAGAATGCTCACTAAAATATCATACTTGAAAGGAAACATTGGAAACAACCTAAATATCTATAAGAAGAGAAAAGATAAATACATTTTGGTATATTTTACCAATGTAAAATTATACAGTAATTAAAGTGAATAAATAATATGTAAACATATGTATATAATACATATACAAAATATATTTCAAAATATATTGAATAAAATATTAATAAATTACATGTCATGCACTTATAGAAAATGTTTTTAGAAACTCAAAAAGCATGATATTTTTAGGTCTATACTTATTTGTAAATATATAACAAGAATATAAAAATCTGTATAGAATTCAATTTCCATGTTCTCAATAACGGTATATATATATATATATATATATATATATATATACACACACACACACACACACACACACACATATATATATATGGAGGGAGAAAATAATCTGTGTTTTTAATTGTATCAGTTATATTTAGTCATAATTTTTTATATATAAAGTAAAATGTACCTTAAAAAGTGCACAAATCCTACGTGGCCAACTCAATAAATTTATGTAAACAGAACACAACTATGTTATTATCACCCAGTTCTAGATATAGAATACCAATAATCAGAAGCTATCTCGTCTGTCCCATCTTATCAGCTATTTCAATAGCAATATAGGAATATAGAAGACAATGGAACAGTGTCTTTAAAATTCTCTCAAGATCATTTCAACCATTCTCCTTACTCACCACAGGTTTTGCCTATTGCTGAACTTTATATAAAGGGCATGACAAAGTATGTGCTCTATTGTTTGGTTTCTTTCACTGAAGTTTATTTATGTTTAGAAGATTTGTGCTTACTATGTTTGATAACAGTATTTTGTTAATGTTCATTGTTTTATGGGATTTTAATCTCCAGATTAATATTTAAGTATTTATTCATTCATTAAATCATGTACTGTCAATGGATATTTATGTTGATTCAGTCTATGGACAAGTGTTTCTAGGAATAGTCATGCTCATACCTTTTGGTGAATATATATATGATATTCATATATCATATTTTATATAGCAGTTAATTTCCTCATTGTAGGGTATATCTGCATTGAGACTTTGTACATACTACAACCTAAATCATTGTCACATTTTATTTCCCAGTAGCAAATAATGAGAGTTCCAGTAGTTCTACATCCTCTCCAACACTTACTATTATTAATCTTTTAAATTTTAGTTATCAGGGGAGGCTCCTCAAAAAATTAAAAATAGAAATACTATATGATCCAGTAATTCTCCTACTGGGTATTTACCCAAAGAAAACAAAAAACACTAATTTGAAATGGTAATGGTATCTCATTGTAGCTTTAATTTTTATTTCTCTAATGAGAAAATAGATTGAACCCTTTAATGAGCTTATTGACTATCAGATTACCTTTGTAAAGAGCCTGATCAACCATTATTCTGTATTATTATTTTAATTTTCAAAATAAATCTGCCATTCATACAGAAAATTGTTATTCACTAACACTAAATAAAAGAAAATAAAATATTTTCTTTTTAAATAAAAAAATATTGGGAGAAAATAAAATATTTGCTTCACATTATTTATAATTTTAATTATGCTTGAAATAATTCATATTTTTAAAAAAGGAAAAAAAAGTCACACCTCCAAATCAAAAATTAAAATGGAATCCGACAGAACTTCTACTTCCATACAAGATTGAATAGAGGGACTAGAGTTAATCTTCTGCATGATAAAGAAACAAAAGAAAAGATAAAAGAAAAGAGAAGGGAAGGGAGGGGAAAGGAAGGGAAGAGGAAAAAAATATATATAGGCATCACAAGCAGCATCAAGGTAGAGAAAGAGTGAGGACCAAGTAAATACTCCCCTAAGTACTGGCTGAGTCACCTTATGCAGTGTTCACTCTTGGGTGGCCTCTATATTCTGAGTCTTTGTATATGCTCCCTTCCCTGTCCTTTCAGTCCTAAGGTAGTAAAAGTGCCCTTCTATTGCTAGCCTCCTAATATTAAACCCTCCATTGTTTTCTTTTTTCCTTAACTTATCCTGACCCCTTTTAAAAGTATGTCTATTAAACTTTCCTTAATTACTCTGGGTATTTGATTTATTTCCTGCAGGGAAAATAGGCATAGACTCTAGGCCATAAAATATACTAAACACACTTTTTTTGTGTGTTTTACATAAACATTTACAAATAACCTGGTTATTTAAGTTTGATTTTTCTGATTAAAATAAGCAAAACAATTTTTTGAAATTGAGTTTTCTCTAGGAAGAGAAAAATATATAGCCCAATGAAAGATTTGTCTCTGCTTTTTGTGAGCAGAGATTTCCAAATAATTAATGTTTTGCAAGGTTTCTTTTGGGTAAAGTGGAATCTGCCTACACAGTTTAGTTGAAAATTTTCAAAATATTTCAAAGGATGGAATTCAGTTATAATGGAACATGAATGGGATATAAAAGAAACAGTGGGTAGAGAAGAGCATGAGTCAAGGTCATGCTTTTGAATATGGTATCATTAACAATTCAAACTGAAGCATTTTACTAATTTTATTTAATCTTTTTAGCCACTGCAATTTTGTATGTGGCAAGGGAGCTTTCTCATGGCAGAAAAGAGAAGAGGTAGTTCACAGTTAATTTTACAAATTGCTTTAAAGAGGTCACTTACATCATCATACCTTTTAAATCTATATTCAGAAAAGAATATAACTGTCACTTAAAAAAATGTCAACTATAGCATGTAGATTTGAGCTGTATGTACATAATTTCTCTGTGTCTTAGCATTCCTTTCAATTCTTTTCTTATCCAATTTTTACATACATACCAAATTCTCCTTAAAAACTCTGACTGGTTCTTTGCCAGTGACTGTCTTATTGATAAAATACAGCTATAGATCTTTTCCAGGTTCTGCTATTGTAGAAAATTCCTGTGCTTTAGAGAATTGTTACCAAAGCTTGAAAAGACATTCAGAGAATTGTTACCAAAGCTTGAAAAGACATTCAGAATGACACTCAAAGAAGAAAGAAAAAAAAAAAAGAAATAAAGAAAAAAGAAAAGTAAGAAGAAGATATAAGAAAAGAAAAGAAGGAAGAAAGAAAAAATATTTTTCATCAAGGACTATACACTGAACACAGGGCTATGCTTTCCAGGAAAATAGCCACTGGTTGGAGTTTTTCTTACAGAATGATAAAATGAACCCTCATAGGAAAGAATAGTGAATCAATGAACACAAACATACTGAACACATAACCAACCTGGATTTCTCTACATGATGTAGGTATAAAGGGAGGGAAAAAAATAAGGCCCAAGGTCTATATCCCAACCTGGACTAGGGAGACATTAACTTTAACGATCAGAAGAATTCATGTCAATATTAGTAACTATGCCAATTCTATTTATAGAAAGGCTGATAACTCAGGGTAAGCATCATAAATGCTGTGACACAGAAATCACTACCTTCTATATAAAATCATTTCATAATCATTATAACTTATATTCACTCATTTTCTGAGCCCAAATGCCTCCTTTGTGGTCTTCAATTCGATCAGGATATACTATTCTAGCTTCCAGGCATGTTTGCTTATCAACTATGTTCTTAGCTCAAAAGGCCAGGACCGCATGTTTAGGAGAAATCTCTGCAACAATGTTTTCCAATACTACTGTGATTTAGGGGTCATTCTAATTTTTTTTTTTTTTACCTATTCATCAAAATGTTTACCTAGCCCATACTTAAAAATTATTTTTTCAAGAAAGCAAAAGTCTGTGACATACCCTAAAGATGTTTCTTATCTTAATTTTAATAATCAAGTAATTTATTAAGAACATATATGAGCACTCACCTTGGCACAGAATTAGGCGATTCAGAGGTGAGCAATTAGGTGATTATCTTTTCTACACATATGCACATATTTCCCCCAAATGAAGCAAGTCTGTGACTAGCCAAGGTGTTAAAGCAATACTGAAGTCTTGGTAGTCATTTGTATACTGCTAATGGATGAATTGGTCAAATGTGTCTGTTATAGTATAAGAAAAATAAAAGAAGTCAAGAAAATTGTCCTTATAGTTTTGATTTTATCTTTAGGTAACTGGATAAGCAGCAGGCAGAGGTGTACTGAAATGTGGGGAAATCTGAAAAAGGAAATAACCCTTAGATAAATATAAGACACCCTAAATTATTTGAACACAGGACCTTTTTTCTCACAAAACACATATTAAGATCCTATAGCAATACTGTTCAGGTAAAAGAAACTGCAAAGCATTAATTAGCATAACCATTAAGATAAAATCCTGTTTGGAAATCTGGAAACAATACATTTTCAAGAAAAAAAAATTTTCAAAAAAAAAAAAATCCTCAGGATTCAAGATAAACCATATACATACAGCAAGATGAAGCCCATTACCACTCCACTGTGACCACATGGTTTCCTACATCAAGTATCTGTTCCCCTCTAATCTCTTTTTTTTTTATCTTTAACATGTATATTGTCACCAAAGCATTATGATTTCAAATCTGAAGGTCTATGCTAAATTCATGGTCAAATATACCAGATATAGACAATTTAAATACTTCCTTGTGTTAGTTATGATTGACTTGCACTCAGATTTCATGCCCATCTCCTTCAGGTATGTCTTGCTGAATCATAATTTCTAAAAGCAAAAAACTGTATTTCCCAGAATAATTTGCAATGAGGATTCTGAATGTCAATCAATTTCACTAATTAAATGTATTCATGTAAGATCTGTAAGGCAACTGTGGTTTTCCTGATCCAAGATGACAAGGACAAGATCTAGATAAACTGCCTCTCAACTTCACAAGAAGTGAATGATTGAACATCAGAATATTGAAGACTGACACTGCTACTATCCCAGAACCCACAAGTTATAAACTGAGCAGTTGGACATTACCGAAGGGGAAAAAAAAAAAAAAAAAAAAAAACATACATTATACCAAAGCTATAGGGAGATGGTCTCCAATGAATCCCAAGTAATAACCTCTTCTGTTCTCCCACCTTAAAATAATTGCTTCCTTCTCCTCTACTCCTACAGCTATATAATTTGCACAAAAGCCATTCATGCCTGATTCTCATTATACCTTGTAAAACATTTTGGGCAATATAGGATACTTTAGAATAGATTATTGATTGATTTATGCTAAACAAGGCAGTCCTGCCAATATCACTAAACACATAGGCAAAAAAGCAGATGTGAATTCCAAAGGAAGCCAGGGTGTTCTAACAAGAGATGGTGAATGGATACTGGGTGGTCAAATTTCTAAAGAAAATTGTTTACTGCAATTCTCCACTATTAAGAAATGGTGGAGATATCACTTAAGCTGAGAAGCAGAACCGGTAAAGAATAAAATCAAGTCAAAGTGTGAAAAAGAGATCACCATATAAGATAGTAGGTGTTGACAGCAGAATTGAACCATAGCAATGAACTGTGTTTGAGGTATTGCTAGTATTTTAATATGTATCTTATTGCATCATTTAAATCTCTGACTAAAATGGACATGTGCAGACCCTTCAAGCTTCTTATAAGACTAATATCTTAGTCCATCTGGACTACTATAACAGATTATCATGCTTATAAACCACAGAAATTTATTTCTCACAGTTCTGGAGGCTCAGAAGTCCAAGATCAAGATGCCAGGAGATTTTTTTTTTTTTTTTTTTTTTTACACAGAAAGTCAACTAGGTGCTGCTCATTCGGCTTCAAAAAGTGTTGAATGAATACACTTTATACTCATTTGTTAGAGGTAAAACTCTTTTACTCTCAGACCACAGCTCCCAGCTCCCGATCCCCACCCACGACTCTCTTCCCCACACAAGGGCCGGAGAGCCAGGGCCCCTGCCCACCACCTTGGGTGGACAAGGGCCCTTTAGGGCACCTGTGGGGGTGGGGAGAGAGGGGCGGAAGCTGGTGCCGTCCTGACTGCAAGGACGGACTACGACTGGCAGGCTGTAGTGGGATGCAACGGATGAGGGTGCCAGATGCAGGGACAGGATGGGGCCATCCCTGGGATAGGGCAGAGCGGCACGTACGTAGTCAGAACTGGTCAAAAGCGACCCCAGTCCCGTAGTGTAAAGGACGTAAATTTAAGGCCGCAGGGCAATCCTGGGGTTAGGGGGGTTTGGCCACGCCCCGGGTGAGACAGCGACTCCGGGAGATTGGTCCAGCTCTTTGCGCTCAAGCCCATCAAATGAAGGTGCCTGTTCCCTAGGCCGTGGTGGTTGACCACTCCCCAGGGCTGTGGCTTGGCTGTTCTTTGTCAACCGATGCCGCGCGAGCGAGGCTCTTGTCACCGGGCCAAAACGACAGTGGACCCTTGTGAGGGCTTAAGACGAGCCACACCCCGGTCCGGGAGCGAGCCAGTCCTTCAATGGAAAGAACCTGTCGCTGGGCAAAAAATGCAGCGGCAGACCTAAGCCGGAAACTAGATAGAAAGTAGGTGCTCCACTAGTGTCGAGCCCCTGCTTTCTGGTTAAAAAATGGCCATCTTTCTGTGTCCCCACATAGCAGAGGAGGCTAAGGGAGCTCTCCTGGGGCTCTTTTTTAAAAGTACTAATCCCACTCATAGTGCGGAGTCATCTGTTGATTCCCATGCACTGCCAACTCTGATGACTGACTTATGTTCCAGCTATGGGTTTTACCAGTATTCAAACTGAATCTCATCTTAAAAAAAAAAAAAAATCAGAATAGCTTAACCTCAGAAAGAATTTCTAAGAGGCTGTTTCTCAAAAAAATCAAAGGGGCAAAGTAGTCATTGGTCTAGTTCAATCATATGAGATAAAGTTCATGGTCTCTGTGGGCTGAGAACAAGAGCTGACAACATGATCTAAAAGTTTCTGGCCTCTTTATGTGTAATGCTTATCTAACAGCTGATAGTGTGTACTGAGAATGGCAGCCCAAAAGACCAAGGCTTATCTCACCCTTTCTGAGAATCGTGGCATAGTCTTGATCTCATCATCACATTCATTACCCAGATACATAATAGTACTCACAATTTTGAAAGAAATTTAAAAAGAAAATGAAAATACTCTCTAATCCACCTGCTTGGTCAATAATCAATTTTCAAAAAAATATAAACAGATATAAATAATTTGAAGCATTTTTATTTGTAGTTATTCTCACGATAAAGAGTAGTTCTGAATATGACAGTGGCTCACAGTATACAGTTTGAGAACATTTTTTTCTTAAGAGGCTTAGTAGTATTCTTTGTACTTCTATGTGATTGGGCAGTCAAAGAAAAAATTAAGCTTCTTTAAGAGACCTTTTCTTTTCAGGTTAACCAAAGAATTTATTTTGTCATTGTAGTGCTGCTTTTTGTTCTTACTGCTTTGTTTCTTCACAACCAACTACAAAGTTTAGTAGTTTCTCTTAGATGAAATTAAATCTATCATTCTGTAGGCATTTGTACTTTGGAGGATAAAAACCAACACTCACAGAATTTTTTTAAATTGTGTGGCTAAGAAGTTGGTCTTCCCATTCCTAACCTTAGACTCTACACAAAGTTTGTGGAAGGCAAAATCTGGGTCTGATTCATTTATATTCCTAATGTGTATGCAGTGCTTAGCACATAAAAATCCTTCAATATCTGTAAAATGGAGAAATAAACACATCTATTTTTTCTTCTATCTACATATTCATCATGTACTACTCGCATAGGAATTTTATGAAAACTGAAATATCCCCTGGCGACATAATTTTAAATGTCCAAATTTTATTTCTCTTGCATAATTTTATTTAACTTCTTGTTTTTTCTTCCAAATGGTTTTATTGAGATACAATAACATATGGGATGCCTGGGTGGCTCAGCTGTCAAGTGTCTGCCTTTGAAACAGGGCGTGATCCTGGGGTCCTGGGATCAAGTCCCACGTCGGGCTCCCTGTATGTAGCCTGCTTATCCTCTGCCTGTGTCTCTGCCTCTCTCTCTCTTTCTCTCTCTCTCTCATAAATAAATAAAATATTTTAAAAAGAGAGATACAATAACATACAATTTAAAGGTTTTTTTTTTTCCCCCCTTCTCTTTCTCTGTAGCTCCCTGGACACACTATTTTTTTTTTCCAGTAACAATATATCTCAGAGATCTGTTCATATCAGAACACAAAGAACTTCCACAAATTTTTAATGCTTAAAAAACTTTCCATTACATGAATGACAAAAAAAATTCTTAATTCACCTATGGTTTGGTTTTTAGACACTATTCCCAGTTGTGTGCTATAGCAGACAACATTATGAGTGAATAAAATGCTACAGGTCTTTTTTTTTTTAACAAATGAAATACAATATATGGAACTAATTCTTAAAATTAGAATCACTGGGTCAAAAGTACATTACTGCTTTTTTTTTTCTTTAGAGATTTTATTTACTCATGAGAGACATAGAGGGAGAAGCAGAGACATGGACAGAGGGAGAAGCAAGGTCTCTGCAGGGAGCCTGATATGGGACTTGATCCCAGGACCCTGGGATCATGACTTGAGCTGAAGGCAGATGCTCCACCATTGAGCTACCCAGGTGCCCTAGTACATTACCACTTTTTTTTTTTTTTTATAGAGGCTGCCTACTTGCCTTTGTACAAATTCACCCTTATGTCAGCAATGAATGAGAATTGACAGTTTTAAGCTTCATTGCCAACAGGGTAATCAAAATTGTGAAACTTTTTGCTAATCTTATAGGTGGAAATGGCATCTCAATGTAGTTTTAGTTTATATTTTTCTTTTAATGAATGAGATTTGGGCATCTCTCCATATACTGAAATGTATTTTCCTTATTTTTTGAGTGTCCATTTTCCAATTTTGTTAGAAGGTGGCTGTTATTTTGCAAGTCATCTTTTTTATAATAAATAGAGGACACCTGCTAATTGATGTCTATGACAATGTGCTATAAACATTTCCCCAGCTTGTAATTTTACATTTGATTTTCTCTATGTCATTTGCATGTGGTAGTTTATTTTTATCTTTGTGTATCTATCTAGATAGAGCAAAACCAATTGGTTTTCAGAAGTTTAAAAATAGTGTTCAAAAATTATTGAATTGCATTGTACTGGAGCTTTTGTGACAATTATGCATGAATTAAATAGTATATAGTACCCTTTTTACCTGTAAAATTTCACCTAAGAAGGTATTTTGCTAAATAGTACACCATAAATATCGTAGATATTTTAATGAAATTATAGTTAAACCGCTGTAAAAAAGTATTATTAAATAAATGGAAAATCTTAGCATAAAAGTTAAGATGAAAACTTAATCATTCTAATCTTTTAATAGTCAATTGTTCAAAGTTCTGAAAGAACAAATATAATCATCACTTTAAACCATAACTTCACCAAACTTGAGTATCCTACTGATTTTACTTTTCCTCTTATTATGAATCCAATATAGATGTTACAATTATTACAAAATCAAATCAAAGATTTGCCTGTTGCTGCCACTGTTACATTTAAGAAACAAGACCATGCTCCTTAGGCCCTTTAAGGTGTTATAACCACAGATGCACACTCAGTCCTCCATGAAAATCATATTCTTTTAGGATGCCTAAGAACTGGAACAGAAACCAAAGATAGTCTAGCAATTTTCCCTTCCAGTGGTGTTTATGAAATATCTCTGGTTATCTTTCTCCTGTCTCCACATCCTTCTTGTGTCCCAGTCATCAAATTCAGCAAATTTTCTCAAATTATTTCCTTTCCTTCTACTGGGCAGAGCATTTGGTCAAATTTGAGATACTAATGGGCTACCATGCATAAAACGCACCCTGGTAGTCAAACTACCGCTTCCTTCAGTAGGTGAAGAAAATGATGGAAGGAAAAGAGGGACAAGGCTCATGAAGCATACTCTTTACAAGTTAACTTAAAATACTTACCTTTTCTTGTTCTATCATAACTATCATAATTGATATTCACATAAATCATGGAACTTCTTCAATCTGTCAGAAAAAGCCAGTTTATATTTCTGCATATCCTCCAAACCAGTTCTGATCACTAAGGGTGGAATATTAAAAAAACGGTGAAGAGAAAAATCATTGAGACACAGATTATTTTTTAAAAAATCAATTATATAACTGCTGCCATATCAGATCATTAACTGGGATTAGAGATAAAAGAAAAGTAGAGAACACTAAATTAAAAATAAGTAGGTAGACTCAGGGAATTAGTATTTTCCCCTTGTTAAAGGAGTAGCTTCCTGTTTCAGTTCTGTATATGGTATTTATTTAGCTCTGGAAGCATTATGAAGAAGTACTGTCTCTCTCATCAGTGAATATTGCCACATGTAATTTACTGGTCAGAAGATATGCATTATGCTATCTTGAGACACTCTGTAGCCGTTCATACTGGTCTTATCTTTCTATCACACTCACACACATATATACACATCTGGAAGAATCATTTTATCATGTAACAATAGAAGATACAGTATTACATGTAATTACAATAAAGGATACTATCATAACCCTCTTCCTGCAACATCTCAGCATAATGAAGTCAGTTAAGGCCAGATTTTTTAGTCTTAACTATGCACTTATACACAAAGGTAGATTTAGTAAAACAGAGATAATTTAGCTCCACCATCCTCACCTACATCACTAAAAGTTGCATGCCTAAATTTTTAAGTATTATATTCCAAATGGAACCTATTGTTTACTTTTCAACCTTTTTTTTTCTGGCCCATTTATTCTTTTTATACAGAATTGTATTAAAAAAGACTGAATGGAATCTCCTTAGAAACATAGCAGGTGGTCTGATTAATATAGAATCATGTGGTAAACATGTTTCCATATTTAGAAAATAAATTCTATTTTCTGAATTCAGAAAAATATTTTAGTTTCTTCTAGTATTAAGTAGAAATTTATTTTTAATGATTGTGCTTCAATATTAATGCATTATTTTCAGAACACATAAGAGATTATTGAGTTCTATGTATTTGAGATTGTGTATAGTTGAAACCTTATTATTAACATTCAGCATTAAACTGGTATGTTAGGTTCTACTGGAGGAAAAGTTGAAAAGAAATAATATACAACCAACTCAAGATTAGCAATATAACCTATGAACAACCTTCAAAGTTATTTTTAGAAACCATTTTAGGGAGATTAACAAAAGACCACAGTTTCCCCAATGAAATACTGGGTTGAGATACTGAAGAAATGTTCCAATAAACTTCAACTGAGTCCTCTGTATGTATTCCTACCCAAGGCAAATACCAATTAAGTGTGCTTTAAATACAAACCAAATTTTCTTTTAGTGGAAAAGGTTAAAGGTTTTAAGAAATACCTCTCTACCTTCTATTTTATTAGAAAGGATGAGGAGTTCCTAGGGCACTTGGAAAAACAATCCAAGCTGGAGAAGATTTTTAAATGACCAAAAGAAAATTAAAAACAATATAAGAAAGCTATGACATAAAATGAAGAAGGACATAGCATCAAGAACAGAGAAGCAATATTCAAATAATATAACAGGTAAAGAACTTTCACATAGCCACTGGCTCCACAGGAAAAGTAACTAGATTCCTCCACTGTGTAGCAGCAACTCCACAAAGAGAATGCTAATGTAAAAAAATTAATAATAATAAATAGCATATTAAACCATGAGTAGGTATGTTCAATGTCTCCTGGAGAAAGATGTGATTTCTTCATAGAACATGTATCCAACTTGTGGCAGAGTGATTCCCATGACTAATCAAATTCTTTCTGAATATCCATTGAATGGATGACATGTTTAAATGAAATACAGGATGAATCTCTAATTAATTTGAATACCTGAATATTCAGGTATAAAAAACAGAAAATGTTAATTCTTTTGGTACTTTACATCTTCTTTCAGTATTTTTCTTTTTTTAGATTTTATTTATTTATTCATGAGAGGCAGAGGGAGAAAGACAATCTTAAGCAGGGTCTATGCCCAGCACAGCACCTGATACAGATCTTGAACTCAACCCTGAGATTATGATCTGAGTTGAAATCAAGAGTTAGTCTCTCTTGCTGACATTCTTTTTTTTTTGTTTTGTTTTTTTGTTTTTTTTTTTTGCTGACAGTCTTTCAACGAAAAAGTTATGAGACAGACAAGCAGAAAGATACACACACATGCCTGGGAACTGGCATGGCCCCTTCTTCTAAATATTTATTTTGGAGAGTTTGCTGGACAGTGAGGAAGTTTTTCACTTTTTTTTTTACATCTGGTCTAGACAGTCTTAGGCAGGTGTAATGTCTTTGAGTCTCAGAGATAGGCCCTTCTCAGTGATCTGCCCCTTTTGCAGTGTTGTGTTATCACTAATCATCTGGGTTCAGGACAATTTATTGTCTCTGTTCCAGGGATTACAGGTTCCCATATCCCTTCACTTCATCTTTTCCTTCCCTCAACAACAGGGGTTCTTGATCTGTGCCCAAAAGAAGAAGTTTGCAGTTCCATACTCAAGGGCTTAAGAGTTTTCTTTTCTTTTAACTTCCTTCCTTCCTTCCCTCTCTCCTTCTCTCCCTCCCTCTTTCCTTCCTTTCACTTAAAAAAATCATTTATTTATTTATTTATTTATTTATGACACAGAGAGAGAGGCACAGACATAGTCAGAGGGAGAAGCTGGTTCCCCGTGGGGAGCCTCATGTGGGACTTGATCCCACGACCCCGAGATCATGACCTGAACTGAAGGCAGATGCTCAACCACTGAGCCACCCAGATGCCCCTCACTCTATGGTTTTTAAAATATAAATAAGAATATAAGAAATTGATGTAGTTTAACGAAGTAGTATTAAGAAGAGAAGATTTGCTTTTCTATACCATGTTGGTATAATAGGTTGAAATGATTTGATAGACTGAATCTAAAGTCTCTAGCACACTACAATTTTTTTTTTCATGTGGACAAAGTGCTTTCATATTTAAATTCTTAAAGACTCTGAAAAAAATATTACAAGGAAACAAAGAAAGCCAAGGTTTTGGATTTTTGAGGTGGATTATAACAGAGATAAGTTAGAAGAAGAAGAAAAAAGAGGCCAACAATTAGGTGAGGTGCTGTTACTTTCAAGAAAAATGACATATCAGAAAATTATAATGAAACTGTGACCACTGAATTTATAATTATTTGCATTGCCTTATATAAATACTATGTCCATCTCATCAATAATTTCATTAAGATATCCTATTTATAAAGTGTGCAATTGATTTTAGGGTTAAAACATCATTAAAAAGGGGTTTAATTTCTCATCGGTATTGAAGTAGAATGAAAGAAATACTTCTGGTAACGGAGACTTCACAATTTGTTTATTTTGGGGGAATCAGAAATCCAGATGTGAAAATGAGAGTGGCTAGACTTTACAAAATATGGCAAAAGAATTGGATATCCTGAAGAAAGTGGACTTGGAAGCTTGAGCCAATTATCCTTTAAGATTCTTCTGATTTTTTGGTCACAGAAAATGAGTTTCACAATAAAAACACATATCTAACTGATTATTTAACCTGAAAGTTGTAAATTCATTTTATTTATTTATTTATTTTTAAAGTCTTTCATTTATTTTTTTATTTTTAAAATATTTAATTTATTTATTCATCACACACACACACACACACACACACACACACACACAGAGGCAGAGACACGGGCAGAGAGAGATGCAGGCTCCATGCAGGGAGCCTGATGTAGGACTCCATCTTGGGACTCCAGGATCACGCCCAGGGCCAAAGGCAGGGGCTCAACCACTGAGCCACCCAGATGTACCTGCAGCTGTAAATGCTGTGTCTACTATGTGGAAAAAACTGTGCTAGGCACAACTATTGATAAAAAAGTCATGATCTTTACACTCATAGGGTTTACAATCTACTGGGAGAAATATACATGGGTCAAACATGAAATTATTTTTATTTTTTTAAAGATTTTATTTATTTATTCGTAAGAGACACACAGAGAGAGAGAGAGGTAGGGACATACACAAAAGAGAAGCTGGCTCCCAGTGGGCAGCCTGATGCAGGACTCGATCTCAGGATCCCAGGATCATGACCTGAGCCAAAGGCAGATGCTCAACCACTGAGCCACCCAGGTGCCCTCAAGCATGAAATTAAACATACAAATAAAATGTCAAGTTACATAAAGCAAAGAAGATGGTGCAAGGCAACAAAAATTTTTAGGGGCTGTGGAAAGACCTCTTGAACTGGACAGTGGAGCTGAAATCATTTTCATTCTTTTTTCCTTACAGATCCAGTGGCCCCCTCTCCCCATCCCTCCATTCTCACCTTCAGAAGAACCTGTCTACATATATACATATATATAGATAATATATAGATATTCATATATATATATATGTATATATATATCTATATGTATATATATATCTCTATATCTATATGCATAGGTATCTATACATATAGATATACATATGTAGATATATAGGGATAGATCCTTGCCCTCTCCAGTTATTAGAGAAGAACTATTTATTCTTCTTTCAAAGGCCAAATCTGTAACTTGTGAACTAGATTCTATTCTTTTTGGCCAATCAAGAATATTACATAAGCAATTTTTTCCCAGTAAATCTCTAAATCGTACCTTTTTCCTGGATTATTCCCATGATAATATTCACATGCTATTTATTTGCTATTTTGTTTCTACCAGAATAGTGAAAACACCATACAAAACTACTCAACTGTTTTTCTTTTGCTTTTTGTTATGAACACATTCTGCCAATTCTCATTACCTTCAGTAACTGAAGAGCAAAAAAAGAATTGAAGGAAAAGGAGTGTGGGTTGTCTTATGTTGCCCTTTACATGTATGTCATCATCACTTTCACCACAAATGCTTGGCTAATAGAGGGGAGTACGTGAATAAGAAAGGGTATAATAAGGTTTCTTGGTTATTTTTGTTTCTTGGAACATTATCTTAGTGCCTCCACATTCAAAGCAAATTCTAGTTGGAAAGCAAAGCATGGCCTCCCAGAGCATACAACTCTAGTGGATGTATTATCTCTGGGAATTCCAAAAGACTTACAGTGAGTACAAGGTTAGTGTATTATGGAAGCAAGTGACTTGGAATTTTGGGCCTAATGGGATTCTGTGCTTGTGGGGATTCTTAACAGTTATAAATGAACAGAGTGTAAAGGTTGACAAGTGGCATGCATACTGTGCTTATCTCCTCCACTTAAGCATATGATATATTGTTATATCAGACTTATGCAAAACACAACTTGAAAGAAAATTATTAAGAATTTCTGAACAGCAAAAACAAAGCATTACACCAAGAACAGGGTGTTTCTGAGTTTGTAGCCCTGTGCAACTACACATGTCACATACTCACGATGTTAACTCAGATGACTACTACATCCGACTAACAAATTTTGTTGGTTCTACTTTAAAAATTCATAAAGAATCTCTTTTTCACCATCTCCATTGAAACTAAACCATCATCTTTTACCTGAATTATCTCTTTATCTAACTAAGCCGTCCTATCTCTTTACATCTTCTCTGTATTATATTCTATTCTCAACACAAGTATGAGAGTGATCTTTTAAAAATTAAAAATGATCATGCCATTCTTCCACTCAAAAGTTTTTAATGGTTTGCCATCTTACTCAGAGTAAAATCTCATCTTTATAATAGCTTAGAAGACTCTTTACGATCTGCCCTCTCCCTCATTTTCTCTATGGCCTCATCTCTTCTACTGTTCCTGCCTTCCAATTATGCTCAGCTCCTGTTTATGAATTATATTATTATTATGCTCTTTCTTTCCTGTTCTATGAACATATTAAGCATGCTCAGAGCTTCTACCTCTGCTGTTCACACTGATACTCCTTTCTCAAAATGTCTTCATGACTCACCTACGCAACTTCTTTAAACCTTTGCTCAAAAGTCACCTTCTCAGTGAGGCTTTCTCTAACCTATTTAGAATAGTAATAACCCCCACTATGTCACCTTATTTACCTTCTTCATGAGTTTTTAAAATATTTACACCTTCTAACATCTAATATACTTTACACATTCTTATTATTACAATAATATAAACACCACATGGAAAATGTTTATCTATTTAGCCAATTGTTATATCTTTACCACTAAGAATTTTGCCAGGTATATTAGACATTCAGCATACTACTGAATTCTATCAATTAATATACTTCCAATTGCTTTGAGAAAATGTAATTATAATGTGTGTGTGTGTGTGCACGCACGTGTGAGATAGAACCTATAAATACCTGCTTGAATTTGGGATCTTAAAACTCAGCATATGTTTAGAGAGCACATAAAAATATTTAAGTTGAGAAAAACTGCTCCAAACATTGAAGACCACAGAATTCTTTCTGATTAGATTTAGGCATATTCCCTCTAAAATAAAGCTCATTAAAACTCACAAGCAAAATCAATTATTTAGGACAGAGTTTCTACCTCAAAACAGTGTGAGGGTACCTAATGATGTATTCCATTTATGGATATGTATTTACATTTATCCAATTTTTAAACATTTGCCATTATAGCATGTTACCATCTATTTTATGTGCAGATTTCAACTCCTCCAAAATGATAAGGAAAACAGATTAGTAGATTATTATACCTGAAATTAATTCCAGGTTATAACATTTGTCAATTGGAAATATACTTACTTGATATGAAAAATACTCATGAGAAGGTTTCAAAACTGTATGTGTAGTATAATGCAGTTTATAAATATATGAACATTTTCTCCATGCATTAAATCTTTATCTAATATGTATACAGTGGCAAATACTATTTATAAATGGTAGAATATTGAAGAATAGAATTATTATGTGTTTTTCATCTTTCTTCTTGATAAAATACAAATTCAATTTTCAATAAACTTTATTGCACTGTGGGAGCAATTAGGTTTTAGGGTCATAAGCCATTTTTTAAATATATTTGTTTTTGTAGAGAAAAATTTTCCTGAATAATAAAAAGTTTATAATACTTAGTCTGATTTTTTTGTCTGAAACACTTCAAAATTCTAAAAATAACATGAAAAATTAACATTCAACCTAAGTGCTATTATAAAAGATACTCTTTAAAATAATCAAGAGAAGATTCTAAGAAAATGTAGAGGATTTCAGTGACATAATTTTTAATCTTCTCACTTCATTACATGAAAGCACACAATACAATGAGACAGCAAACCTTAAAATGATTGAGCAATATTTGCAGCAAAACTTAGTAACAAGGGTTTTTCCATACCCCCAAAATATGTGTAAAGACAAATCACCAAAAAAACCTACATGGTATCAGTACTTACTCAGAGTGAAAGAGGAGGAAATTAAAGGGTTATCTGATAAGCTGGAGAATATGAATGAGAACCTCAAAGAGCCAAGAGGAAATCACTGGTGGACAAATCTGCACAGTAATGGAAGGCACAGCACAAGGTCCAAAGTAACTGGAACAGTTTGAACTTTGCAAACTATTGAAACTTCCACAAATTTATAAAAACTAGCCTGAATCACATCTCATTTTAAAGGGCTGGGAAAACCAATTTTACATTAATATGAGCAGAAAAAAATATTAAAGTCAAAACTTTTTCAAAGTCACTAGGAGAAAAAAAAAATGTAAAGGCATACAATAGCATCCCTATGATGAAAGTACTTCAGAATGCATACTCAAAAAATGAATAAAAATATATTATTTCAAAATATCCTCAAAGATAATAATAAACCATATTTTATAATAACACAAGTCAGAATTAGAAAATCTCAGAAATAAGATGAAGAGCTCAAGAAGGCATTAGATTTTTAAAAGCTGGAGAAGACTAAATCAGAAGAAACACAAGATCAGATCTTAGATAATAGGCAATACCTTAAGAGAAAAGCTAGATAAAAATGAAGAATCATTTTCAAATTAAAATGAAATACTGAGGCCTTTCTTGTTGTCCTCCATTCTTTCCCTCTTGAACAATTTTGGATATAGAACTGGAATTAGAGTTATCAGTTATGAATCTATCTTCTTCCATATATAGAGGTAGATATGGAAATAAATATAAATGTAATGTAGCAATAAATATACGATCAATTGTATTTTTCATCTTTGTCCATTGTGAAGGCCTGTGGATAGTTAATACCCAATGATAATAGCCCACTACATGTTTAGATCTTGTTTTCTAAAAACTGTTCTTTGCCATAAGATATCAGTACCATAGAACTGTCAAAACCACTGAAATTAACTTGAAATGGTTTCCTGTTGCCAATTCTTGCAAAATTTGAGGAGTAAAATAAATGATAGGAATAGGATAGATGATGAGAGGAATTAATTTTAATCCACTAAATACAACAGAAATCCATGAATCTATACAAATATAAAGAAAAAATGAAAATACAAGTGAGAAAACTCTAAGCTAGAATGACAATAAATAAATGCTGAATGGAAGGATGGAATTAGAAAATCACCATTTGGGGGATCCCTGGGTGGCGCAGCGGTTTGGCGCCTGCTTTTGGCCCAGGGCGCGATCCTGGAGACCCGGGATCGAATCCCACATCAGGCTCCCGGTGCATGGAGCCTGCTTCTCCCTCCGCCTGTGTCTCTGCCTCTCTCTCTCTCTCTCTCTGTGACTATCATAAATAAATAAATAAATAAATAAAAAAAAAGAAAATCACCATTTGTTAACCATCAAAGAAATAATGAATTAAGGCAAAAATCTTTAATAGATAACAAAATGCATGGTAAATATTGATAAGGAACAGGATATTTACAAAGTATCCTCCCATGAACTACTTCGTAAATTAAATGGGAAAAGCAGTAATTTTTAATGGAGAAATCTGATAGATATTACTTTAATAAAATGATAAAAGTTAGCCTTTTTTTTAATGGGAAAATTGAATAGGATGCATGGAGGTAAGTGCATTGTTTCTACAATATTCTTACCAAAAATTCATAAACTGAAACAATGTATGAAAAAGGATAAAGCCGGGCACCCCGGTGGCCCAGCGGTTTTAGCCCCGCCTTCAGCCCTGGGGTGTGATTCTGGAGAAGCGGGACCCAGTCCCACCCACATCGGGCTCCCTGCACAGAGCCTGCTTCTCCCTCGGTGTCTCTCTCTCTCTCTCTCTCTCTCTCTCTCTGTCATGAATAAATAAATAAAATCTTTTTTTTTTTAAAAAAAAGGATAAAGATACCCAAATTGAGAAACACTAAAAATAAGGAATCTGCACACTCTTCAAAACTGTTAAGATGATGAAAGTAAAAGAATGACTGAGAAGCCCTTGGCCACTAAAGGGGAACAAAGAGACACGACAAATAAAAACACATTGTTGGAATGTTGGCAGATAATTTTCTGTGAGTCTTCCACATTTTGGCAATCTTGTGAACACAGGAACTGCTGGAATGTGTTTTGTGCTCTTTTCAAAACTGATTGTATAACAAACAGCCTTGGGAGAGAGAGATGGTACTTTCCTGTGAAAAACAGATGTTTTGTTTTTTTTTTTTTTTTTTGCTTAACTGTAATAACTAAATAAAATTAGATAATGTCTCTCTCCAGGGTGAAATTTGGGAGGAGAGCTTTCAGCACATGACAAAAATATGGAGGTGTCCTAGGCTTCAAGTTTTTCATCTGTGGCACAATCCTGCTACATTGGCAGCAACTTCCTAAGCCACACCTTTTCATCTCCATAGGAATCAGGGAGCAAGAAATTTGACACAAATCTGAGGCTTATTTTGCTTGCTGTACTTGAGTAAAAGGGTCTTTTGTCTCCAGCCCAAGGTTCACATGCATGTGATTAGTATTCATGAAGCTGTAATTGCTTAGTTTGTTAGTTTACAAATCTGGCAAAATCTGAGAAAGTCTTGACAGGGATAATTGGCAAAACTTGAATGCGCCTAAGTATTAGATGGTAATAATGTAACTACATTAACTTCCTGATTTTGATAGTTTATTGTGATTGTGTTGTACAAAATCCTTTGTATAGGAAGTACATGGTAAATTATATGGTGATGGTGGGAACCATGTAAAAAACATTTATCCAAAATTTCAGGAAAAAAAATAATGTTATTGGTATTGTGCTCCTAATTTTTCTATAATTTTGAAATTATTTCAAAATTTAAAAAAATATCTTAAAAATATAAATAACAAAATGACAAAATGGATCCAAAAGTATGGCATAGATATTGAGAGGCAAATAAGATCAACTATGACAAAAAATTTCTTTCAATCAAGAAAAAGCAATAGTAAGGGGGCAGAATACAAAGTTACACATAAAATAACCTTCATGAAATAAAAATACATACATATTAAACTTGCATACTTTAAAACATAATAAAAATCAAATTTTATGCCTGTGAATATTGGATTAGAAAAAGATTTAAAACAGGAAGAAAATTAGATTATCATCAGTTTTCTTTTTTACTTTAAAATGATCATTTTTCTTTCTTAATACTTTGCACAGACAAGTTTGCATACAATAAGAAAATATATAATAATATTTGATATATTCAAGGAAAGGAAATGTGAGGTAAGAGTGCTATATGTTTAATCTGGGATAAACAAAATTACAGAATATTCCTTTGTAAATGACAACCAAGCTTCTTTGTGTGGAGAAATAAGGATAAGGACTACACACACACACACACACACACACATTCCCTAATGTTGTCCTCAGTAAAGAATTTAAATCAATGATTAGTCGAGTAGCAAGGAGTATCCAAACTACTCATTTAAAAAATTACTGCACAGTCCAGAGACTAAGACTTCTTGGAAAAATGGTGGTCTCTTAAGTCTGGGGCAGGAAGGTCAAGATGGGCCTGGAACATCTTATCATACTACATATTAAATAAGTTATTGAAACTACTAGGTACTAGGGTTATATCCAAAAACAACAACAACAACAACAACAACAACAACAACAACAACAAAAAACAGGAACCATGATTAAGACATTTCTATTGGTCAGCAGCCTTGGACCTGGTTCTGATCAAGGCTCTGGATCCCTGTGATACTTTGGCTAACAAAGTTTATTCTTTGAGTAGTATGTTCTAATATTTTCTGCCCTATAATAATCATGCTATATATATTATGTGTGTGTGGTTTTTTATTTTGTCATATATTGCAGTAGAAAGGTAAAAATAAAACTGGGGAAATAAGGTCATAGGAAGAAATAAAAGATATGAATAAATTTTTTTATTAACCATGTACTGAGTAACTATAAATGATGCCTTATGATTTTTCATAATATAAAAATGTGGACATGATTTATATGATATTTCTTAAAAGCAATTTGAATTAATATGTATATATACATATACAGCAATTAAAACTTGTGCAAGAATAATAACTTCAGAGAAATGATTTAAAATTCTAAGTTTGAGGGTAAGCAAGTAATGTGGTGACACAGAAATTCACTTAGGTAAAATATAAATCAATAAGCTAGTTTATTATCTCATTGCAAAAACCAAAAATATGTATATTTAAAGCAAAATATATGTATAATTAAATTTGTGAATTAAAAGGAAGAATGTCAATAATCAGTAAATTTCAGAAAAATATCACAATATTATAGGAAAGAAATGAATATTGAAAAGAAATACTATCATCTAATTCAGTTAGAACAGTAATAAACTGCTATATATATATATATATTTGCTATAGTTTATTTAATTTTATTTATTCTTATTTTTTGTTATCATATTTGTTTGAGAGACAGAGAGAGAGACAGTACAAGCAGGAGTAGGGGTAGAGGGAGAGGGAGAAACAGACTCCTTAGCAGGGAGTCCCACTGAGCAGAGGTCCCACTGAGCAGGACCTTGGGATTATGAGCTAAAGTCAGATGCTTAACCCACTAAGCCACCCAGGCACCTACTACAGTTTAGTAAATAAAAACGTCTGCAATATAGTCTACAGTTCAGAATATTAGTTAAGAATGGTATTAAACTGGAGGAAAATTGATCAAGGAGCAAATTGACAGTGTAAGCAAAACCACTGGCATAGTAATGCAGATGGAGAATTTGCAGCTTTTCTGGGTCCACCACCATCCTAAGGTCTGTACTATGCAATTATATAATTACACAAATTAAAGAAAAGTATTCCTCATTGAGTTCCTGACATACTTGGTGTTAAAGGACTGATTTATTTTAGTTAGGCTCAGAAAGAAAAGAGAGTGGAGGTAGGTACTCCCCATCATGGATTTTTTTTTCCAGATCAATTTGGGTAGATTTGAAAGAAGGTGTTCTTGGGATGCCTGAGTGGCTCAGTGGTTGAGCATCTGCCTTTGGCTCAGGGCGTGATCCTGAGATCCAGGATCGAATCCCACATCGGGCTCCCTGCATGGAGCCTGCTTCTTCCTCTGCCTATGTCTCTTCCTCTCTCTCTCTCTTTGTGTCTCTTGTGAATAAATAAATAAAAAATCTTTAAAAAAAATGAAAGAAGGTGTTCTTGATGTGCTCATAGTTTTAATTAAACATGAATCAAGTGACCTTTTGGCTCCTTGACATGCAGGATTCTATGTATTCAACATATAAATATTACACAGATGTTGACATGTAAATATTACAAATAGAAGGAGAGCTAAAGAGAAAAAAATGTGATTTAACAAGAGAAAGGGGATCCCTGGGTGGCGCAGTGGTTTAGCGCCTGCCTTTGGCCCAGGGCGCGATCCTGGAGACCCGGGATCGAATCCCACGTCAGGCTCCCAGTGCATGGAGCCTGCTTCTCCTTCTGCCTATGTCTCTGCCTCTCTCTCTCTCTCTTTCTCTGTGTGACTATCATAAAAAAATAAATAAATAAATAAATAAAATAAAATAAAATAATAAAAAAAATGTAACAAGAGAAAGGCAGTAGCTAAAAAGAAGGAAAAAAAAAGTAACACAGAATACAAACCCAAAGTGAATGTACTATAAATATATGGAAGATCTTAATACCATCAATATTGCATAAATGTAAATATTAGGCTAAAAGTATTAGGTCTAATAAAGATGAAATTTATTGGGGTTAGCTCAATCAAATATTAAGAAATTAAGATGTCAACTTATGTTAAGAGGACCCCCCAAAATGCCAAATATCTGAATTATTAAAATGATATAAATATGTACTATAAAGTACATCTCAATTGTGAAGATCTTTTTACCTTTAAATATAATAAAAGAAGGACAATAGAAAGAAATGTTAGTATATAATACAGTTCTTCCTCATTATATGGTAATGGAATTAATTTAAATGAGAATCTGTGTAACATCCTATATGAAACCTCTGTTCTACCTTTATCTGTTCTATCTTTATGAACTTCTTGGTAGTTTCACTTATTAAAAGATTCTAACAGTATTTAGCTCTCTCTAAAGGGACCTTTGAGACCAAAATGGTTGCAACAGAATCTTTCTTTCTGTAAAAGATACCATAAAACAATTAAATGTTACTTGACTCCTCACTGAAAACCATTCTCACTAAAACTAATGATTCCCTATGTCAATATTAAAATATATTTTTTAATCTCATTTTGGACTTATAAAAATATTAAAATATATTTAAATATCTCATACTGAATATCTAGCAATAGCCACAAGGAAAAATAGCACAAATTTAATACTATTATACTAAAATACATTTTATCTTTATATTTCAATGTTTTAATAATAACAGATATTCTATACTGCTTTATATTTTTTCTTATTTAATCATCTCAACATCCTTGTAAAAATAGTACAGATTTATTTTAAAAATAAGGAGAAAAGCTCATGGAATAAAATATTTTATCAGATGAACATGCATCCATTTCTCCTATATTTGTTTCTCTATAATTTATTATTGTTGTTCAACTTACTTGAGATTTTTTTGAAAATGTTTTACACTTCCATAGTACAAATTTATGGCAAATAGAAATTATTATTTTGTTCTTTCACTCAGTAAAGAGTTTTAAAGTCAAAACAGTATAAAACTGAGCTTCAAGGGAAGAATTCTGTGGCTAAGTAAAATCATGTAAGGATGTACTTAAGAGTAGGTTGTGTGGTTAACTGATATCACCACTCCATTACTTCTATAATTTTTCATGATTTATATTGTCTTCTCCAGATATTTCCAAGCTAGTGAGGAAATTCAGAACACAGTTTCAGGGTAACTACTATGTTTCCTTTTAACTCCCTATAGTTTAACTTCCTTCACATTTTAGGAAGGACAAAGTCTAAGAAAGGCATGTTCAAAGAGAAGACATTGAGGAAACTTACTCATGGCATTTATAATCTTGTAGATTTATTTTTTTTTATGTTCAAAATAAACAGAACCTGGAAAATTACTGAAAAGTACCTATGGGATAAAGTTTGGCATAATTCTAAAAACAGAATGAAAAAAGAAAGAAGGAAAAGAAAGAAAGAAAGAAAGAAAGAAAAGAAAAAAGAACAAAGAAGAAAGAAAGGAGAAAACAAAGAAGTCATTTGAATTAGAAATGAAAGAACTAAGAGTAAATTTTTTAAAAAGGAATAAAAACATTTTTTTAAAGTGTCTTCCGATATTTAAATACTTTATTAGAAGAGAAAATAGATCAATTATTCATGATTCATGACTATAGTTTTCAGATTAGTGTTTAAAAATTAAGGGGCTACACTTTTTTGACATTAAAGAATAGTTAAGGTTGTCTAGAGATAGAATGAGATAGCTTTCTAGGCTTGTTTTCTCATTAATTTGGATGAGGTGGTTTCTAATATCCCTTTCAGTTTTACTATTGCAGTGTTATTTTTTTAAAAAGATTTTCTTTATTTAATAAAGAGAGAGAGAGACCACATGAGCAAGGCAGAGCTACAGGAGAGGGAGAAGCAAACTCCCCTCTGAGGAGTGAATCTGCTGTGGGGCTCCATTCTAGGACTCCAGGATCATGACCTGGGCGGAAGGCAGATGCTTAACTATCTGAGCCACCCAGGCACCTTGCACGATATTATCTTCCTCTGGATATTTAGAGTGAGTATAACATGAGACAACCCACCTGCATACATCTGCTAACCAGTTTACAACTCCCCGAGATTATCCCCCTCTTTACATTAATCCCTGATGAATACTCTTAAAAGTCGAAGTGAATTCAAAACAATCCTAATGCTGTCCCTGATGCCCATACCTCTCTTATTGCAATGTACCACTTTTTATCATTTATTATGTTTGTTTAGACATTCATTTATTTCCTTTATAGACAGTAAGCACTGCTTATAAATTGTAATTTGGGGGGAAGGATCTTCCATATTGAAATCATTTGGGGTTTTAAAATGCAAATTCCTGGAATTGATTCTAGAACTACAGGAAGACTTGCCATTATTTTCTGTATAATACACTGAACTTTATTCTTTTAAATGCTTAGTGTTACAAAGCTACTGCTATAAATTCTTTTATTTACCTTTGTCTTTTCCAACTTCTGTCAACTCTTGGCCTAATCATTACTAATACCCAGCCTCAGCCGTACCGAGCTGCTGATTTATTTCTGAATACATTTTTAGGATATCAGGATATCCTCAGACGTCATCATTCTGGGCAGGCTGATGTTAATCTTGTTATAAACCTTGCTCCCTAGGAGCTATTTTCTGACTGCTTTCTCCTATTTATGCCTTACTTAGGATCCTGTTTCAAAATAGACCAAATGGAAACACACTCTTGCTTGACTGATGCTGTGATCTAGAATATCCTATTACACACTTTATCCATCAAGGTGAACCACACAGCATCTTGAAGATAGCCTAAATCATGCCCACATGTGCTACCTCCCTTTAATTATTCTAATTAAGACTCCTTTTCTTCCAACAAATGACCAGCCCTATACCTAAGACTCTTCTTCAGTGGCCCAGTCCTAATCACAAATATGCAATTTTACTTCTTGCTGTACCCTCAATGAGTGGAAAGCCTGGCTTCTTGTAAAAGATGAGAGAGGGTAGTCCTATCCTCAGTGAGAGGGGGCATTTAAGGTAACATCACAAACCTCAAAACAGTTTGTTCCCTTTTCTTTTCACCTCTCTCCCCCATATGCCTAGACAGGATGAAACAGATGCTCATTAATTCTTAAAATCCCTTTAAAGTATATAATGTACATTCTCAGATTAGTGAGATTAAAACACATGGTAGTTATATAATTTGTAATGTGTCCAGAATTAATCAATAGATCAACAGCATTATTTGCAAGGTAGGCAGTCAGGCCTGAAGATTTTTTACCAAAAGCCCAAAAAGGAAACACTTCTCAAGTTGCTATTGGTTATCATGATCTGAGCAAACAAATGGTATTGCTGCACAATGTCAATAGCCCACATTCTACGCCTTGTTTTGCTTTTTAACAAACTGTGAAAAGACCAACAGCTGTTACTGATCTAAGAAGAACTAAAGCATTTACAGTAGGTGGTACCACCTGTGCTTTTCTTATTCCACCCTTAAAAATCTGCTACTTTATTTTGGAGCTGGATGGAGAATATGGCAGTGACTCAATGTCAGGGGGAGTGAGTAGTCAACTGTGGCTTAGTTCTGATAAGGAGTAACATGATCTTTATAAGTCACAACAATGTGTGTTGATGAATATCTTCTCTTGATTTTGCTTTATCCATTTCAAGAATCTAAGAAAAGACCATAAATAAAAAGGAAATTTGAATTCAGCTGACTTAACTGAACGAAAGATTTACAACCCAGATAAAATGCAAGATTCTATATATATGCAATTAATGATCTTAACTATTTCATGTTTCATTTTAGCTTCTTTACCTTAAACACTAGAAAAAATACACTTGCCAAGTTACTGCCTACTTGATCCTATAGCTGTGGAATTTTAAATTTAAACAGGCAGTTGGTGAAACATGTCTTCTATTTCCAAGTGAAGTGTTTAAGAGATTATGGAAAATAGAGAATTAACTCAATTGGGGACAAAAATAGCTTTGAAATTTGGTAGCTTGAGTTACCTAGCACTTATATATGACGTTTCCTCTAAATGCTAAATTTCAAAATGTTATATACAGAATAATCTAAGTCATATAATACAAAACTTTTGACAAAAGCAAATGTATCGAGTGATACATTTACTTCAACTGAATCAGGGGATCCCTACACAACCATGAGTTGATGTTTCTGCATCTTGGTGTTCTAAATTAATCAATGTTATAGAAATTCAACTAGAATTTAGTTGTTCAATGAAAAAGGAGAGGTAATAATCTCTTGTCATTTTTTTTTTTTTACAACTTTTCACATTTCCCATAGTAAATTTGGGGAGTAATTCCCCATAGTAAATTCCCCATAATAAATTTCCTGAGTAAATTGTTTGCCAATATGGTATATTCTAACCCTGCCTATTTTTAACAGCCTTTCTTGCCTTCTGAAGCAAAGAAACAAAAAAGAAACCACTCTAGGACAAATATATATATATATATATATATATATATATATATATATATATATATAGCTTGAAAGCATTTCCCTTTAGATGAATTACTTAAAATTCAGCCAAGGACAGACACTGTCTTTTAATTGCTGTTTTAGAAAACATTTGGACCTACCTGGAAATATTAAATATAAGTCTCATTTATAACACTAACAATAGGTTTCATTTATAATCATGAATAGAGTGTCAACTCAAAGAATGGCCCACATTTACTCCATCTGAGTTTTGTTGTTTCTGTTATTCACCTCACACTTCTCTGTTAGTTTTTGCTTGCTGTTTTCCAATATAATATTAATAAATAGTATCATATCCAAATAGTTCTTAATTATGCTAGCACATTCTTTACTGATGGAGTGTTTAGTCAGAATGTTGTGTGTTTTTTTAAATTTTTATTATTTATTTATTCATGAGAGACAGAGAGAGAGAGAGGCAGAGACATAAGCAGATGGAGATGCAGGAAGCCCAATGTGGTAATCAATACCGGGATTTGGGGATCACGCCTTAAGCCAAAGGCAGACGCTCAACTGTTGAGTCACCAGGTGTCCCATAATTTTGTGTTTTTCTTTCCAATCCAGTGAGACACATTTTTCCCTATAGAACATGTTGGCAACAGTGCTATCACACATACAGAAATCTTATACTATTATTACCACATTATATGTTGGTATTACAGCAATGAATTTGTCTGGATAGCTGTAAAATATTTTTCTCTTATTACTATTTGTCATGTCCAGGGCATAGTCACTGATGTTGGTGACACAGTGCTTAGATTCAGACTGCAAAATTTGGGGATTTTCTGAAAAGTGACTGTCACACTGACAGCTGAGACCCATTGCTAGGAATAGAGAACATCTCCCTGAAGGCTACATAGTTACAGTTGTTCTACATTAAGCCACCACTTACCAAGAATTACCCAATGTAAAGAACAAATCCTTCAAGTGTCTTGTTGTTTCAAAAAGAATGCCAGGCTTTCCTTTACTCATCCACAATTAGTTTTGCTAACTTGAAAAGCATATGACAAGTCGACCGATCTATGAACCAGCTGCCATCTGATAGCTCACCTCTGCAAAATGAGAAGGGAACTGATACCAAGATGCAGATTCATGAAAGACACCCTGAGAAAAATCAATGTGAAATAAAATAAAAGTGGATAAATGAAGTTTGTAATTAAGGACTTAACAGGAAGCATTTACTAGATGGAATAAGTTCCAAATGAAAAATATTTTGAAAAGATAAGTCACAAAACCTGTGCTAAATAAAATGGTAAAAGATAAAGAGGGCAAAGTACTTAGGAATTTCTATTTTACTACTGATAAGGCCACAAATGAGAATGTTCTGCCCAGAATTAATACAAAATTTAGGTGAATATGTTGGGTTACATCTCAGTCCTCTTGGACTCTTGTCTAAGTTTTTCTTTTTGACAGACCAGGCTATCAAATTTTAGTAGATGAGTGAAAAATCAAATCATATTTCAGATAGTGAAATGATATCAAAGTGCCTAGCCTGTCTAGAATGGGAAAAGGATAAGACCATTAATTACAAAGTGAAACCACTTAGCAACTCAAGAATTTTATTTATGATGCTGAATGTATAGTTGACAATAGTCATCCCTAAGAGCAGAGATCATATAATTTCATCTAGAAACAAGAAAGTAGATGTGCTTACTATACCTACTTACCATGCAATGTACCTACTTGATAACCTTCCATGTACTTATTTGCTTTTTAGCAGTTCATTCAATTAGATAAATTTGTATTAAGTACAAATTGTGTTCAAGGTACCCTTGAATGTCATGAAAGTATGTAAACATGGTCACAGTTGACATCACCTGTGTCAATTGGCCTTAGGTTGCCAAATCTATTTTCTCTCTCCTTAAATCTGGGTTGCCCAGATTCCCCTTCAAGGGAATACTGACTAGCTATGAGATATAGTCGTTAGAGAGCTTACTGTGATCATTCTGCCTCAGTTAGAAAGAACCATTATTACCTAAAGTCATTCTTTTTCCTAATTTCAGTGCCTGAGCAAGACAGGAGAATAAGAATCCAGTCTTTGTGGCCTAATGCAGGATACTCTGACAGATAAGCCTTACTCTGAAGCTTTCCACATTGGCTGAGACTGTTGGATCTACATGCAGATCAACTTCTTCCTCCACCCAATCCTATTTCCTCTCTTTTTCTTTTATAGATGTTAGTTCATAATAAATAACTTACAACCGAACTACCATCACGGTATCTGCTTCTATGATGCTTGTTCTAGCCAATAAAATGTGGCCACTGTACCAGCTCTGAGACTAGACTTCAAAAAATCTTGCAGACTTTCACTCTGGGAACCCTACCAAGGCATCCTATCAACATGTCATGAGAGGCCAATAAAACAGCAATGAACCATATCAGAGGTCTTCCAAAGCAACAAGAAACCAATCAACCCAGTAGCTCCCTGTACACACATAAACAGACGCATTTTAAACTAGAAGAAGAGCCTAGCTGAGCCCAGCCCAAATTGCTAAATAGCAGAATCAGGAGCTAAATAAATGATTGTTGTTTTAAACCATTAAATCTTTGGGATGATTTTTCATATAGCCAAAGCTATCTTATTATACAAGCATACTTAATATTTATTTCTAAAAAGGCAATTTGTTTGAATTTTGATATTTTTATTATTTTTATAAAGACCCTATAATAATGAACATGTAATTATCATTTAGTATAAAGTTATTTTCAGCTCTAGTCACACAGCTCTGTGCTTATTTGTGTGGATGCCTGGAAATCCGGCACTGTCTTTCAGCCAAGATAAAGGCATTTACCTTTAGGCATTTACTAATGATTTATCATGTGCTATTTAATACCTGAAACTCCCTTGTGGCTCTTAGGCCCAGTTGGTTTATTGATAGCTTACACCTTGTGTAACCAGTTAGCCTGAATTAATTATGTAAACAGGGTCATGAAAGACCTCACTGGAAACTTTCGAGTTGCTCTCCCCAAATTAGTATTTGTTTTACAAATTTTGGTAATTCAATCTAGAAACAAAATACATCCTTGTGTTCATAGCAAGGCTTAAGGCAGGTGCTTCTGGAAGTTTTAGGGCCCCTAAATCTTGCCTGAACTCTTTTTTTTTTCTGCTCTATAGTATCTTTTGCCCTTATTAAAAGATTTGCATTAATATGCTTTATGGTGACTCTATAAGTCTTTTCAATTAACCGATGTGTTGCACTCTGCAGGCTGTGTGTGAGTGTTTAGGTGCTCTTCAAAAATTAAGAACAAGATTTGTGAAATTTTTCTTAGTATAGATCTAAGGAAACCATAACTGCACAAGATCAAATCAAAGTTAAATTTGGTTTTTTTTTTGCTTTTTGATAAGGGTCTTTGTGTATGTGTGTTTATGTGGTTACATTTTGTTTGAAATTCTGGTTCTGGAGCAGTGTAAAGAAGTTCAATTACAAAAAAGGGAAAAGAGAAAACATGAAAGTCAGCTTCAAACACAAAAAGTAAACATATATTATTCACAAGTATAAGGACAAGAAAATAGAAAATGATTTAACATTATAATCCAATGACAAGTCAAAAGAAAAATAAAACATTTAATAGAATCAACTTCACACATGACAACAATAGAACATGATTAAATGATATTAGGGCTGTAAACAGAACACATGCCCAAAGTAATATCTTTTAAATACTGGATATGTTGCCTGAATATCCCTTGATAAAAATTCCCTGAATTTTTAAATCATTTAAAATGATTTAAGGATTCCTGGTGAAATTCAAACATGTTACTAAAATATGGAAACAGCTTATTAATTAAGCAATATATGCCCCAAGACTATGAGCAAAAATATTATTATTTTTGTAAATTTCCTAGAGAAGAAAGTTCTTGATAAAGTTGATTGTAGCACAAAAGTTATGATTAAGTTAGCAAGAATATTTGAAGGTGTAGTGGAATAAAAGGACTAGAGCATATGCTAGAGCAAAAAGTCCTAGAAACACAGGAGTAATGACTGAGGAGAGAAACACAGAAGATAATGGTTATTTCGACAAAGGAAGTAGTTACTTAATGTGGATCATGGTTTCTTCATAAATGTACAAGAGTTTACATTTACCCCATTGAGGTGTACTACAACCCCACAGATCTCTTAGAGTATACTACACCTCGAATACTGAGCTGAACACAGTGAAAATACTCAATGGTTTACTGTATCCAACATCCTCCAAGTGCAAAATACTACTAGAGAGTGGCTTAATTCCACTAATATTATGTTACTAAGTATTATGGGTAATAGATTAATGAAACCTTTTATCCTTCTTCATGAGAATTTGACTTTAGGTTAATTTTCTAACTCTGTTCCCCTGGCAACTTAATAAGGTGGTATGTCCTCTAGGTTTCTAAGCAACAAAGATTATGATTGAAAATAACCTCTGTTGGCAAATTTAATCTGGACTCGGAGATCTAAAAACTGCTAGATAAGAAGCCATAGCTTCTTATGAGTATGATGATTCTAGGCATTATGTCTTGAGAGGACTCTAGAAGCTATGTCTAAGAAATTGTAACAAAATATATTGGCTCCTATGGAGCATGATACTTTTACCTCATGTCAGATCCTGCACCCACCTGACACACACATCCTCTTCTTGCAAGTAAGTAGTATAGGCCACTGAAATGTGCAGAAAATGAATGCTTGATGTTTCCATCAAGCATTGAAAACTATATTTTTCATTCTATATCCTCCTTAGTAGTCTGGTATCATATATGGCTTATGAGAGTCTTAGAACCTATTACTCGATTTGGCAAAATTCCCTGGGTGAGTGTTACACTTCACATGTATGAAGTAATATAGTATGCTAATAAAATATGAGCAGTTCATCACTATTTTGAACTTCATCATCTACAAAGGCCAAATGAGGTTACATTCATAAAAACCTGGGGTTAAGAACTGGGGATTGGGAATTCAACACCTTTTGGGGAAACAAAATTCAACCCATAATAGAAACATAACCTTGCAGGACTAAAATCATAAAGGTCAGATACATTGCCTCATTATTTAGGCATCCCTGAATTTTGTCAGGTATTTTTAAAATTAGAAGTAGCATAGAAATAATAGATATTTCCTTCGCTCACCATTGCAACTTTCTTCCTTCAAGAGTCAAATGATTTCCTCACAAGATGAGACCAAAATGAAATGAACACTTCCAACCCTTTCTTACCCCCAAAAAGCTTATTCTGATGCAATTTCAAGACATCAAATTCAATAAACATTACAGATATTGAATAAGGAAACTGTATAAGCAGAACATTTAGAAAAATCTGCAATAATTTGTGAGAAGTGTCTATACAAGTGCAAGACAGTGGTCTTTTTCACATATTCCATGAGTCAAGCCTTTGTTACAGTATATTTCTGATTTATATACTTGTTAAAAGAGATACAGAGAAATGGGGTACAGTCAGTTGTATGAAATCAGTAAATATTTAAAAGGTGTAAAATAGAATTAAAATGTCAAAGTCAGCTTTATAATTAAAAAAGCAACTTACAATATGACAAATGACATATTCATTACAATTTGCTTCTCAGAAAACTAGAGGTTACCAATTAAAAACCTAACTTTAAGTCTCTTATTTAAGTTTCCAAAAGCTGTTAAGGAACTCTTCCAAAAATCATCCAGATATATGTTTTCATCATATTTTCAGTCATAACTTCACTTTTTTAAAGAGATACTTATATTTGGCTATCAGAAATGCTATCTGAAACATATCCCTAACTTATTTAATGTTACATGTCATTGTTTTCCATTATGATATGCCATAAGGAAATATTTAGTGCCAGGTTGAGTACTCAGGAAAAATTATAAATACACACTTGGCAAAGTTCCTGGGTTAATGATCTATGGGGTAAATACCCAAACACCTCACGTTAAGCAAACTATTTAAAATATCTTTGTAGTGAAATTAAAAAAAAAAAACCATGTTATTGTTAAAAAAATTATGAAAATCACATAGGATACTACTCAATAATTATCAAATAAACCACTAAAGTTTACCGTATGCTTTTGCAAAAGATCTACTTGTGTAAAGTTTCTGAGCATGTTTGTTCCACATTGTGCTAAATTATCATCCTGAAAAAACTCAGAAAGTTCCTCAAATAAATGATTCTATACATATTATGTTTCATTAAAGGTATCCAATATGTCACATAAAGCTATTGCTTTGGACACATATGTTATAAAAAATACCAAAATGGTAGGAGAACTTAACATTTCTTTCCATATCCACAAAACTTTTCTTTTTTTTTTTTCCATTTTTGAGATATTTGACAAGATTTACTGTAGTATATGTCTTAACTCCTACATTGAACTTGAAGCTAGAAAAAGTTGCAATAAAGACAGGGTAAGTCCTTACACCTCTTCTAGGTGGACTGGGCTTATTATTATTAATGCTTTGAAGGATAACCATGTTAGTCCTCTAGGTTCACATTAGCTTTCTTTCCTCATTTGAAAAGGAACTTGTCTAAGCTATTTTTTGATTAACTATCTTCTAATTAATCCAAATAGTCTTTGCACTGCCACTCTGAAAATTCCAAAAATTCTTCAATTTAATCCATGTTTAAGTACCTGTGAGAGAGGAGGGAAGAGCAAGATGGTGGAAGAGTTGGGGCCCTCAACTCACCTGGCCTGACAAACTTACTTAGATAAATTTCAAAACATCCTGAACACCTACTTATTCGACCTGAGATTCAAAGAGAGAATAGCTGGTATGCTACAGAGAGAAAAGTTTTGGCTTTCTAAAAGATAGAAAGGCTAAATAAATAAATAAGAATAAAGTGGGGAGGGGCACTACAAGGAGCACAGCTCACACTGAGCCCGGCACCTGGCAGGGGATGGGGCATCTCCCCCAGGCACAGACACCTGAGAATCAGCACAGCAGGCCCCTCCCCCAGAAGATCAGCTGGAAGAACTGGGGAAGAGCAAGTTTATTGACCAAGCAGCACTGAAATCTCCATGACTGAGGGAAAATCAAGGGAAAATAGAATATAGAACTAGAGGGACACTTTTTTCCCCCTTTTCCATTATGACTCATTTTCATATTACACTAAAAATTTCCAGTATTTTTTCTCTTTTCCCACCTTAACTATAATATTTTACCACCTCTTCATTCTTAAGTTTTTTCCTTTTTGACTTTCATATTTCTACAATTATATGTCTTAGATGTATTTTTCACTTCTGGATTCCCTTCAACATAATTTAATTTTGGGAGATATATGAGTTATGGGTTTTTGTTTCTTGTTTTTTCTGCCTCGTTTTGTTTTACAATGGTGTAAGTTAATACCTTTTAACACACGTCAACATACACCCAGAAACAAGTGGAATACTGTGCTGATTCATTCTGTGAGATTATATTCTCTCTTCCTTCCCATTCTGCGCCCCCCTCTTTTATCTTGTTTATGTTTTGGTGTTCAATGTTGGGGCTTTAAATAAGTATTGATGGTATACATAAATTTAGGATAGAGCATCCTCTAACATACAGAACAAAATACACTCAAAACCAAGAGGATTACCCTCTAGGACCCCTCAGGTAGACTACATTATCTCCACTGTCATTTATTCACCACCACCATCCCCCGTCTCCTCCCCTTTTTTCTCTTTTTTACTTTTTTTTTATTTTCCTTTTTTTTCTTATTCTCTGTGGTTTTTGGCCTTTTATTTTTACTAATTTGTTTTAAAATTTGTTTTTCACTTTAGTGATCCTTTTGTTTTATGTTGTTCTGGTTTTTTTATTATTTTTATTTATTTATTTTTTATTTTTTTGGTCTCTGACCTCTTCAGAATCATCTAGGGTATATTTTACTTAGGGCGTGGTTGATATTTTTGTTTCAGCCCACTCATACAGCCACTCTGCACTGGACAAAGTAACTAGAAGGAAGAATTCACCAAAAAAGAAAGAACCAATAACAGTACTCTCTGTAACAGAGTTACAGAATTTGGATTTAAATCTGATGTCAAAAAGTCAATTCAGAAGTACAAATACAAAGCTACAGGTGGCTCTGGAAAAAAGCCTAAAGGACTCTAGAGACTTTGTTATTGCAGAAGTGAGATCTAATCAGGCCTAAATTAAAAAGAGATTAAATGAGATGCAATCCAAAGTGGATTTCCTAACTGCTAGGGTTAATGAGGTGGAAGAGAGAATGGGTGACATAGAAGACAAGTTGATGATGAGGAGAAAAGAGAAAAACAATTAAGAGCCAATGAAGAAAGGGTTAGGAAAATAAATGATAGCTTGATAAGGAAGAATTTACATATAATTTGACTCCAGAAGAGACTGAGAGATAGATAGGACCACAAAGTATATTTAAACAAACCATAGCTGAGAACTTCCCTAATTTGGGGAGGGAAACAAGCATTCAGATCCAAGAGTTAGAGATGAACACCCCCCCCCAATCAATACAAACCATTCAACACCTCACATTTAATAGTGAAGCTTGCAAATTTCAAAGATTAAGAGAAAATTTTTTTTATAATAAATTTATTTTTATTGGTGTTCAATTTACCAACATACAGAATAACACCCAGTGCTCATCCCGTCAAGTGCCCCCCTCAGTGCCCGTCACCCATTCACCCCCACCCCCCCACCCTCCTCCCCTTCCACCAACCCTAGTTCATTTCCTAGAGTTAGGAGTCTTTATGTTCTGTCTCCCTTTCTGATATTTCCCACACATTTAAGAGAAAGTTCTTAATGCAGCATGAGACAAGAGATTCTTAATTTATATGGGGAGAAATACCAGATTAACAGCAGACCTTTCCACAGAGATCGGTCAGGCCAGAAAGGGCTGGCAGGATATATTCAGGGTCCTAAATAAGAAGACTTTCATTCAGAATAGGAGAGAAAAAGACCTTCCAGAATAGGCAGAAACTGAAAGACTATGTGACCACCAAACCATCTCTACAATAAATATTAAAAGGGACCCTGTAAAAGAAAGAGGGAGCTCAAGGAAATAATCCACAGAAACAGGGACAGAATAGGTATTACGATAACACTATAAATTCATATCTTTCAATAGTTACTCTGAATGTGAATGGGCTAAATGATCCCATCAAAAGACACAGGGTATCAAGACTGGATAAAAAAGAAAGTCCCATCTATTTGCTGTCTTACAAAAGACTCATTTTAGACCTAAGGACACTTCCAGCCTGTAAATGAAGGAGTGGAAAACCATCTACCATTCAGATGCTCCTCAAAGGAAAGCTGGGGCAGCAATCCTCAAATCAGATCAATTAAAGTTTATCCCAAAGACTGTAGTAAGAGAGGAAGACAGAACTATATCATACTTAAAGGATCAATCCAGTAAGAAGACCTACCAATCATGAATATGTATGCTCTTAATGTAGGAGATGCCAAGTATATCAATTAATAATGCCAAGTATATCAATTAATAACCAAAGTAAAGAGATACTTAGAAAATAATACACTAGACTCCTGGGCCTTGGCGATCCGTGGGGTGCACCTGCGCAGCTGTGGATGCCGCAGGTTTTTGAAACATGAATTGTTCACTCTTCTTGACTGCCCTTTGCTTGTGAATAGCCTCAGCAGCTCCAAAACTTGATCAAAGCTTAAATGCACAATGGTACCAGTGGAAGGCAATGCACAGATTATATGGCATGAATGAAGAAGGATAGAGGAGAGCAGTGTGGGAGAATATGAAAATGGTTGAACAGAATATAGCCAAGGGAAACATGGCTTCACAATGGCGATGAATACCTTTGGTGACATGACCAATGAAGAATTCAGGCAGGTGATGAATGACTTTCAAAACCAGAAGCACAAGAAAGGAAAAGTGTTCCAAGAACCTATCTTTGCTGAGATCCCCAAATCTGTGGACTGGAGAGAGAAAGGCTACATAACTCCTGTGCAGAATCAGGGTCAGTGTGGTTCTTGTTGGACTTTTAGTGCAACTGGTGCCCTCAAAAGACAGATGTTCTGGAAAACGGGCAAACTTGTGCCACTGAGTGAGCCGAACCTGGTGGACTGCTGTAAGGCTCAAGGCAATGAGGGCTGCAATGGTGGCCTGATGGATAACACCTTTCATCATGTTAAAGACAATGGAGGCCTGGATTCAGAGGAATCTTATCCATATCTTGGAAAGGACACAGAGACCTGTAACTACAAGACTGAGTGTTCTGCTGCCAATGACACTGGTTTCATGGACCTCCCTCAATGGGAAAAGACCCTAATGAAGGCAGTGGCAACTCTAGGGCCCATCTCTGTTGCTACTGATGCAGGCATTTCCAGTTCTACAAATCAGGCATTTATTTTGATCCAGACTGCAGCAGCAAAGATCTAGATCATGGTGTTCTGGTGGCTGGCTATGGCTTTGAAGGAACAGATTCAAATAGTAAATTTTGGATTATCAAGAACAGTTGGGGTCCAGAATGGGGCTGGAATGGCTATATAAAAATGGCCTAAGACGAGAACAACCATTGTGGAATTGCCACAGAAACCAGCTATCCCATTGTGTGAGCTGATGGACCACAAGATTAGAGGACTTGAGGACAGCATATCTGGAGGAAGTTTATCTTAAAATTGACCAAACTCTTATTGTGTAAGATAAGACACTTGAATCATTGAGAATCCAAGTTGTGATTTGAATTCTGTGACATTTTTATCAGGGTAAACATTACCACTACTTTAATTACTGTTATATATGGCTTTATAATGTTGAAGACTTATTACTTAATTCTAAAATTTTTGACTTCTTATTTTATCAAAGGATATATAAACTTTACCTTTTGAAATAAATTTTAATTCAATAAGTAGAGGTAGAAAAAAATAAAATAATACACTAATAGTAGGAGACTTCAACACAGCACTTGTCAGTAAATATCAGATCTTCTAAGCATGACATCACCAAAGAAACAAGGGCCTTAAATTATACACTGGACCAGATGGATTTCACAGATGATTACAGAACTTTCTAACTGAACACAACTGAATACACATTCTTCCCAAGTGCACATGGAAATTTCTCCAGAATAGACCACACACTAGGTCACAAATGAGGTCTCAACCGATACCAAAAGATAGGATTGCCCCCCTGCATATTTTCAGACCACAATGCTTTGAAACTAGAACTCAATCATAAGAAGAAATTTGGAAGAAATTCAAACACATGGAGGTTAAAGAGCATCCTACTAAAAGATGAATGGGTCAACCAGGAAATTAGAGAAGAATCTATGGATTCATGGAAACTAATGAAAATGCAGATACAACCATTCAAAAAATTTGGGATACAGCAAAGAGGTCCCAAGAAGGAAATACATCTCAATACAAGCCTCCTTCAAAAAATTGGAAATAACTCAAATACACAAGCTAAACTGGCACCTAAATGAACTGGAGAAAGAACAGCACATAAAGCCTACACCAAGCAGAAGAGGGGAGATAATAAAGATTCAAGCAGAACTCAATGAAACAGAGACCAGAAGAACTGCAGAACAGATAGAAAAAGAAAAACAGGAGTTGGTTCTTTGAAAGAATTAATAAGATAGATAAACCTTAGCCAGCCTTATTAAAAAGAAAAAAAAAACTCAAGGTAATAAAATCACAAATGAAAGAGGAGAGATCAGAACCATACCAAGGAAATACAAATGATTTTAAAAAACATTTTATGAGCAGCTATAAGCCAATAAGTTAGGCAATCTAGAAGAAATGGATGCATTTCTGGAAAAATCACAAATGACCAAAACTAGAACAAAAAGAAATAGAAAACCTGAACAGGCCAATAACCAGCGAGGAAATTGAAGCAGTTATTAAAAACCTGCCAAGACGCAAAATTCCAGGGCCAGAAGGCTTCCGAGGGGAATTCTATCAAATGTTTAAAGAGGAAATAATATTCTACTAAAGCTGTTAGGATAAAAAGGGATGGAATACTTCAAAATTTGTTCTAATAGGCCAGCATCACCTTGATTCCAAAACCAAAGACCCCACCAAAAAGGACAATTATAGAACAATATCCCTGATGAACATGGATGCAAAATTTCTCAACAAGATACTAGCCAATAGGATCCAATAGTACATTAAGAGGATTATTCACCATGACCAAGTGGGATTTATCCCTGAGATGCAAGGTTGGTTTAACACTCATAAAACAATCAATGTGATAGATCACATCAACAAGAGAAGAAAACAAGAACCATATGATCCTCTCAATAGATGCAGAGAAAGCATTTGACAAAATACAGCATCCATTCCTGATCAAAACTCTTCAGAGTGTAGGGATAGAAGGAACATTCCTCAGCATCTTAAAAGCCATCTATGAAAAGCCCACAGCAAATATCATTCTCCATGGAGAAAAACTGAGAGCCTTTCCCCTAAGATCAGGAACATGACAGGGATGTCCACTCTCAGCACTGCTATTCAACATAGTACTAGAAGTCCTAGCCTCAGCAATCAGACAACAAAAAGAAATAAAAGGCATTTAAACTGGCAGAGGAAGGCAAACTCTCCCTCTTTGCACATGACACGTTACTGTGTGTAGAAAACCCAAAAGACACCACCCCAAGATTGCTAGGACTCATACAGCAATTCAGCCATGCAGCAGGAGTAAAAATCAATGCATAGTAATCAGTGGAATTCCTAGAAACTAAAATGAGACTGAAAAAAGAGACATCACGGAGTCAATCCCATTTACAATGGCACCCAAAACCATAAGATACCTAGGAATAAACCTAACCAAAGTGGTAAGGGATTTACGCCCTAAAAACTACAGAACACTTCTGAAAGATTTTGAGGAAGACACAAAGGGATGGAAAAATATTCCATGCTCACGGATTGGAAGAATTAATACTGTGAAAATGTCTATGCTACCCAGGGAAATTTACACATTCAATGCAATCCCTATCAAAATACTATGGACTTTCTTCAGAGAGTTGGAACAAATCGTCTTAAGATTGTGTGGAATCAGCAAAGGGAATATTGAAAAAAAAAAAAAAAAAAAACAGAGCCGGGGCAACACAATGCTGGATTTCAAGCTGTACTACAAAGCTGTGATCCTCAAGACAGTGTAGTATTGGCACAAAAACAGACACATAGGTCAATGGAACAGAATCGTGAACCTAGAAATGGGCCCTCAACTCTATGGTCAATATTCGACAAAACCAGAAAGAATATCCACAGGGAAAAGGATAGTCTCTTCAATAAATGGTGCTGGGAAAATTGGACAGCCACGTGCAGAAGAATGAAACTAGACCATTCTCTTACACCATACACAAAGATAAACTTAAAATGGATGAAAGATCTAAATGTGAGGCGAGAATTCCTCAAAATCCTAGAGGATAACACAGGCAACACCCTTTTTTAACTTGGCCACAGCAACTTCTTGCAAGATAAATCTATGAAGGCAAAGGAAACAAAAGCAAAAATGAACTATTGAGACTTAATCAAGATAAAAAGCTTCTGCACAGCAAAAGAAACAGTCAACAAAATAAAAGATAACCTACAGAATGGGAGAAGATATTTGCAAATGACCTATCAGATAAAGGGCTACTATCCAAGATCTATAAAGAACTTATTAAACTCAACAGCAAAGAAACAAACAATCCAATCATGAAATGGGCAAAAGACATAAATAGACATTTCACCAAAGAAGACCTACACATGGCCAATAAGCACATGGGAAAATGCTCTGCATCACTGGCCATCAGGGAAATACAAATCAAAACCACAGTGAGATACCACCTCACACCAGTGAGAATGGCAAGATTAAGAAGATAGAAAACAGCAAATGTTGGAGAGGATGTGGAGACAGGGGAACTGTTAGGAACTTGGTGGGAATGTGAACTGGTGCAGCTACTCTGAAAAACAGTGTGGAGGTTCCTCAAAGAGTTAAAAATAGAGCTACCCTACGACCCAGCAATTGCCCTGCTGGGGAGTTACCCCAAAGATACAGATGCAGTGAAAAGCTGAGACACCTGCTCCCCAATGTTTATAGCATCAATGTCCACAACAGCTAAACTGGAAAGAGCCATGATGTCCACTGACATATGAATGGAGAGAGAAGATGTGATATATATATATATATATATATATATATATATATATATATATATAATATGTGATATATATAATATGTGATATATATAATATGTGATATATATAATATGTGATAGATATATATATAATATGTGATATATATATATATAATGTGTGTGGAATAATGGAATATTACTCAGCCATTAGAATGGACAAATACCTACCATTTGCTTCGACGTGGATGAGAGGGTATTATGCTGAGTGAAGTAAGTCAATTTGAGAAGGACAATCATTATATGGTTTCACTCATATAGGGAATATAAGAAATAGTGAAAGGGATTATAAGGGAAAGTAGGGAAACTGGGAAAAAATAGAGAGGGAGACAAACCATGAGAGAATCCTAACTCTGGGAAATGAACAAAGTAACGTGGAAGGGGAGGTGAGTAGGGGGTTGGGGTCACTGGGTGTCAAGCATTGAGGAAGGCACTTGATGGGATCAGCACTGGGTATTATAGTATATGTTGGCAAAATAAACTTCAATAAAAAATAAATATTAAAAAAGTACCTGTGAGAGTTCTCTTATTCTATAAATGCTCTAGTGGGGTAAGAGTATTTTCTCTTCTGGCAGAGGGGCTAACATTGAGGATATTTTTAAATCTATTGTTCTAGGACTTTCAAGAATATGCTCTCTTTTAACTGACATAGCACAGGACGATATCAGAATTCACATATTCATGACTGTGTGGCTTAGAGCATTAGGTTAATTTCTAAGATCACAGATCTATGGCGAACTGTCACTCATGGATGGCTTGTATCATTTTTTCTGTCCTATGAAGCTGTGTATTTCTATCATTAATTAGCTATGTCATCATAGTAAAGTTACCACACCAATCAGAATTTCATTTTCTTTATTTGTAAAATAAAGGTTGGGGTGGGCAGCTGCTACCTTGTAAAATTTTGATACATACAGAGGCTTTATCATCTATTACCTAAAATGAAGCATTTTTTAGAGTGAAAGGGCACTGCTTATAATTATGCCAGAGAACAGGCACACATGAGCGAGCAACGTCGTTCTGAACAAACTTCTAACTGGTGTGTTTTCATGCACTTTTAATCCAATTCAGTACATCTTCCATAGAATAATTATCTGTGGCTTCTCCCTCATCATGGATAGTAAAATTCACAAAGGCAAAGAACCTTTCTGATTTGGTCACCCCTTTATTCCTAGAACCTAATACACATGCCTGGAATTTATAAGACAATAGACAATTTTTGTTTTTAATGTATAAAAGAACGATTGGATGAGTCCATGGTTGTTTGGGAAAAATGGATTAATGGTTAAAGGAAGAAGAAAAAAGAAGAGAATAGGTTAACCAAATATAACTACATAATACAGAATTTCTAAGTAGCAGAGATGGCTATGTAGGAAAACACTAGACTTTGGTACATATTAGTAGAATCTACTCCAGATAATTCCTGTACTATCTTAGCTTACCCTAAGTAGCCACGATTTTTCATAGTAGCCCTTTTCATCAGCCCTTAGATGTAAGCATATAGAACCTATTAGTTTATTGACAGTCAATATCAGAACTTGAGTCTCCTGATAACCTCCCTGTCCAGAATCTTTCCAATACACAACATGCTCAGAACTGATAACAATGCTGCGTACCTATTCACATTCTGTAAGTATGTTAATGAACACAGAGTCCTTAATAATTATTAGGGCTCTGTTCCTGGAAATGATTTTTGGGTAGATAATGACTTGGGAAACAATTATAATTTAAAGTTAATTAAATAAAATTTCACATATAAAATGATCACCTATTTGATAATACATGTTTAAGACAGATAAGAAAAAATGAAATCTTATGAGGGTTTAACAGCTCCCTCTACAAGATGGAACTCTAGGTGATATTTTGTCTGCCCCTGCCTATACACACACACACACACACACACACACACACACACATATATTCATTCACTCATTCATTTTAAACATTTCTAGGGAGACAGTCACTTTCAGTAGTTCTTCAGTGATGGTACTTTGCTGGTGTAAACTCCAGGCCAGGCTCCACCTCTGAGTGGTGAGGTAACCTGTGCTCCATCTCTGAGGCGTCACAACCTCCTGGCCTTGGTCTCAGAGGGGTGAACATACAGTCTGCAAACCAAGCAAGAAAGATTTCTTTCTGACCCAGCAACAAGCTGCTCAACACTTGCAGCTGAAAACTATGCCAAACCCCATATACAGGTTTTTATACAACTAGAGATTTCTAGTTAAAAACCTAAGTTGAGTCTGTTCTTTAAGCCTATAAAAACTGTTAAGAAATTTTTCCAAAAATAATCCAAATATGTTTTAAAAATATAGTCCACTAAAATGTAGATATACATGTGCACATGTATTTATAGGCAGCGATATATATTCCTCCCTAGTGTTCAGATTTTCTATGTAAAAATAATTTAAAAATAAATTACAGGTAAATGTTTCTTAATAAGATGCATAGAAGCTGAATTATCCAAGACTTTAAGTTTCACCATCCTAAAGTAATGACATAGGAATTTTTCTACCAATTACTGAAGTTTAAGAAATTCTCATTGAGACGTTTTGTTTTGTTTTCCTACTTCATTTTTGAGTTTTCAGATTTGGGGAACACCTGTTGAATAAGTTTAAGTACATGGATAAGGGGGGGCGGGGAAAAATGGGAGTAGGGTACCCAAGTCACCTGCGCTCACCCAACTTACCTAGATAACTTTCAAATCATCCTGAAACCCTATGAATTCTACCTAAGATTTAAAGAGAGAACAGCTGGAATGCTACAGAGAGAAGAGTTTGCACTTCTAACAAGGTAGGAAGCCGAGGGAAGAAAAAAATAAAAAAGAATCCAGTGGCGGAGGGGCCCCGCAAGGAGCCGGGCTAAGGCCAGGCAGCAAAAGCCTCCAGGACAGGAAAGCCCAGCCTGGAGAAGCAGGACGTTTAAAAATCTGAACCGAATTCTTTCCAGAGGGGAAGGCGCTCAACAGGGAAACGGGGCAGAACTGCAGGAGGGGCAATGGAACCTCCAACTCCCCGGGGTCACTAGGAGAGGAGGGCACCTGGGAGAGAGAGTGCACCAAAGACCACGGGTTGAGCTCTGTGAAGGGCTGGAGCACGCACCTGGTGGGACCTCGGGAGAAGCTCAGGCAGCAGCTCTGGCTGAAGGAGGCTGCACCCTGCTACCTTCAGGAGCCCGGGCCCCAGGAGTGCAATTCCAGCAGAACAGGCCCTGGATCCCAGGGGACCAAGCAGACAGAGCCCAGGATCCTGTGCTCCCCCTGGGACAGGCAGAGGCAGGGAGGGCAGAGGACAGCAAGGACCTTCCTGCTGCCAGGCACCCCCAGGCTGTGCAGATCAGTGCCCCCTGCTCCTGGGAGCATCCAGGCGAGTGCAGACCAGTAGCCGTGGGAGTTACTGGGAGAGCTGACTCCAGAGCTGGAAGGGTGGCCGCGCCAGTGTGGTTGTTCCTCCTGGTGTCACCCTGTGCCTGGGACAGAGTGGGGCCACCAGGGAACAGGGGCCTCAGGGGGTAAACAGCTCCCACTGAGCCATACACACACCTGAGAGTCAGCACAGCAGCCCCTCCCCCAGAAGACCAGCTGGAAGGACAGGGGAAGAGCAAGTTTTTGGCCAAGCAGCACTGGAAAGCCCCAGGGAAGTTGAGGGATTTACAGTATATAGAACCAGAGGATACCCCTCCTTGTCTTTTGTTTTTGTTTTTTCTTTTTTTTTTCAGTACAATTCGTTTTTAGCCACTCTGCACTGAGCAAAATGACTAGAAAGAAGAACTCACCACAAAAGAAAGAATCAGAAACAGTACTCTCTGCCACAATTTGATTACAATTTGATGTCAGAAAGCCAATTCAGAAGCACAATTATAAAGCTACTGGTGGCTCTGGAAAAAAGCATAAAGGAATCAAGAGACTACATGACTGCAGAATTTAGATCTAATCAGGCAAAAATTAAAAATCAATTAAATGAGATGCAATCCAAACCGGAGGTCCTAACGATGAAGGTTAATGAGGTAGAAGGAAGAGTGAGTGACATAGAAGAGAAGTTGATGGCAAGGAAAGAAGCTGAGGAAAAAAGAGAAAAACAAAAGACCATGAGGAAAGGTTAAGGGAAATAAATGACAGCCTCAGAAGGAAAAATCTACATATAATTGGGGTTCCATAGGGCACCAAAAGGGACAGAGGAACAGAAAGTGTATTTGAAGAAATTATAGTTGAGAACTTCCCTAACTTGGGGAAGGAAACAGGCATTCAGATCCAGGACATAGAGAGGTTCCCCCCAAAAATCAATAAAAAACATTCAACACCTCAACATTTAATAGTGAAACTTGCAAATTCCAAAGATAAAGAGAAAATCCTTAAAGCAGCAAGAGACTAATTATATGGGGAGAAATATTAAATTAACAGCAGATCTCTCCACAGAGACCTGGCAGGCCAGAAAGGGCTAGCAGGATATATTCAGGGTCCTAAGTGAGAAGAACATGCAGCCAAGAATACTTTATCCAGCAAGGTTCTCATTCAGAATAGAAGGAGAGATAAAGAGCTTACAAGACAGGCATAAACTGAAAGAATATGTGACCACCAAACCAGCTCTGCAAGAAATATTAAGGGGGACTCTGTAAAAGAAAGAGGATGCCGAAAGATTTAATCCACAAAACAGGGACTGAATAAAATAGGTATTATGATGATACTAAATTCATATCTTTCAATAGTAACTCTGAACATGAATGGGCTTAATGATCCCATCAAAAGACACAGGGTTTCAGACTGGATAGAAAAGCAAGACCCATCTATTTGCTGTCTACTGGAGACTCATTTTAGACCTAAGGACACGTACAGCCTGAAAATGAAAGGTTGGGGAACCATTTACCATTCAAATGGTCCTCAAAAGAAAGCAGGGTAGCCATCCTCATATCAGATAAATTAGAGTTTATCCCAAAGACTGTAGTAAGAGATGAAGAGGGACACTATATTATACTTAAAGGATCTATTGAACAAGAGGACCTAACAATCATGAATATTTATGCCCGTAATGTGGGAGCTGCCAAGTATACCAATCAATTAATAACCAAAGTAAAGACATAGTTAGATAATAATACACTAATACTGGGAGACTTCAACATGGCACTTTCTGCAAATGACAAATTCTAAGCACAACATCTCCAAAGAAACAAGAACTTTAAATGATACACTGGACTAGATGGATTTCACAGATATTTACAGAACTTTACATCCAAACGCAACTGAATACACATTCTTCTAAGTGGACATGGAAGTATCTCCAGAATAGACCATCTACTGGGTCACAAATCAGGTCTCAAGGGATACCAAAAGACTGGGATTGCCCCCTGCATATTTTCAGACCATAATGCTTTGAAACTTGAACTCAATCACAAGGAGAAATTTGGAAGAAATTCAAACATGTGGAGGTTAAAGAGCATCCTGCTAACAGATGAATGGGTCAACCAGGAAATTAGAGAATAAAAAAGATTCATGGAAACTAATAGAATGAAGATACAACTATTCAAAATCTTTGAGATACAGCAAAAGCAGTCCTGAGAGAGAAATACATCGCAATACAAGCATCCCTCAAAAAATTGGGAAAAATTCAAATACACAAGCTAACTTTACACCTATAGGAACTGGAGAAAAAACAGCAAATAAAATCTACACCAAGCAGAAGAAGAGAGTTAATAAAGATTCGAGCAGAACTCAATGAAACAGAGACCTGAAGAATTGTAGAACAGATCAACAAAACCAGGAGTTGGTTCTTTGAAAGAATTAATAAGATAGATAAACCCTTAGCTAGCCTTATTAAAAACAAAAGAAAAAAGGCTCTAATTAATAAAATCATGAATGAAAAAGGAGAGATTACAACCATACAGGAAATACAAACGATTTTTAAAAAATATTATGAGCAGCTATATGCCAATATTTTAGGCAATCTAGAAGAAATGGAAGCATTTCTGGAAAACCACAAATTACCAAAACTGGAATGGGAAGAAATAGAAAACCTGCACAAGACAATAACCAGGGAGGAAATTGAAGCAGTCATCGAAAACCTCCCAAGACAGAAAAGTCTAGGGCCAGATGGCTTCCCAGGGGAATTCTATCAAACATTTAAAGAAGGAACAATACCTATTCTACTAAAGCTGTTCTGAAAGATAGAAAGGGGTGGAATACTTCCAAACTCATTCTATGAGACCATCATCACCTTAATTCCAAAACCAGACAAAGACTCCACCAAAAAGCACAATTATAGAACAATATCCCTGATGAACTCAGATGCAAAATTTCTCAACAAGATACTAGCCAATATAATCCAACAATACATTAAAAAGATTGTTCATCATGACCAAGTGGGATTTATCCCCAGGATGCAAGGCTGGTTCAACACTCATAAAGCAATCAACATGATTGATCATATCAACAAGAGAAAAAACAAGAACCATATGATCCTCAATAGATGCAGAGAAAGCATTTGACAAAATACAGCATCTATTCCTGATCAAAACTCTGCAGAGTGTAGGGATAGAGGGAACATTCCTTAGCATCTTAAAAGCCATCTATGAAAAGCCCACAGCAAATATCATTCAATGGAAAAACACTGGGAGCCTTTCCACAAGATCAGGAACACAACAGGGATGGTCCACTGTCACCACTGCTATTCAACACATAGTACTAGAAGTCCTAGCCTCAGCAATCACACAACAAAAAGAAATCAAAGGCATTCAAATTGGTAAAGAAGTCAAACTCTCCCTCTTTGCAGATGACATGATACTTACTGTACACAGAAAACCCAGAAGATCCACCCCAAGATTGCTAGAACTCATACAGCAATTCAGTAATGTGGCAGGAGACAAAAATCAATGCATAGCAATCAGTGGCATTTCTCACACTATCAATGAGACTGAAGAAAGAGAAATTAAGGAGTCAATCCCATTTACACTTGCACTCAATAGCATAAGATACCTAGGAATAAACCTAACCAAAGTGGTAAGGGATCTATGCCCTAAAAACTACAGAACACTTCTGAAAGATTTTGAGGAAGACACAAAGAGATGGAAAAATATTCCATGCTCATGGATTGGAAGAGTTAATACTGTGAAAATGTCAATGCTACCCAGGGAAATTTACACATTCAATGCAATCCCTGTCAAAATCCCACGGACTTTCTTCAGAGAGTTGGAAAAAATAATCTTAAGATTTGTATGGAATCAGAAAAGACAGCCGGGGGAATATTGAAAAAGAAAACCAGAGCCGGGGGCATCACAATGCCAAGTTTCAAAGCTGTGATCCTCAAGATAGTGTAGTATTGGCACAAAAACAGACACATAGGTCAATGGAACAGAATCGTGAACCTAGAAATGGGCCCTCAACTCTATGGTCAATATTCGACAAAACCAGAAAGAATATCCACAGGGAAAAGGATAGTCTCTTCAATAAATGGTGCTGGGAAAATTGGACAGCCACGTGCAGAAGAATGAAACTAGACCATTCTCTTACACCATACACAAAGATAAACTTAAAATGGATGAAAGATCTAAATGTGAGACGAGAATTCCTCAAAATCCTGGAGGATAACACAGGCAATACCTTTTTTAACTTGGCCGCAGCAAGTTCGTGCAAGATAAATCTATGAAGGCAAGGGAAACAAAAGCAAAAATGAACAATTTTAATCAAGATAAAAAGCTTCTGCACAGCAAAAGAAATATTCAACAAAATAATAGACAACCTACAGAATGGGAGAAGATATTTGCAAGTGACCTATCAGATAAAGGGCTACTATCCAAGATCTATAAAGAAGTTATTAAACTCAACACCAAAGAAACAAAGAATCCAATCATGAAATGGGCAAAAGACATGAACAGACATTTCACCAAAGAAGACCTACACATGGCCAACAAGCACATGGGAAAATGCTCTGCATCACTTGCCATCAGGGAAATACAAATCAAAACCACAATGAGATACCATCTCATACCAGTGAGAATGGTGAAAATTAACAATACAGGATACAAGAAATGTTGGAGAGGATGTGGAGAAAGGGGAACCCTCTTGCACTGTTCTGAAAGTGTGAACTGGCACAGCAACTTTGGAAAACAGTGTGGAGGTTCCTCAAAGAATTAAAAATAGAGCTACCCTAGATCCCAGCAATTGCCCTTCTGGGTAGTTACCCCAAAGATACAGATGCAGTGAAAAGCCAAGACACCTGCACCCCAATGTTTATAGTTGCAATGTGCACAATAGTCAAACTGTGGAAGGAGCTTCGTTGTCCACTGAAAGATTAATGATAAAAGAAAATGTGGTATATGCATACAATGGAATATTACTCAGCCATTAGAAATGACAAATACCCACCATTTGCTTCAACGTGGATGGAATTGGAGGGTATTATGTTGAGTTAAGTCAGTCAATCAGAGAAGGACAAACATTATATGGTCTCATTCATTTGGGGAATATAAAAAATAGTGAAAAGGAATAAAAGGGAAAGGAAAGAAAACGAGTGAGAAATATCAGTGAAGGTGACAGAACATGAGAGACTCCTAAGTCTTTGAATCAAACAAGGGGTAGTGGACGGGGAGGTGGGCAGGGGGATGGGATGACTGAGTGATGGGCACTGAGGGGGGCACTTGATGGGATGAGCACTGGGTGTTATGCTATATGTTGTCATATTGAACTCCAATAAAATACATATACATATATTTTACATGTATTTTATACATATAATATTATACATATAACATTTTATATTTTATTTTGTTTTTATATTTATATATTATATTATACATATAATATTTTATACATATGTATTATATGTATTTTATATATATAAATATATATTTAAAATTTATATATAATATAAAATTTATATATTTATAAATTTATATATTTATATATATGTGTGTGTGTGTGTGTGTGTGTATATATATATATATATAAATGTCCCAGGCTTTAAGCAG